>NC_140954.1:135166122-135506122 GCF_014529385.1 Adiantum capillus-veneris
CTCAGTAGATCCCTAGTTTCTTTAGTGAGAGTGTGAGCCAATGATTCCGTTATCTGTGCTGCAGCATCAGGTGCGACTTGAAAACTGACTGTGATAATTACCTCGGTGACTTGAGTTACCCGATTCTCAAAGTAGAATAGTGTTGATTCTCTATTGTGTAGAGCTCCTTCCATTTTGTTGTTGTGGGTTGGTTGTAGGTTGCGGACATGGTTTCGACCTTCTCCTTCTTCTTCCTGGCACTTGCCCTATGTATATCCACTGGGTTTGGTGTGTTGGTTGACTCTCCCACTGCAAATCGATTACCGTTACGCCTGGCACTCGAGCTTCGATGGAGATGCGGAGTTTGTCTAGTTGTGCTTGGAGCTCTTCTTCTTCTGTCGTCCAATTAGCAAATCCTGCTAGCCATTCATCCATTCACAATATTTTAGGGGTTTCAGTCTTGTAAACTGAAGGGTTTCATGAAAAGATCCTCAGTGGGGGCACCAAATGACGGGAGCAAAGCGAACCCCGAACCCCCGACGGCCTCTAAAACACCGGGGACCGAATGGCGCGCCTCGAGCCTGTCATGGTAAAGCAAACAGGGGGCACCACCTAGCTTCAGCGGCTAGGACGCAAACAACACACCACCATAACAAAGTTTTCATCCAAGAGAGATGGATGCTTGGTAGTAATGATGAAAAGGAAGGGGAATGAGATCAAGTGAGAGAGAGAGAGAGAGAGAGAGAGAGAGAGAGAGAGAGAGAGTGAGGGAAGGGGTATAGCGGCTTAGTACTTAGGCACCACAAAAGGATGGCGAATCCGCACACCCTTCACACACACACAAGCTCACTCCAAAACACAAGACTAGGTGGCGATTCCGCACACCTCACATGGGTAAAACATTGCAAGAAAACACTCACAAAAAACTTTATTTAGAGAACTCACAAAACCTCAGCTTTATTTAGAGAATTAGGCGATGAAATGGGGAGCATAGGGTAGGGGAATGAGAGAAGGGAGAGGGTGGTAGAGCACATGGCGGATAGGTGGGAGTTGATGGCGAAGACTCGCACGAGGATTATGGCCATCATCCTTCATTTAGTTTCCCTTCATCTTCCATAGCCAAGGATGTAGAGGTCATGCTCAAGACAAGCATGGTGATTGCGGTGATGGTGATGGTGTGGGTGTGTGTGTGTGCACTAGGCACACACAAGTGCATAGTGTGTTCTTTGGTGATGTTGTGTGTGTATTTAGTGTGATGGTGACCCTCTTTATATAGGGGGAGGAATTCTAGAATTTAGAAATGAAGAAATCATTTATCTACATAGGCCATGTGGACTATGGGCCCCACTTGTCTGGCGTGTGTGTATATGTGCCAGAACAGCAGTCTCATGAGAGAGAGACTAAGAGAGAGAGATGGTTCTCATGAGAGAGAGACTAAGAGAGAGAGATGGGTTGATGAAAAAAAGTGAGAGGTGACATGGAGAATAAAGTAATTACAAGAGGGGAGAGAGGAGAGTGTGTTCAGAGGTGAATCTGTGTGCAAATGTGTGAGAACACAAGAAAAATCAGGTAACCACCGGGTGGGGATGGGTCTGTGGGCACCTTTTTCAGTGAAACTGAGTGTGTGTGTGAGTGTGGGGGAGGTTATTTAGCTACAAGACAAGAGACCCTTTTGTGGAGGAGAGGAAAAGGGACACCCGGCGGGGCAACAGTGAAGAAAAAGTAGGCAAGGTGGGGATGGGCTGCCCCGCAGGCATGAGGTGGCCTATTTTACCTTTCTTATATATTTAGATAATCATACTTTATTTTTTCTTA
This sequence comes from Adiantum capillus-veneris, assembly GCF_014529385.1. Taxonomy (NCBI): domain Eukaryota; kingdom Viridiplantae; phylum Streptophyta; class Polypodiopsida; order Polypodiales; family Pteridaceae; genus Adiantum; species Adiantum capillus-veneris. The sequence continues at coordinate 135,167,917 of NC_140954.1, forward strand.
CTTTTTCCAATGGCTTTTATCTCGAGTGTACAGAGACCAGACATGGCTAGAGAATGTGAGGTTGTTAGAGCTAGCAGCAAATGGTAGAAAAACCACAAACGGACTACGGAAACACAAGTCTTAAGAAGTGAATTGTGTACTTCAAAGACCCAAATGCACTTTGACAACCAAAGTAAAATAACGCAACAAGACTTCAATAGTGCACACATACTTCAAAAACACACACACATTTTAAAAAAGACGTATGTCAAACCCTAATATATAGGCATTGACCATGAAAGACGAGATTCTTACCGGATGGTCTTGATCTTTGTGCACCTCTAGACCGAGGTGTGCAGGGATCGGGCATGGCTAGAGCATGTGAGACTAAAATGTTAGCAACAAGACTTCAATAGTGCACATACTTCAAAAACACACACACATTTTAAAAAAGCGTATCAAACCCTAATATATAGCATTGACCTGGAAAAACTGATTCTTACCGGATGGTCTTGATCTTTGTGCACCTCTAGACCGAGGTGTGCAGGGATCGGGCATGGCTAGAGCATGTGAGGTTTTGTTAGAGCTAGCAAAAATTAGTAGAAAAATCACAAACGAACTTAAAAAACGCAAAAGTCTTCAGAAATGACTTGTGTACTTAAAAAATGCAAACGGACTTTGACAAACGAAGTAAAATAACGCAATCGGACTTCACTAACGTACACAAACTTCAAAAACCCTAATATATAGTCATTTATCGATAAAGATGAAAGAATTATCCTATGGTCTTGATCTCCATGCACCTCTAGACTGAGGTGTGTAGGGATTGGGCATGGCTAGAGAATATGAGGTTGTTAGAGCTAGTAGCAAATAGTAGAAAAACCGCAAACGTACTTCAAAAATACAAAAGTCTTCATAAATGACTTGTGTACTTTAAAAACGTAAACGGACTTCGACAAACGAAGTAAAATAATGCAATTGGACTTCACTAGCGCACACGGAATTCAGAAACCCTAATATATAATCATTGACCAATAAGGATGAGATTATTATCCTGTGGTCCTGATCTCCGTGCAGCTTTAAACTAAGGTGTGTGGAGATTGAGCATGGCTAGAGAATGTGAGGTTGTCATGTCGTTAGTGGTGTGTACTTATATCAAGAGTGAATTATTTATTTGTTGCATCATTGGTAGATAAAATATGGATGATAGGACGGCGTGTCCTTGTGCGCATTGCAAGCATTAGATCTTTTGAAAATGCAAAACCTGCGACCAGCACATACGCAATAACGGACTCTTTTCCATAGAGCAATTACAAGACCTGCATTATAAATGTCATGGTCTGGAGGCGGTAGATCAACCTCTACAAGTAGATATTGCTCCAACTTCATCCCGAAGAAGACGATTTTCAAACGAACAGCCATCGGTTGAGTCCACCCAACCAATACCTGATTCCACATTTCAAGAAGTAGAGATGGAGAAAATGTTAGACACATTCTTTAACATGGATTTCGTCATCGAAAACCTAGAAGGCAACAACATTCAAGGCAACACTATGAACCAACCTGAGTCATCCTGCCATATCGATGGCATGATAGCAATGATAAAGAGGGTGAGATGATGCAAACTCTTGCACGTATGTAGCTTTACAAATGGTGCAAAAATCTCATTTCTCCGTACCGCTTTGGCAATGCTTAATTTGAAGTCTGTCTACAGGTGGTATGACACCTCCGTCACAGAGATTTTCAAGTAAATACATTGTATCCTAAGCATGCCAAAGTGAAAATTATAGTTCAATAATATGATTGTTGTGTTCACTTGTTGATGTAACGACAGGTTGCTCAACAAGCAAATCTTGTTGGAAGGCAATTACATGCCTCCTACCGGATGTTCTTCTTAGAGAGATTCATGAAGACTTTAAAGGGATTCGTTTGTCAAAGGGATCATCCCAAGGGTAGCATGGCCAAAGGATGGCTTGTACAAGAGTCTCTTGCCTGGGGGATTCACTCTATATACAAAACAAGACGCCACCTACCAGTGGATAACTTTGATAAAACACATATATACGACTCATATTAGGGAATATGAACCCCCTTTCTACACTTATACAAAAATCAACGTAGAAAACTATCATATCCCTATCTTACATATAGAATTTAGGTCTCAGATGATCCAACTGAGTAAAACTAGTCAAACAGCGTGTAGCATAGTGACTATCAATGTACTAAGGAACCACTAATGTTGATAACTAGATGTACCCTCGATGTGTTTTAGTTTGACTTTCAAACTATGTGCCTGTTCAACCTACACTCTAGCTACTTGTCTAGTTTTGACCCATCTAAATTACTCAAAAAACATGGTTATAAAGTTGTGTTAGGTTCTTCGTGTAAATTTCAATCTATACAAACTCTTTATAGGTTTAATCTCTCAACAAATAAACTATAATCACAAAACAAGAAATTGATACAAAGCTATGTTAGTTCTTGCATGTATCTTTGTAGCTATTGATTCACAAGTTTGAGGGTAGACTCTTTTGGGAAGCCATAATTTTGAAACACAAAGACTTCCTCTCATTTTTTCCTTTTCTCATTTCTCCCCCCCCCCCCCCCCCCCCCCCCCCCCCCCCCCCCCCCCCCCCCCACCCCCCTCTCTTCCCATTAAATATGATACCTCCTCCCTTATTTTTAAGCTTGGGAGATAAATTATTGGGGGCTTGTCCCCCCTAACTTATACGCTTATGTAACTTGTAAGAAAACCTGCCTCCCCTACACTTAGGTGGTGCGATAAGTTTTCCACGGTGAATCCCCCGGGGTCTCTTGTCCTCATCAATGAATTTTTGGGCTCAATTGATCCAAAGATTCCCCGAATGTGGACTACTGATGTCAATGTCAAGGTGATAGGAGACGGGCCACAAGGATAAGGCACAATTAGGAAGATGGATATTACAATGCGAGAAAAGGTTATGAGATTTTTCCTTCTCAACTCGAACACCATCCAAAGTGGCTACAGAGGTACGAAGGGAAAAAGAAACAACACTTGACAAATTGCTTGCAATTCAAGCGCAACCGTGCCACTAGAAACCTTCCTTTTCCAGACCATCTTCAAAAATTTCCTAACTTTCCAACTAGGAAGTGGTTAGATGCGACAATTTCAGAGGCAAAAAAGAACAAAGTGTTCAATCGATTACTGAAGAGGAAGAGGAGATGTCAAGGGGTTGCAATTGGCATGTAAATTTTCACAACTTCCTTTTCGAGCTCCACATGATCACATTACTTTAATAACTTTAAGTTTGTTTCAATTTTGTGGTTGTAGTATCACAAATATGGAGCTTTGTGGTCACATCATGGCAGACACTTTAGAGTGCAACGGATAAATGAACAAAGGGTCACCTTTGACAGTGGTGTTAGGGCAAGCTTTGTCCAAGAAAGTAGGAGTATTGCCAGGGATGAGAACACAGAGACTAGTCTGCTTGAATACTCTGGTTACATCCAAGACATCTTGAAGATTAGCTTTAGGAGGGTTGATATTTTTATCTTTGATGTCAAGTGGTTCAAAGTTATTACCAGCTGCCCTAATGCAATTGTGCGCAAAGATAAGAGTGGATTGATTCAAGTGAACTCTAGGCGGGTGTGGACAAATGCGCGAGATACATTCGTAATTTCGTAGCATTGTGAACAAGTTGTGTTCACAATAGATCCACTATGGAGAGAAAATGATGAAAAAGATATGTCTAAACCGTGTTGGATCTATGTTATTCAAGTTGCTCCACGGAGCAATCAAGTGTGTGAAGGATTGGAAGTTGAGGTCAAAGAGCTTTATGAATAAAGTGCAGGGTCAATGAATGATGTAAGTTTGGATTTTGAGCTGCAGTCAGTGGTGAGTAGAAGCTTGAACCTAAAAATGACCTTTCAAATACTGAAGCTGATGTGGAGAGTGACAAAGAAGTGAAGTTTTGACAAAGATGCAGAAGTACAGATTAAGATAGACATCTTTGGTACATTAGCTCCCTCATAGAAGATGAGAGATTGACTACTGATTTTTTCTAGGAACTCTTTTGTAAAACTCTTTTAATTAGTCTACAATATTGGATAGATTCAACGAATTGTGTTGCAACTTTGTTTTTTTGTTATTTGTGTATACATCCATGGCCAATTTCCTAGTTTCAGTTTTTCTATCACTCCGACCGGCATGTCACTCGAGGAGATGGGATCCTTTTTGTCAAAGTTTACACCAAAGCAGGTTAGTTACGCATTAAAAAATTGGTCAACTAGTTCCTCTATACCTACTATGGCCGCCCCTACTCCTATGACTAGTGTGCCCCCTACACCGACCAACCCCACACCTCATTTGAGTGTTCCCCCTACACCGAAGGTTGGTTTATCTTTGAGACAAGGTAGGCATTGTTTTGGAGGCAGTGGTAGAAGTTCTATCGATGCGTCCACACCACCAAGAGAGCGTCTACCACTCTCTTCAGTAGATAGTTCACCGATTGGTACACCACGTACACCTTGGGAATCACACGAGCATGATCCTAGCAAGGTGTACAAGAGTAGAGATGAGGCTATTGTGGTGTATAGGGTCGGGAAGGCCATGCGACAAAGGATTCAGCAGCTCTATAAAATTTAGTTGGATACTCTATGATGGATATTAGGGATAATCAAGATGCCGACAGAGGGGTACAATCCAGTCTCGAATGACTGAATTTTGAGCGTGGCAATTGCCACAATGTCATACCGTTGGTCAAAGGCAAGAGATAGATACAAGGATGATAGTCCAAAGTCGGCATGGTTGGATGCAGAGGAGTGGGTGGGGATTGCACGAGAGACACAAGACAATCCTGAAAGATTTCAGCAATAGAGAGATGCAGCCAGAGCATGTTTGGAGTCTAGTGGAGAGTCACATCTTGGGAGTGGAGGCTACGACACACTTCGGCATAAGTTTGTGAGTATTATACGTAGGCTTTAAATTGTCAAAAATGTATATGTTATTTGAAGATTTATCTTATGATTAAACCATAATTTTGCAGGAAGTTTCCTTGAAGCGCCCTCCGACACGCCGAGAGGAGAAGTATGGGTACAAGCATGGACTTGTGGCCCTTTTGACCCAGCTACTACAGGATGAGGGAGAGGCCATCAATTAGGAGGCATTACCATGAGGGTGACATCCTCCATATATGTTTTTTTTGTAGTTGTGGTCTCTTGCTATAGTTGTACTCATTCATTGTATACATGTATAGTTTCATGCCTATGTTTATGGTTTTGCATTCCGTTTACAATTATGATTATGGTATGACAATTAATTTATTGTTATGGTTTTACAATTATGGTATGGCACATAGGTTATGGTTATAGTATGGCACAGAGGTTATGGTTATGGTTTGGCAATCAAGTTATGGTTATGGTTTTGCAATGATGGTATGGCAATCATGTTATGGTTAGGGTTTGGCAATCAAGTTATGGTTTTGGTTTTGCAAAGATGGTATGGCAATTAGGTTATGATTATGGTTTGATAATTAGGTTATGGTTATGGTTTTGCAATGATGGTATGGTTGTTATGGTTATGGTATGACAAGCAGGTTATGGTTATGGTTATGGTATGACAAGAAAATTATGTTTATGGTTTTCCAAATACGGTTTGACAATCATGTTATGGTTATGGTTTTCCATTCAGATTATGGTTATGGTTTTGCAATGATGGTATAGTTATTACGGTTATCGTATGACAAGCAGGCTATGGTTATGATATGACAAGCAAGTTATGGTTATGGTTATGGTTATGGTATGAAAAGTGGGTTATGTTTATGGTTTTGCGGTTTTCAAGTCATGGGTTAATTATGGATATAAAATCTTCATGCCGTTGTGCCTATGGTTTGGGAGCGATGTTATGGTTATTTGGAAAGTTGTTATGATTAAGCTTTTGATTTTGTGGTTTTGTTCTTTTTACAATTTTTCTAGTCTGTACTCGCTTGTGCACTCTTCCTTTGGACAGAGAGGGATGTTTCCTGCTAATTGCAGTACATGCAGCATTAGTTCCCAACCCTCTCTGCCCAAATATTTTTTTGTAGGTTGCCGGTACATGTATCGATATAAGCGTTGTTATCTGCCTCAGAATTTGCATCGGTATGGAAATATGTTTTCTGACGCATACTTGGGCACGTATATCGGTGTAAGTTCCATTTCTTTTTTCGACGGTAGCTATACCGTTGTCGGGGATAGTTGGGTTCGAAAGGCGAGCCAGCAGTCAGCACCGCAGGGCTACTGGCTATGGGAAAAAAAGAGAGAGAAAGTGTGTGCCATACTGCACAATAGAGTAATTGTTGACTCAAAATGAAAATGGAACACAAACCTAATTGATTTTACTAACACTATCAAGAACCGGCCGGCACATGTTTATCAAGGAGTGATGTAGCAGCACCGTAAGTTACTTAGTTAAGTAAGGTTAAGGATTTTAAGCTCCTTTTAGAAAAGCTAGACCAAATTAATTTAGCATGCCCATAGTTCGTGCATCTGTTGTTACTTTGTGTTGATAATTAAAATTCTTTGAATGATTTCAAGATCTAAAAAAAACAGTGAAGCTTCACCCAAGCTTCCTTTATCTGCAAAAGTTCCACCTGACTTGCTTCTTCCCTTCATGCCCTTGATCTCCTTACTTGCTCAATTGATGCTCTTGCTTGCTTTGCCTCCTCTCTATAGGAGAGATATAGAGAGAGAAAGATAGAGAGGGGAGAGAGAGAGAGAGAGAGCTTTGATATCTTTTGTCTATACCTTGCTCGCCGGCCTCGGTCTCCGATGCCTTCCTTATCCTTCCTCTCCTCTCACTTGCATACCTAGTTGAGGTCAAGATCGAGAGAGAGAGAGAGAGAGAGAGAGAGAGAGAGAGAGAGAGAGAGAGAGAGAGAGAGAGATCCTTCCTTTGTCTTTGATTCCCCTTGCTCACCCTCTTGTCCTCCTTCTTCATGCAATTTCCCTTTCTTAAAATAGCCCCCCGGTCTCCTCGTGCATGCCCTCTTTTTTAACACCGACGACGCTGTTGTTGGGGTATAGGCGCCTGTGCCTTGCCCGGCCGCCCAGAGTCTGGGTGCCCACTGACTTGTATACCTTATACATAGCATAATTGTATAGGGGGCTGCTCACTCTTTGAGTCTCCCCACCCACATCGTGTGTGTCTTCTTCTCTCTCTCTCTCACTCTCCGTCTGTGGTGCTCCCTCATCCCCTTCAATTGGTATCAGAGTTATGGTGACCGCGGAGAGCACGACGGCTTTGAGAGCTTCGAGGCGATAGCTCGCTCTCTCTCGACGGTAGAGAGATTAAGAAAACAGAAGACTTGCTGTGAGAATGCAATGGGAGCTTATGAGCTCAGTTGAGAGTGATGTATGCTCTTGTGGAAGCTCAGAAAGGAGTGTAGAAGATTGTGTGTAAGTGAAGGTGCTGCCCTAAAACTGTGTGCGCAGCAGTACAGTTTTCAGATTCGTTTTTCTCCTTGTAGAATGCAGATCTGAGAATTCTGTCCTCCTTCGCCCATCCGTTTCGATGTGGTCTACAACTTTGCAGAAGAAACTTTTTGCAAATTCCTCACCGTTTTGCTGATATTCAGCTCAGACTGACTGTATACAGAAATTCCAGATTTTCTGTTGTCGCATTGTGTGCGAGTTTGATGCACTTTTGGAAGCACGGGAGATGCTTGAAGTTGAGTGCATAAATTCTGAGCTGAAGATGCAATTGCAGCTTGTGTTAAGCTTGTGGTTTGAGGGTTTTTTGGTAGACTTGGGCAACGAAGTACGGAGGCGTTTACACACCACCGAAGCGGTCTCTTGAGAGACGCAGGTTTTTGGAGCACACAGGTGGAGCTTCTTTCACTGGTTTTCATAGGATACTTTGGCAGTGATTTTGTGCTTGGATTCATGGTCTTTGCGGATGGTTTTCATATGGTTATGGCACATGGTTGATGCCCATTATATATGCATTTTGGCGAGCACTTTCAAGTGCCGGTGAGCTCTCTTGAGAGCATTGTTTTCGCATTGAATAAGTTTCCGGATTGCAAATCTTTTGGCGCTTGCTTATGCGCGGTCACTCCGTTGATGTACGTTGAGTGCGGATTGCCATTGTATGTGAAAATGTGGAGCCATTTTGGCATTTCTACTCATTGGCATTGAGTAGTGTTATGGTTTATGGTAGAGATTGTACTTGAGTTTTTTGCTCAGTTTTCAGGGAAAATTCTGTTGGATTTTTCCCAGATTCTTGCCATAGTTTGTGATCGAGTGTTTACTCTCATTTTGACAGGTTTTGTCAGTTTGGACACAGTTTTGTGTTTTTGTATCCACTCTCGCAAGAGTGAGAAGTTGTGTATCTTTCTTTGCTTGAGACAGTGGTTTGCTCTCAGGTGGGAGAGTCTTGTGATCTCGAGCATTGTTTGCCATAGTTTTGCAGAGCTTATGCATGTATGTTGAGTGTATTTTGATGCGCATTGATTGCTCATTGTATTGAGCTTACAAGACAATGGTTATTTTGTGTTGATAGCCATTGTGCATCGAAACTCTGGCGAAATTTTCCCAGGAGTTTTATGCGTATCATTTATGTGATCTAGGTAGAGATTGCGGGTTGCACTCAGCAATTGTATGCGGTGTTCTCTGCAGGTGGGAGATTTGTGCGTATGTATGCATCGATACCGCACAGTGCGGGCTTGGTGATTAGCTCACAGGTTGCAGTGTGATACTAGAGCATGCGAGGCTTGTATTGACATTGCGGGAGCTCTATTTTGGAGTGTGTCTCACAGGTTTTACATTGTGTTTCTGGCCATATTTGTAGACAGTTTCCGGGTGTTGTTGGTGAGGTGGTTTTGCTATCTAGCTTGCTACTTGTGCTCATGGCAGAGACAGGTGATCGATCAGATTGTGACCTCTCATAAATGCGCGTGTTTGATGGGTCAGACTTTGCGGCATGGAGAGATTGTATACTTGATGCATTGACACAGCGAGGGTTGCATCGACCATTGAGTGGTGATGCAGGTAGACCTTCAAACATGTCTGACGATCAGTGGCAGGAGCTAGAGGAGATGGCACTATCTACACTCTTTTTGCACCTTGCGGAATCTGTATATGCTCTTGTTATGTATGAGACTACTTCGAGAGCACTTTGGTGCATATTACATGAAATGTATGATAGATATGAGTCATCACGGACTCGTGTGAGACATGTACATTCACGAGTACGTCGACAGGTGACATGCTGGTATTGTGGTCATTCTGGACACGTTAGACGACGCTGTTTTCGTCGTATGCGACATCATAGGAGACATGGCAGTCTCAGAGATGTATGTAGTGATGCCATGGACTCAGTTGCTTTGACATTTGAGACACATGTAGTGATGGGGATGTCACTTTTACCTCGACCTATGCACGAGATGCTATACATGTGGATAGTGCACTCCCTTCGCAGTGGTTGCTAGATGCAGATGCTATGTTTCATGTCACGCCGCATCGTGCATGGTTTTGTAGCTATTCTAGCGGGATTCTTGGCAGTGTACGTTTGACCGATGGATCGGTGCATGCGATAGCAGGTGCAGGAGATGTGAGACTGTCATTACCGAGTGGTGCATCTTACTTGTTACAACATGTGCGCTATGTACCAGATTTGACAGTGAGTTTGATCTCAATTGGTCAGCTTAGAGATTGTGGATGTCAGATTTCGCTAGGAGAGCGAGATTTTGTGATGCATTTGGGTTCGCTAGTGATTGCGAGAGGTGCCAGGAGTGGTACACGTTACCCATTGCATGTGGATCACGGGAGAGATGGTGTTGTCTCTGTGATCACGCAGCCAGGTAGAGAGCGAGAGAGCAGGCGAGTCTCTTTTGCTCATGGGTTGCAGGGTACTTTGCATGGAGTGCAGAGGAGTGAGCTCATTGTGCACACAGTTGGGGCACGACTTGAGCAGTCACACAGAGAGGTGACAGAGTCAGACATGCATGCTTTGCTAGTGACTGAGCAAAGCAGAGAGTCAGTTGTGCGAGATACTTCTATGCAGGATAGAGAGGTAGAGCGGTCTTTCTCTAGTGAGTCACGACAGGAGGACGTTGTGCAAGAGTCTATGTATACGGAGTTAGAGCATGAGAGCTCTAGTGAGTCACAACAGATTGAGTGGTCATGTTTGCAGTGGATGATTGCAGAGGAGACTGAGATGTCATCGATTATACAGTCATTCCTTTCTATGCTCGACAGTGAGCATGGGGATATAGTTGTGCAGGATATGTCTTCCAACAGACATCTAGAGCAGCTGGTTTGCTATGAGGTTGCACGACAGGTTGATGCGTCTTTTGTGGACAGTCAGGAGATGCATGTGGCTCACATGCCTTTTCAGTCAAAGATGCCTATTGCCAGGGATATATATGTTGATGCATGCTTCGTAGAGCTAGCAGGGCCCGCTAGCATTGCATCGGCATTCGGTGGTCTCATGTATGAGATGTTGATCTTGAGACCAGATATCGCAGTTGCAATGGGAGCATTTGTAGTTGGGGTTGTCAATCGTTTGTTGACTGATGATGGCATAGTGCACGAGGGAGATATGCAGGTATTGTGTACATACTTGCAGTATGTGTGCGTTACGTCTGGTGGTGTATGGACTTACACGGGAGCAGGACAGCCAGATGCACACGATCATAGTTAGCCAGTGGGCATCGGTCGAGAGCGGTTTTCTCTCGCCTTTTGTAGTCTTTAGACTAGGTTCCCTTGCTTAAAGGCACAATCGCCTTTAAGTGGGAGGTTGTTGGGGTATAGGCGCCTGTGCCTTGCCCGGCCGCCCAGAGTCTGGGCGCTCACTGACTTGTATACCTTATACATAGCATAAGTGTAAAGGGGGCTGCTCACTCTTTGAGTCTCCCCACCCACATCGTGTGTATCTTCTTCTCTCTCTCTCTCACTCTCCGTCTGTGGTGCTCCCTGATCCCCTTCAGCTGTTGATGGGGGCTTTTCACAAGCCAAGCCCCCATACCCCTCTTCTCTCGTCCCCACCCCATGAAAACCCCCTCTTAGGGAGAGAGTGATAAAAGGCATTGGAAAAAGTAAGAAAAAATAAAGTATGATTATCTAAATATATAAGAAAGGTAAAATAGGCCACCTCATGCCTGCGAGGCAGCCCATCCCCACCTTGCCTCCTTTTTCTTCACTGTTGCCCCGCCGGGTGTCCCTTTTCCTCTCCTCCACTCAAAAGGTCAACCCTCTTTCTCTTCCCCTTGTCCTTTCTCCTTTCTCTCTCCCCTCAAGCTACCCCACCTCTCACCAATAATGCATTATAACTCACCAATAATGCACCCCAACTCACATGCAACTTACCCTATCTTCCAAAATAGTATACCCCACCCCCTCTTTCTCTCTCCTATCATATCCCATGACCCAAATACCCCCCTCTCTCTCTAAAGGGCTCCATGTCTCTTGTCTTGTAGCTAAATAACATCCCCCACACTCACACACACTCAGTTTCACTGAAAAAGGTGCCCACAGACCCATCCCCACCCAGTGGTTACCTGATTTTTCTTGTGTTCACACACATCTGCACACAGATTCACCTTTGAACACTCTCCCCTCTCTCCACTCTAGTAATTACTTTATTCTCCATGTCACCTCTCACTTTTTTTCATCAACCCATCTCTCTCTCTTAGTCTCTCTCTCATGAGACTGCTGTTCTCGCACATATACACACGGCCAGACAAGTGGGGCCCATAGTCACATGGCCTATGTAGATAATGATTTCTTCATTTCTAAATTCTAGAATTCCTCCCCTATATAAAGAGGGGTCACCATCACACTAAATACACACACAACATCACCAAAGAACACACTATGCACTGTGTGTGTCTAGTGCACACACACACACCCACACCATCACCATCACCGCAATCACCATGCTTGTCTTGAGCATGACCTCTACACCCTTGGCTATGGAAGATGAAGGGCAACTAAATGAAGGATGATGGCCATAACCCTCGTGCGAGTCTTCGCCATCAAGTCCCACCTATCCGCCATGTGCTCTACCACGCTCTCCCTTCTCACTCCCCTACCCTATGCTCCCCATTTCATAGCCTTATTCTCTAAATAAAGCTTGAGGTTTTGTGAGTATCTTTTCTTGCAATGTTTTGCTCATGTGAGGTGTGCGGAATCGCCACCTAGTCTTGTGTTTGGAGTGAGCTTGTGTGTGTGTGAAGGGTGTGCGGATTCGCCATCCTTTTGTGGTGCATAAGTACTAAGCTGCTATACCCCCTCCCTCACTCTCTCTCTCTCTCTCTCTCTCTCTCTCTCTCTCTCTCTCTCTCTCTCACTTGATCTCATTCCCTTTCCTCTTCATCATTGCTCCCAAGCATCCATCTCTCTTGGATGAAAACTTTGTTATGGTGGTGTGTTGTTTGCGTCCTAGCCGCTGAAGCTAGGTGGTGCCCCCCTGTTTGCTTTACCATGACAGGCTCGAGGCGTGCCATTCGGTCCCCGGTGTTTTAGAGGCCGTCGGGGGTTCGGGGTTCGCTTTGCTCCCGTCATTTGGTGCCCCCACGGAGGAGGGCTTTCTAAGACCCTTCAGTTTACAATGCTGAAAGTGATGCCCACTATCAATCATGGACGAATGGCTGAAGGAATTTTTTAACTGGAGGACGGAAGAAGAAGAGACGAAGGAGGCACTAGCCGCCTTCATTGAGGTGCTGCTGCCAGGCTGCAGTGTCGTCAGCATTCAAGAGGTAAATTCTCCATCTCGTTCTAACTATAAATTGAGAGCATCAGGTGGGAGGTCGGTGAAGTGCCATCACTGTTGTCAACCAAGGCACACTGTTAATGAGTGCCAGCAACGAAGGTAGCGAAAGGGCTAAAATCATCTACATCGACATTCATCGCAAAGAAGTCATTCACATCAAGGAAGGGAAGCAAACGGTGAGACCTCTTTTCCCTAAAGAAACTACAATCAAAGTTATAACTCCAAAGTGGCCTAAAGGGGCTGCTCGAGCCAAAGGCAAGGAGAAGATAAGCCAGTCTGGAAACACGTGACCCCAAAGGGAGAAGCATCTGGCCAAGCAAGTGCTTCAAGCTCAGAAAGCCGGGTTGTACCATGTTTGCCAAAGAGGAAGTCATCCGAAGCTAAGCGGCGAAAGGTCGCCTACCAATTTGCACGACGCATGCGAGTGCTACCAATCCACTTCAACAATCCGGAAGAAGAAGTGGTAAGAAGATTCCCATGTCCTAGAGAAGAGTGGTTTGGCTACTGCTCTCGCTGTTTTGGAAAGAGAGTGGAGGATCTTCCTCCTCTCCCTGTACAACTTATCCTGAAAAAGCTCTCTACCACGGGAGAAACCCAGTGGGCTGGGGACGAGTTGCAACTGAATGGAGTAGAATTCATGTAACACGCCGACTACGGAAATTACCTGCAATTGCTGTTAGCCAAGAGGCTGGGAGTGGTTAGACGCGTCGCCATCACCCCGTACGTGCTGAGCAACGAAAGAAAGGTAGAGCCCATGAAAGGCGACGACCTCTTGTGGATGTGCCAACTCATCAACACTGGCACGGTAAGAGTATAAGTAAGTATTTCATCCTCTGTGCATGATGGAAAACGGGCCAACGGCATTCCCGTTTAGATTCTTGCAGCATATGCATGTGAATATCTATGTAGATAGGAAAGTCTTCTACCAACAGAAGATCGTACACCTATTCGGTGCGGCGGTACTAGGAGAAATCCTCAATTCCCCGAACCCTATCATTCTCCCCATATTAGATTACCATCATTCCTTTAATGTTTCTATCTTTATCTTGTTTTAACCTATCCACCCACCCCTGTAAAAAGCTGCTATGAGCCGCTACTGTTAATGTAATGTAAAAAAAAAAAAAAAAGAGGTTTGTAATTTCCTGAGTCACTACCATGGCAAGTGTTTCTTTCCCCACGTTCAGTGGAAAGAAGGGAGACGATCTCACCACTGACTTTTTGGATGATTTCGACATTGCTTGTATCGTCTCCAACAAAGATGACGACACTTCACGGCTTAGAATTTTTCCTCTACTGATGAAAGTAGAGGCCAAGTCCTGGTATAATGCATTGCCCCAGGCCACCAAGAATGCATGGGATGTGTTAATGGCTGCTTTTGTAAAGAGGTTTGGTGGAGGCACAACCTCGGAGAGGCTATGGCAGTTACTGACAGAATTAAAGCAGGGAGGCCTGCTAGAGTATGCCACCTACGAGTCTAAATTTGTGGACTTATGGGAGAGATGGGTTGCCTCGCTGGAGGAAGGTGAAGGAGCACCTAGTTTCCTAAAGAAGGACCGTTTCATTGCTGGTCTATGGTCGCCGCTTAGAGAGAAGTGAAGGGAAGGTTTCCTGCAACATATGAGTTGGCAGTCGAAGTAGCCCGCCTTAAAGACAAGAAGCTACGCATGCAAGCAAGAGTAAACGAGTCAGAGGAAACAAGCTCGGCCCAACCAACCCAAGTGACTGCAAAAGCTAATCATAGAGTCCAACCACAGGAGGCATCAGAAGAGCAAGACCTGCTGAGTCGCATCACCACCCAACTAGAGAGTTTATCTGTGCATCTGGTGCAGCAAGGGCATACACCTGGAAGGAACCCAGAACAAGGAAGAGGACAACAAAGGCAGAACCCAGAGTACCATTGTTACAACTACGGGGAAGATGGCCGTGGAATTTACTACTGCCCACACCCGAGGAGGCAGAATTTCAATAGAGGGGGGAGACAGAATCAGATATCTCCACCAAGAACACCACCGCCACTCAAGCAACCAATCCCACCTGTTCAAATCCCACCACCAGCGGTGCAACCACAGCTAGCCACACCAGTTCAACGCCAGTCACCAATGCAACCACTGCCACAATCACCACTTACAATCATCCTACGCCCACCATCAATTGGTACCCGCACTGAGGTCAAGATGAAGGTAACCGTAGAAGGATCAAGCGAGAAGTTTATTCAAAGAACTGAAGCAATGGAACAAGAGGTTAAAGAATCAAAAGATGCTACCCAGGTGGGGGAGGTAAGTCAAGAAAATTGTGTTACAAATGTGAGTACATCTTTAACCTTGAATGAAATAGGCACCAAAGCGATCAATCGACAGCATTGGGCAGTAAGCGTAAGAAGGTGTAAAGTGTTGATTAGTCCTCGTCAGAGTAAGAGGAATGCAAAGGGCATGAAAGATACAAGAGAAGAGGAAAACCAGCCTGCTAGCAAGGCTTTGCAGAAGGTGGACAACATATCAATCAAAGGGGAGGGCTTTGAAAACGGAAGCCTGTGCACCAGCATGGACCCAGGACAGTGTAGCAAGCTAAAGGAATCTTGCATCAAGGCAGTTTCACTTGAGGACCATAACGAAGAGGTAAGTATGACTGAAGGTTTGGAGTTGGCTATTTCTCCAGAGGCTTGGAAGCCAAGCAAGACTTTATTGTGTAGTGTTATAGACTTAGAGATGGGTAATGCCTCTAGTCTACTGAATGGTGTTATAAACTTGGAGATGGGTAATGCCTCCAGTTTATGTGAGGGTGTTCAGAGTAAGTTTGATGATCAATATGCTGCCAACCTTTTAAGGATGTTCCAAACTCCTCCACAACACAGCATTGTGTTTGCATGGGATGCATCAGACCTATGGCTATGGCTAGCTGCTCTAACATATAGAGAGAAGATCAGCATGGAGATAAGAGCAAGGGAGCCATGGATAGACAAAAGCTTGATAGAATGCAAGAATGAAGACCTCATTCGCAATTTGGTACAATTTTTTACAAATAGTGCATCCTCTCTTTGGAGAAAGGTAAGTGGTTTACCCTTGTATTTAAGCCGCAAGGTAGATGGCTTGCTATTAGCATCAGTAAAGGAAGCTGACATGTTTAAGCACACCCAAAAGAAGCATGATATGCTTGCAGTTTTTTGTAGTCATGGCAGTAAGCAGGATTCTAAAGACAACTTGAGCTCACCACACCAACAAGGCGGCCATACATGGTGGATTCTTGGCACACTCTTTGGAATCTTAATTTTCAGTTCTGTCTTTGCAGGAGCCAAGATGCTCATTTCCCCTCTCCCTACTGATGGTTACAAATTTGGTCCAATTTGGCATGCAAATTTTATTGTCAGGACACTGCAGATAATGATCCTATTTTTCACTTGGGATCCAGGAGGACACTGGCACAAAGTTCTGGAAGCCATGGGCTTCCCATTTAATCAACCGACACTATTCCAAGGAACAGGCTATCACCCGGACCTGTTGCAATTTCATGAATATCCCAGAAATCTCACCAATGGCCAAATGGAATGGCTAGTTCAGAAGGCAACTCGATATCCGATCCTATAGCTAAGAGGAAGAAGAAACAGAGCTAGAGACATGAATTCCTCTATCCAAAAGGGGAGGGCTAATGATGGGGGCTTTTCACAAGCCAAGCCCCCATACCCCTCTTCTCTCGTCCCCACCCCATGAAAACCCCCTCTTAGGGAGAGAGTGATAAAAGGCATTGGAAAAAGTAAGAAAAAATAAAGTATGATTATCTAAATATATAAGAAAGGTAAAATAGGCCACCTCATGCCTGCGGGGCAGCCCATCCCCACCTTGCCTCCTTTTTCTTCACTGTTGCCCCGCCGGGTGTCCCTTTTCCTCTCCTCCACTCAAAAGGTCAACCCCCTCTCTCTTCCCCTTGTCCTTTATCCTTTCTCTCTCCCCTCAAGCTACCCCACCTCTCACCAATAATGCATTATAACTCACCAATAATGCACCCTAACTCACATGCAACTTACCCTATCTTCCAAAATAGTATACCCCACCCCCTCTTTCTCTCTCCTATCATATCCCATGACCCAAATACCCCCCTCTCTCTCTAAATGGCACCATGTCTCTTGTCTTGTAGCTAAATAACCTCCCTCACACTCACACACACTCAGTTTCACTGAAAAAGGTGCCCACAGACCCATCCCCACCCGGTGGTTACCTGATTTTTCTTGTGTTCACACACATCTGCACACAGATTCACCTCTGAACACTCTCCCCTCTCTCCCCTCTTGTAATTACTTTATTCTCCATGTCACCTCTCACTTTTTTTCATCAACCCATCTCTCTCTCTTAGTCTCTCTCTCATGAGACTGCTGTTCTCGCACATATACACACGGCCAGACAAGTGGGGCCCATAGTCACATGGCCTATGTAGATAATGATTTCTTCATTTCTAAATTCTAGAATTCCTCCCCTATATAAAGAGGGGTCACCATCACACTAAATACACACACAACATCACCAAAGAACACACTATGCACTGTGTGTGTCTAGTGCACACACACACACCCACACCATCACCATCACCGCAATCACTATGCTTGTCTTGAGCATGACCTCTACACCCTTGGCTATGGAAGATGAAGGGCAACTAAATGAAGGATGATGGCCATAACCCTCGTGCGAGTCTTCGCCATCAAGTCCCACCTATCCGCCATGTGCTCTACCACGCTCTCCCTTCTCATTCCCCTACCCTATGCTCCCCATTTCATAGCCTTATTCTCTAAATAAAGCTTGAGGTTTTGTGAGTATGTTTTCTTGCAATGTTTTGCTCATGTGAGGTGTGCGGAATCGCCACCTAGTCTTGTGTTTGGAGTGAGCTTGTGTATGTGTGAAGGGTGTGCGGATTCGCCATCCTTTTGTGGTGCATAAGTACTAAGCCGCTATACCCCCTCCCTCCCTCACTCTCTCTCTCTCTCTCTCTCTCTCTCTCTCTCTCTCTCTCTCTCTCTCTCTCTCACTCTCTCACTTGATCTCATTCCCTTTCCTCTTCATCATTGCTCCCAAGCATCCATCTCTCTTGGATGAAAACTTTGTTATGGTGGTGTGTTGTTTGCGTCCTAGCTGCTGAAGCTAAGTGGTGCCCCCCTGTTTGCTTTACCATGACAGGCTCGAGGCGCGCCATTCGGTCCCCGGTGTTTTAGAGGCCGTCGGGGGTTCGGGGTTCGCTTTGCTCCCGTCACTGTCAATGATGTGGCACGCAAAACGCCCCCTGTTGATGTGGTACGCCGTTCATTGGACCTCCACCAAATCTCTCTTTGTTGATGCCAAATGTGAGCACCAGACCGTGCTGAGGGTTTTTCGTTTCATAGTCGCCACCGTCCGAGCTCTCCATGAGCCGCTACGAGGTCATCTCCCCCTTTCTATGCATGTTCTCGTTGTCTACCGCATGCTTTCCTCCTTGCCACACTATAAAACCCTTAAATCTTTAATTGGGTGGCCATCCCATGGGCGGCCCCTCCTTTTGAGGTCTTCGACAGACAACCCTATAAAATCTCATTGCTTATCACTTCAAGTTTACCCACTTTTAGCATAAAAAACATAAGTTCTAACCCCTTTAAGCCGCATCTGGCATACATTTAGCATTAAACTTGGCCTGTTAACAAGCCCTGATCACTGCTCAATAACTCTATAGGCTTCAAAGAAGCTTAGCTTGCATTTCTTTTCTCTTTTTCCCATCATGGAAGCGGATCTACCCGACATAAGTGCCTCATATATGCCCAACTCTTCATACATGTCCATTGAGTGAACGTTAACCACTTCAATTCCGCTTTGTAACCTGTATTTCCTGCTCTCCTCAAGCTCTGACATAGTATCTACATAGGATACCTCTTCAAAGATCCCTGAAATCACATCATTTGATTCAAGCACATCACATCCCTGCAATTCACTTTGGATACTTGAAAGCTACTGCTTCTCCCACTTCAAAAAATCATTAAATTTTTTGTTAGATATTGAACCTTCAGATGTTAACCCCAAAAACCTTGAAGAGAAAGCTTCACTTTGCGAGAACTTCTCCTCACTTGTACCACCATAGTACCGCTTTATAGTGGCACTCCGAGAAAATCTTGTGCAAGCCTATGTTCTTTGAACTCCTTGCGTATCTTCGGCAATGGATGATCACATATACTATCTTTGTTCCTATCATGGTCAACACATACAATCAAGAACTGAACTGCTTTCTTACCATCTCGGCTCCGCCATCTCGTCTTCGAACCTTGGCATAGGCTAAGCCATCATCCAACACCTTGGTTTCCATCCGCAAATCGGTAATGTAGGGTTGTCCCAAAATCAGTGGGTAGGAGGAATGCTCCTCTATAAAGAAAATTTGCTCATCACAAACATCCCTTACAATTACCTTAAAATTTTCACATGCACCATAGAGGTCGCTTGGAAGCATGTTGGCAGCTTGAATCCGCCGACTGTGGTCTACATCAATAGGCCATTTTCCCTTTTTGTGCAAGCTTTTTTCCATCAAATTTATCTCCAATCCATGATCTATTAGTGCTAAGACTGGTTCTTCAATGTGGCCAAAGCTTCACAACAGTTTTGATTGTTTCCCTTGCTCGATGAGTCCTTGAGAAGTGACTCCTGGGTATACTTTCATTGTCTTCCTCATCATTAAAATGAACATGTCTTACCTCATGTACAATTGGGTTTGAAGCCACCACAGACCTCGACTCTTCTTCTTCAAGATCTACCAAATATTCTCCATAATCCTCTAATATTACTTCAATGTGCCGAACCATCTAAGTCTTAACTAATTCTAGCTCGTGCTCACTTGGTATCTGCCGCTTCCTCTTGATAATATCAATGATATCCTCATGGAACTCGCGTTTGGCAATTCCCAAAATATCACCCAATGTGAGCTCCACTTTGCTATTCAGGATGTGCTCTTCACAAACTTTCTTTAGATTTGTACGCAATTCAATATCATATTTAGGCTGATAAGAGGGTCCCCTAGGCTTACCTTGCTTTTGGGTGCCTCCCTGGTGGATTCACTCTATATAGAAAACAAAATGCCACTTGCAAGCGGACAACATTGATAAAACCTATTGGATTTAGGGTTGCAGAGAAATGCACATAGCGTGGAGAAGACGAAGGAAGCTCAAGGCACACAATAGAGAGTGTGTTACTTAGTATGCAATGAAAAGATAGATAGCCCTAGAGTGATGGGCGTATATACAGTGCTTGGGGGGAAAAACCTCCGAAAAAAATGCCCCAGCGGTCCTAGTGTGTTCACACACATCACTACCACATGTATATGGTAACAAATCCCCCTTGGAGTAATGCGGTGAACGAGAGCTGGCACATGAGTAAAGGAAGTGACATGCCCTAAGGACATGATCAGTCCACAAAGGGGAGTAAGCCCAAAGTTTGCGGAAAGCTTCAAGCTTCTCATGAGACAATGCCTTTGTGAAAAGATCTGCAAGGTTGTCCTATGTTGGCACATAAGCCAAGCTGATCTCTCCTGCTGAGAGCCTCTCCCTAACATAGTGGTAATGCACCTCAATGTGCTTTGTGCGAGCATGAAAAACTGGGTTCCTCGCAACTGCCAATGCGCTCTGACTGTCAATGTAGATAGTGTTGGCAGTGTCTTGTCCAACACCCAAATCATCCATAAGGCATCTAAGCCATACACACTCAATCGTAGCTGTGAAGACTGCCATGTACTCAACCTCACAACTCGAAGTGGCCACAGTAGGTTTCTTCTTGCTCAACCATTATATACATGAACTGCCAAGCTTGAAACAAAAACCACTTGTGGACACTCGCGTGTCAAAACAACCAGCCCAATCTGAGTCCAGAAAAGCATGTAAGTCTAGCAGCAATGATCCCCCCTTGGGATAAAACAAGCCAAGATGTAAAGTGCCACTAAGGTAGCAAAAAATCCTCTTGACAGCCTGCCAATGCTTAGACCATGGGCTATGCATAAATCTGCTGACCTGTGAGACTGCAAACTGAATATCTGGCCTCGTGTTGCATACATAAATGAGGTAGCCAACAACAGTTTGGTAAAGAGTGACATTAGCAGGATCGCCAGCATCATGTAGACTCAACTTCAAACCTGTTTCCATGGGAGAGGCAATAGGTTTGAAATCCTCAAGCCCAAACTTACATAGCAATGTCTCTATGTAACTTTTTTGACACAAGGCAATACCACCATCACACTGCTTAAAGTGTACACCCAAGTATTGATGCAACAACCCCAAATCAGCCTTAAATTCAGCAATATGTCCCTCATTTGGTCCAATGATCAGCAAATCATCGACATAAAGAACCATAATGAGAAGTACATCACCCTCACGCTTTACATACAATGTGGTTTCTGTTGGACTGTCACGAAAGCCTTGTTTGACCAAATGAGTGTCAACTTTCTCATACCAAGCACGAGGAGATTGCTTCAACCCATACAAATCCTTCTTACATCTGCACACTTTGTCCTCTTGTCCTTTTATGACAAAACCGCGTGGCTGCGTTACATAAACTTCCTCAAATATGTCACCATTCAAGAAAGGAGTAACAATGTCTGATTGATGTACATCCCAACCAAAATGAGCTGCCAATGCACATAGAAAACGCACAGTAGTCATACGACAAGTCGGAGCAAACGTCTCTTCATAATGTATGCCTTTTTGCTGTGCATAACCCTTTGCAACAAGTCGAGCCTTATGGCGATGGATCTCACCATCCGGCTTGCATTTCAACTTGTAAACCCACTTTGTACCAATGGCCTTTTTGTCAGGAGGCAAACCACATAAATTCCATGTGTCATTTTCTATAAGTGCATCATATTCTGATTGCATGGCAGCCATCCAATTTTTTGAATTCTGTGCTTCATCAAAAGAGAGCGGCTCCTCAACATCATATAAGCTAGACACAGCCAAAGCATACCAATCTGATACATAAGATGCATGGGGAGATCCTGAACGAGTACGACTAGACAAAGGTGCATCCAATTTATTGTCACGCAAAGTGTGCACCAGCCATTTTGGCATACCTCTAGCCTGCTCATTTTCAGCCCTTTCCTCATCAAGTACATCATGTACATCTGCATTAGTAATATGCTGATCTGTAACATTTTCAGAAACCCCCATAGGCTATACATCTGCCTCATTGGAACTTACATTTGTATTTCCACCACTGAAAAGAGGCAAAAAAGTGTCATAAATGTCCTGTGAGCTTACATTACTGTCTCTAGTACGTGACAGCAAGGGCTGAACATAATCTTCCACAAACACTACATCCTGTGAAACCAGAATATGCTTTATTTGCGGATGATATAACATGTAACCTTTGCTTTTAGCACTATAACCAACAAAAATACATTTGACAGCCTTATCATCCAATTTTCAGCGCTCTGTTTGTGGCACCAAAGCATATGCCAAACAGCCAAAAACACTCATGTGCTCAATAGAAGGCTTTCTATCATGCCATGATTCATATGGAGTAATAGACTGCAAAGATTTCTTAGGACACCTGTTAAGTACATAAGTGGCACACATGATGGCCTCAAGCCAAAAAGAATGGGGCAAAGCTTGACTTTGGACCATACATCGTGCCATTTTCATAAGTGACCTATTTTTCCTCTTAGCAACATCATTTTGTTGAGGTGTATAAGGCACTGTACATTGGTGTTTTATCCCATGACTAGCCAGAAATGCATTAAATTCATGAGATATATACTCCCCCCCTCAATCAGAATGGAGGGTGCCCATAGTACATTTCGAGACATTTTCAACCATAGCCAGAAATTGTTTGAAGCACATAAAAACTTCGGACTTCGCTTTAAGCTGAAATACCAATGCATGCCTGGAGTAATCATCAATGAAAGTCACAAAGTACAGGTAATTGCCCAAGGACGGAGTTTGCATGGGCCCACAAACATCACTATGCACAAGCTCCAACCTACATGTGGCCCAAACTGAACCATCCTTTGGAAACTTAGAACGCTTCATCTTACCCAAAATACAGCCTTCATAAACATGTTTGACAGGTGCTTCAAGGGGCAGCAAAGAAGCTACCATATCAGATTTCTGCAAACGCAGCAAACTGGCAAAACTCAGATGACCAAAACGTGCATGCCAAAGTTTTGCATATGAAATAGCCCTTGAATCTGCAACAGCATTTGCAAAATTTTGTCCACACTTATCATACAAAGTGAGCTTATACAACCCACGGCACAAAAGGCCAGATGCAACAATTTCATCACCAAAACTGAGATCATGAACTGTACATCTGTCATCCACAAATTTGACTACAAGTCCAAGTCTAGCAAGTGCGGATAAATACAAGAAATTCTTCTTGATCCCAGGTACATAAAGTGCATCAACAAGTGTGAAGGAACTGCCATTTGCAGCAGTAAGCACAATCTTTCCAACTCCCTAAACCGGAAAAGAGGCATTGTTGGCACAAGTGACTGAATTCCCATGAGGGACAGACTCGAGAGAGGTAAACAATTCAAGATGTGAGGTAATGTGCTTTGTAGCACCACTGTCGAAATACCACACATGTGAATCAGCAACTGACAAGCATGCATCATGGACAACAAGATTGTAAGTGCACTCTGCGGTAAAAGCCCATTCTGCATCAACATCAGCAACATAGTCTACTTTCAGAGAAGACTCAACAATGGCTGCATTTGTAGTGGAACCAGCATTTGTAGTGGAACCACCCTCTTTCTTCTTAGTCTCTTTGGCCTTCAACTTAGGACACGACTTGATCAAGTGATCATTAGCTTTACAATAATGGCAACGCATATTATTTTTTCCCTTATCACCAGAATTTCCAGACGAAGTGCTGCCAGCAGAAGCATTCAGAACAGAAGTTTTGCCACTCGCAGCAGAACCATAAGAAGTGGCTGCATTGCTGTTACCACCCTTTCTTTGAGAAGTAATAAAAGCATGTTCAACTGCACGCTGTCCAGTCCTGTTTTTTCTAGAAAGTGACTCTTGCAATAGCAATGTGCATAATGCATCAAACTTGACAACTTCTGGATTTCCTTGGGTCATAAGTCTCCAAGTACTAGCAAAAGTCTAGTAAGAATCTGGTAAGGCATCAAGAACAGTCTGCACAAGGGAACTGTCTGAAATGACTTCACCTGCAGAAATAAGCTGCTCATTGATATCCTTGATACCAGCAAGAAAAGTGTCCATATCATCTTCCTCATGCATAATCTTCGACTCCAGCTCTTTACACAGCAAAGCAATTTTAGTTTCATTACGACTTGCATAAAGACCAACCAAAATATCCCAAGCCTGTTTTGCAAATTTTTTTGAACGGATGTGAGGAACAATGGTGCGCTTCACAGACAACGCAATCAATGCATGAGCCTATGCATCCTTTATATCCCAACGAGCTTGTTCTGCCGTAGGCAAAAAAACTCTAATAGCAGCAATCCTTGCAGCAAGACCTGCAACATCCTCAACATCGCCTACATCCTCAGAACCAGGACGTACATCAATGCCCTGCACAATATTCCATATGCCCTTTGACACAAGAACGTGTTGCATCATATAAGCCCACATAGGGTAATTGTCCCCATCCAACCTGTCCTCAGCAGCAAACATCTTGAACACATCTGTGTTGTTGTTGTCAGCCATGGTAAATGTTGCACCTGATGTGAAAACTACCCAAAAATAGGAGAAATGGAGCGGGAACAACACGTGCTATATAGCACAAACCGTAGAAGACTATAAGGCACTTGTTATGAAGAAATTGGCACTGATAGAAATTCTGCATAAAATGACGAAATTGCCTGTGTAGACCTGTCTGTACTGGAAACGAAGGCCGAAATGAGCCCGAATCAAAACTCTGAGCAGACTTTGCTCTACAAGCCTTCCCGAAATATTTGTCTACCTGCGAACACTCACCAAAGCTCACTGAAAACGAACAAAGTGAGCAGGCGTGTACTGGAGCAGCTAGCGACTAAGCGCGGGAGGACGTAGCCTACTCTGCTACCAATTGTTGGATTTAGGGTTGCAGAAAAACGCACACAGCTTGGAGAAGACGAAGGAAGCTCAAGGCACACAACAGAGAGTGTGCTACTTAGTATGCAATGGAAAGATAGATATCGTGCAAATAAATTTTTATTTTTCTTCTCCACCGACTTCATAAAGCTCTGTCTGGTCACCCTTTGTGAATCCTCAAGAAAATATTCCTCCTACAAAGCACTAACCCCGCTATCAATATTTTGCAAGATATGAAATTCTGAACAAGATACTCCTCGAGCACTTACTACCGTATTCCAAAACCTGGCTAAAGCTCAAAAATTCCCAGACGATCGAGGCAACCAAAGTGGTACACCGGTCCCCGATGAAACTTAAATTGCCAATATCTTGGCAACCAAAGCTTCTATCACCGATCTAAAAAGACTGATACACTCCACAAAGTGAGCACTTCAAGCCCATGCATTCACTTCATCTATGATCCCCCATCTGCAGTTGCCCAATCCGGTATAGTTCTGCAATCAGTCCCAACTTCAAACATGCATAACTTCTCCACCGTAGCTCCAATTGATGATCCATAGAGATAGGCATGTAAAGCTCCTTGAGCACTACAATTCTAATCCATAAAATCCCATTTTGTATCACTTTAGATGTACCCACGTTTAGAATAAAAAACATAAGTTCTGGCCCCTTAAAGCCGCATCTGGCATACAATTAGCATTAAACTTGGCTTGCTAACAAGCCTTGATCATTGCTCATAAATTTGTAGGCTTCAAAGAAGCTTAGCTTGCATTTCTTTGCTCTTATTCCCATCATGGAAGCGGAGTTGCCCAACACCGAAACATATACCGACGATACGATGCCAACGGTCATTTTGACACTTATTCCAGAGCTTTCAACTTTTGAAACAAGCTTTGAGTCGTTGGTATCTGTGTTGGTTTTTGCACGGCATGATGTATCATATGATAGAGATATGAAAAAAACATTATTTTGGGGGACGAAAACAGCAAAAAACTTCTTGCTCTTGCTTCTTCTCTACAAAATTTAAAAATGTCTTGCTACACAAGCTCTATACAAGCTGAATGTACATTCTTAAGCTCAAATCTGCAATCTCGGCTTCTCTTGCGCTACAATCTGTGTGCACACAATGCCGTCATAGAAGCTTCTTTGTACACGAGAGCAAAACCTCTCCCAAACCTGTGATGTTTACACATTGCCAAGCTGCTCCCTTTTCCCTTTTCTTAAATTGACTTTTGTCAATATGCTTGTCATTTCAAAGCCTTAGACTTGATTGTCGCACTACAAACGCGCAAAATCAAAGTTCTGATATCACTTGTGAGAGTGCTAGGTGAAAAAGCGATGTGCGGTGCGTGCAAAGTGCGAGGGAGGAGAAAAGTAGAAGACACATTGTGTGGGTGGAGAAACCTCCAAGAATGTGGTGAGGAGCTTCTTATTCTTTGTGTATATGAAGAATAAAAAATGTGTATGTACGCACAGTGGGCGGTCGGACACCGTACATCCAGCCGCAGGCAAAGGCGCAATGCCTTTACCCCAACAACTCGCAACTTGAGTCGGAGTAAATGTCTAATACTTCTTTTGCTATAGTCTCTAAAGACTTCGCTTGGTTTACACTTTCTTCTATAGATATTCTACTCTCAGCGTCTCGATTGTAACCTTGATTCACAACAAATCAGTTTGGCCTTAGGTACATAAAGACTTAAACTTCTTAATGAAAATGAATACCTGGCCTTCAATACTGATACCAATCCATTTCTGGTGTCGTAATCTCAATCTGGCAACTTCTCAAGCTATTCTTGATTCTCTATGAAATTAAGAATGTATAAATGTACAAGTACTCTTGATGCAAATTTTTGCTTCAATCCTATCAAAACAGCCACAATGTCAATCTGCAACCTTTAATTTTAGAAAACCCAACTTCAAATAGCAAACAATGTCCAAATGACTTCAAACGTGCTAGGCTAGTTGTTTGAGATGCCTAACAGCTATCTGGACTAAAAAAATATCAAATGTGATCTCTCTGTCTAGTATTAGGCCAAAATATGACAATTTTGTATTTTTTCTTGTCCACATTGATCAAGTATGTCCTTAATAAGCTCTGAATGAGGTTATTTCAATTTTTTGTCAATTTGGTCTCAATCCCCAATAGTTTCTATATCTAAAAGTTTTAAATGTGATATTAGTGGTCATGCAAGTCAAATGATGTCCAAATTGGTTGAAACTTCTTCTAAGCACTGTATTACTACCCTAGACCCAATCCCCTTTGAAAAAACTTGCAAAAGTTCAATTTTTAGGGTAGGAGATATTAAGCGTGCTTATTATCTCCAAGGTCAAAATGAAGTGATTCTTCAACTTTTTTAGCTTGCATTGGCTGTATGCACTTTAATCAAGCGCCAAACCTAGTATCACGAAGTTTGGTTTAGTTTGAGGTTTCTAAGCCAAGTTTGTGTCAACCACTGAAAAACGACCTAATATAAGCCTAAAGGTCCTTCACAAGTAGGACTACTCCCAAGACACCTCAACATGCGTTCTAAAAGATGGTTTTGTACCCAGGAAAACCTAGAGAGAGTTTTTGGACAAAACTACTAAGCATTGAGATTTTTTCCTAGTTTAGGTCACCTTGTCCCTAGCAACGGCACCAAAATGTGGGTTTTCCCTATTGCCTAGCCTTGTTATCTTATTGTAGTGACAATGAGAACCACGAACATAAATCTCATACCGTGGGACTAAGTCGATTCGACTAGTGAATAGAGGCTACAAGAGGTTGTCAATCTCTTGGAGAACACACTTAATCTTTGTCTCACCCAAATCTACACTCTATTGCATGTTGGGCAATAGAAGCTAAACACCGCATACAAATCTCCTCGATTCACCAAGCAAACTGAATCTAAAGAGGCAAAACTTATAGCACGGGATAATATTATCTAATGACACATGCGTGACCCCTTAAATTCCCCTTTTGATAACTTGCCAAAATCACGCTTATTATCTATAAGGCAGATTTGAACTTAGAGTTTAGCAATGATGCCACTACACCTCTCAAATGTATAAATTGCAGTTTTGTTAAGTAAGTCGAGAGTTATGAGCAGATTAAGGAGTGGGTGAGCAACAACAAAAACACAGTATTACTGCAATAAAAGCACAATGTCGCAAAGAGCTTTCACCTATGAATGCAATGAAGCAGAAGACACTTCAAACAAACACTTCACGAGGGAGTTATGAGATTGAGAAAGTAGAAGGAGAGTACACAGAGCTCTGTAAGTCAATCGTAATGCTTTATTATCCAAAAAGTCTCCTCTAGGTTTTCCAAAAAAAGGCTTTTATACCTTAACCAAAGGTTCAGGGTTCAAAAATGAGAGAAGGTTCTAACTCGCAACAACCTAGGATTTCCTTGATACAATATGGAAGCATGTAGCCCCACTTTGTTTAGCTCATAATCACATAATAGTTAAAAAATAATTCCAAGATTAAGTAAATTACAACGTCCTAGGGCTATGGATGTCCACAATGATAAAAAACGTAAACATTATATCTTAGGCCAAATGTATAGGCTCCCGATGTTAGCTATGCGCTAACATCTACAACCTGCTCATCCTTCGCCATGTACTAAAGGTCGATGTCATCTGCTAAGACTCCTCTCTTTGATAAAGTGGTAATGTGTTGGGTTCCAAGCCCAAGGTTCGTCCGGTAAAATTGTGCTCGTGGAAAAATCTATTATAGCATGCAATATAACCTCAATTGTTAATAGAGTTTTCATGGAAAGGATAGCTCATCATTTTATATGTAAGGTTTTTAATTAATCAAATATAGCGTGATTTTCCTCTATGTCGAATCTGTCTCTCTTGTTCAATCTCTGCACTCCCTTAAGCTTCCATGGCTTCCGCTTGCCATCGTCCACCCTAGCCTCCCTATCAACTGGTATCAGCACCTTGCCTTGCTTGGCCTCGGCTCCACAACCGCGCCGGATCAGCCGCTTGTGGAAGTGATAGGGAGGTCATTGACTTGCAAAAATTCAAGCACAACTTGCACCAACCTGTTTGCCTTGGAATTCTGATGAACTTTCGACACTAAAGCTACTCCTAATTAATTTTTTCTTCTCAGCCCGCCGTTTCGAGCAGAACTCTCCATCAACGCTAGTGCTGCATAATTTGGCTTGATATATTAGTCAACATCGATCCTCATCATTACGGTTTGTCAAAATTCAAATATGGCTTCAAAGGTTGATAAATTTAATCGATCCAGCTTCCACACCTGGAAAATCAAAGTGAATCTATTTTCTTGACTTCTCCGGAGCAAGAATCTCCGGAGCGTGGTCAAGTCCCTTTCAGCAAACTAAGTAGGCACATCCGCTGCAGTTACGAGAGCGAATCTATCGAGCAACAATGCAAGGACGAGCAAGCATTAGGTATTATTTTGACATCTCTTGAAGATAACTTTATTCATTATTTGGATGATGTGCAATCTTCAAATGCTGCTTGGATGGAATTAGATAAAGGTTTTGGTCTTAAATCCAAGTACTGGTACTTGTAACACCCCACTCCTCTCATATACACCTTTGAAACGACAATTTTCATAACACACCCTCTACACTGCTTACCAGTAACACGGTACACACTTTGGAGAATCCATGCCCACTAGAGCCCTTACCCCTTTCGTTGCACACATGCTACCACTGCACAACACTTCTAAAATCTCTCTCTCTCTCTCTCTCTCTCTCTCTCTCTCTCTCTCTCTCTCTCTCTCACAAAAGAACGACCCAAGGGAAACACACACACACCGGCACCAACACCAACACCAACACCAATAGAGTAAACGACAGAAAGAGGAAGGGTCAAAAAGAACGACAAAAAATTTAAAAAGGGGGTAGTTCTTGCTTGACTCTTCACAAAAAATGCAAGTAAAATGATGGTGGAGCTCTTTATTCTTTACCAAATATAGACCTTTTCTCTTCCACAACGGATCTCCAAAGACGTCTTCAATTACCAAAAAAAAATTGTGCCCCTTATAGGGCGAGTAGGGTATTTTTAGCATTTTTCTATTTTTTCTTGACTTCTCGTTTTTAAGCTTGTTGCATGTGAATTGTAGCTATATTGTTGACTTTACTTAAACTTCAATCCATGCATGAACTCTCCCCCTCTTGGATTTCATGGTATCGTCTCACAAGGGGGAGGCCATTTGGCCCCCCGTGTGAATGTTCTACATAAGCATGCCATGTGGACACTCTTGCATTGCCACTTGAAAACAACTGACAACACCGTCTCCAAGAACCACCCAAGGGCCACCTATGAGACTGTCAAATAGTGTTGTTGCCACACACAACATCTGTGAGCACACGCGTGAGGGGGGAGGTGGAGCTTCCATAGATCCTCTCTCTCTCCCTTGAGATATAACTTAAGAGGCCACACTTTAGGTTGTATACTCCATGCTCTTCACCATCAGCCTTGTATGTGGGTTATATAGCCACCACATGGTAGGTCCCAAAGAATTTCTCTTCAAACTCCCCAAAAAATCCCAATAACCCCCATGAAAAACCTCTTTGATGTCACCTTTCCCTTGCCCCATTTTCTGATCACAAGCCCAATGAAGCAACTATAAAACCCCACTAGTAGATCACCCTGCTGGCTTTGAAAATCCAGCTGATGAGCTCAAGGGCACATACATGTCCCTACCAATTAGCCCATACAATGTGGTAGATAGAGCACATCCTAATGATTGTTTGGACACACAAGTACATCCTTGGATAGTGCAATTACATAGAAGGGAGAACACATTGACTTATGTTGATGATTATGGATGTAGATACCAATGAGAGCAGTCCACAGGATGTCTTGAGCCAGCCATGGGCATTGTGGTATATCTTGTTGGAGATCCTTATGATAGGATTTGTGAGGACACAATTGGTACTAGATACTCCTTGATGATTGGATTGCCCTATTCTCCACAGCATGGACAACATCCTATACTGACCACCATTATGGTATACCTTGTTGGAGATTTTTGTGATAGGATTTATAAGGACACATATGGTATTAGATATTGCTTGATTATTGTATTTCCCTATTCTTCATGGCATGGCCAAAATCCTATATTGACCTCCACATTGTTATAGAATTGATATTTTATTATCTATTGCAGCTGGCACGTGGCAAAAGCATCACCAGATAATGGATTATGCAGAAGGATGTTACATTTTATGTATATTTGATTATTCAAGTGCTCTTTATGAGCTTTGGCCAATTATGTCCGACCGGCCAGTTTGTAACCAATTTGACCATTCAAGAAATCTATATAACAAATGCGTGCAAGAGGGAAATGGTCACTCTTGCACGGGGGGAGATTGCACCCAGTGCCTGTGTACTTCTTCTCTCCTCTCCCCTCTTCTCTCTCGCCATGCTAGGCGTAGCACTTCGCTCTTGGAGGTGTGCCTGCGCATGTTCTTTCGCTCTCTCCCGCTCTTTATCTCTCTCTGTTCGCATATAGCGTCGATTATGTGCTCGTGGATTCGCCAGGTATGGAGATTTGTCCGTTTTATGGCTTGCAGTATATTGTTTTCGGTATTTTGCAGGGCTCTCTACGCTCCCGTCTGTAGCAGTGGTATTAGAGCATAGGCTACGCTCCAAGACTCAAACATTAACAAACTGCAGCTAAGTATTTTGCTGATTTCTTATGTTTGTAGATTCCGCTAATTGCCTCAATTTATAGTAATCTATGTTGGATGCATGATATAATTAGTGATTTATTTTTGAAATTAAAGAGATTCCTTATTGGTTGTCATGATATAGTGATTGTTAGTGTAATTATGTTTATAATTAAACATAATAATAATATGGATTAAACTAAATTATAGAGGGATACTGAATGAAAGAAAAATTTATAGTAATTTCTTTAGATTCGAGGGAGAAGATAACTAAAATTGTAAGAAGAAGAAGAAGGAATTAGGAGAATTATGATGATCAATTGGCTTCAAATTCTTTCCGACGAGTCTTGAAAACTCAACGGTAGATTGATACCAATGAGTATACGGCCAATAATGAGCATGACAATGTGCTTGGTAGCCGTAGCGAGAACAACTCCAAAAAAGAATCATAATAGATCAGAGCCAGTACAAACGCTCTTGGCAAAGAAAGAATCATAATAGCAAAGAGAGTCGTGATGATATTCATACTACAAAAGTTAAGTCTCTTTCTAATATCATTAACAAAATGTTTTCCTTAATCTACAAAGAGACCCTATTAAAAAAAGAAAAAAAGAAACAAAACAAAACAAAAATAATAGGGCTTATGTCGGCACCAAACAAGGTTGTTGCCTTGCAAGGCCTTTCGACCTCTGCCCATGTGAGACCTCTCGGGTGGCTTTGACTGTGCAGGGCAATCCTTGGGCCCCTAGGGAGGGGAGCCGTGAGAAAGAATGAAGTGACAGCTTCATGGGAAAGTACAGTAATGGTATTGACCTAAAAGATAGGACTTCAAGGAGAATTACTGAGAGGGCGTCAGTAGAAGATCAATCGCCGACAACGACGATCAGCAGCGCCAACGAAGTCAACAAACGCTAACGTTCATCAAAGGGGTAGGAATAGTGGAAAAGGGAGAGCAAGTAAACAAATTTAACAAAATAATTATTATTATTATCCAACGGTTGTCATTAGTGTCACCCAGCAAAGAGAGCGCGCGGGTAAAGAGCATGCAAAGCGGCGGCCGACCTCCTTTACTCCACTTTTCTCTTGAACAACTGGAGCAGACCTCCACCCGCATGCATGCTATCATTCCCAGCCACTCACCTTCGAGCCGCCATGCAATTTCATTACAGCTAACGCATTTGAAACTCACCAACCCCTTGTATGGAGCGCCACTGTTTTCGGCTCTAAGTTGTTCCTTATCGCCCGCAGCACACAATCAACCACCAGTTGCTATCTGTTATCGAACCAGCATGCCGCTTATATCGTTATCAGATACCCTACATGAAAATCAACTCGAGTGGCCACTAAAACTGACCATCCCGGAGCACGTGAGCCGTTGCTTTCTGGTGCCACTTTCAAGTTTCACCATGACGTAACCCTAGTACTCACACACACACACACACACACACAATTGCCTGCATGGCGTCATGTGGCTTGTGCTCATAGTGGCTGCAGGCGATGCAACGGACCTCACATCAGCGACCTCAGCATTGTACCGCCATGCAATACAGAGCGGACCTCGACAATTGCGAGTCGGTCTACTTTGCCTACCCCATGCGATGCGTCGTTAAAATATTATGTGTCTACCATCCTTTGATCAAACATACACCACTCGCCAATAACGGTTTGTTGCATGGCTATAGCACACACCCAACCTACCCCAAGCATGGCATCTATGGGTCCAAGCATCTCCAACACACACACACACACACACACACACACAGGAGCAAAAGAGTGTGGCGGACAGTTTCGTAAGCTGGATTGGAACACCGCTGACCTTTGTCCGCTAACTCCATGCCTATTTCTTCTCATCAAATAGCCCCATCCATGCTCACTACAAGACGTGCTTAATAGTAGCGACGCTCGTAGTGTGACGCTCAAAAATGAAAAAGCAGGGCGTCGCTATGTTACTTGTAACATAGCGACACCTATAGCGACGCTGCTAGGGCTAAAACAAATAACCGAGAGCGTCCGAAAACTCAGATCTCAGATTTGAGTTTTCGACGCACGCTCAAGCAAGCAAGGTAACGCTCTCCCTCTCTCTGTCTCTTTCTTCTCCACACACACACACACACACATGAGGAGAGGAAGGAGAGCCAGGTATGCTCCTTCCCTCTCCTCACTCTCATGTTCCCTTCCCCTCTTTCTCTCTCCCTCTCTCTCTCTCTCTCTCTCTCTCTCACACACACACACACACGAGGAGAGGAAGGAGAGCCAGGTATGCTCCTTCCCTCTCCTCACTCTCATGGTCCCTTCCCCTCTTTCTCTCTCCCTCTCTCTCTCTCTCTCTCTCTCACACACACACACACATTGTGTTTTTGAGAGACAGAGAGAGAACGAGAGAGAGAGAGAGAGAGAGAGAGAGAGAGAGCACAAGCATAAACAAAAATGGCACAAACACATGCATAAACAAAGAAAGCACACACACATTGAGAGAGGAAAAGAGAGAGAGAGGGGGAGAGAGAGAGAGAGAGAGAGAGAGAGAGAGAGAGAGAGCATGCATAAACCAAAAACGTGCACACACACACATGCATAATCAAAGAATGCACACACACATTGAGAGAGGAAAAGAGAGAGAGAAAGAGAGAGAGAGAGAGAGAGAGAGAGAGAGATAAAACAAAGAGAGAGAGAGAGAGAGAGAGAAAAGAAGAAGAAGAAGAGAGTCTTAACATCGTAGGAAACTATCCCAAGAGACCTTAAAGATCTAGTCGCGACAAGAGTTGAACTCAAGACATGTTATTCATAAGGGAAATAGCATAACCAATCAATCAAACTTCAGTGATAGAAAAGTTATATCATTTTTCTCCTTTTTTTATTGGCGTGCACACACACCCACACACACACACCCGAGAAGAAGAGTGTTTAATTTAATGTTTTCAGGAGTTTTTTGGAGCAATGGATTGCGCATATATACATACACATGCATGGTGCATCGAATAAAGGATTGCCCATTTTCCAGAGCCAGGTGGTTACGTGGGGCCCACATGTGTACAGGTAGGACAGCATGTACATAGTGCATCGATTTCACTATTACCAGTACCACTGTGTTTTTTCTAAAATAAAGAGGAGTTGGTAGTGCGTAAAACTTCTCGAGGAAGCTATCTGCGGGCCGACGACATGAGGTAAGCAGGTGCATCAGATGGCATCGAGTGGCGTCAAGAGGCCGAACGGGGTCAATACCTGCACGTGGATAAGTACAGACACAACGTGGGTGTTTTCTTGTGCGAGTTATGCAGAAAGGTCATCATTAGGACCACTTTTTGGGTCCACTTCATGTGGTTGCGAGACGCATTATTGGAAAGAAATGAGTGCCAGGTGTGCAGATGATGCAAAAAGGTGACAACTATGCACTGCGAGGTCAGGTTTTGGCCAAGGGTGCCCAACTAATAAAGCTAAGTGTGGGAACTGAAAAAACTGAGAGAAGACCAGAAAAAACGTGGAGAGAAGAGGAGGAACAGCCGCAGGTGTGTTTTTGGTGTTTTTGGAGCCTGTTTTGGCCCTAAACTGCTCATCCGAGGTCGGATTTGAGCACTTTGACATTGTAGACTGGGGTTTTGGGCCGTTCCAGACGCGATGGCGCTGTCCATTTTTCCAAATTCCTCACTCTTTTTGTGTTGTTTTTGCTGTGTAAGTTTCTCCTATGAGCGAAGCTTCTGCTCCAATTTGTGATTGTATCTGGTATCTTTTACCCATATTGTGTGAGCTATTTGCCCCATTGGTGTTGGCCCAAGCTCAATTGTATCTAAACATCAGAAATTATCCTCTTTTGAGATGAGTTTTTTTGGGTGTGTGTGTGTGTGTGTGTGTGTGTGTGTGTCTGTCTGTGTGGAGTGGGCAAGTGGATAGTCTCTCTCCTCTCACTCCAGAGGTGTGTTCCCTGTCTCGGCCAGGTGTGTTGTGTAAGCCGAGTGGTGCCCCATAGTGTGTGTGTGTGTGTGTGTGTGTGTGTGTATCATTCCAAGAGTGTGTGTCGGGTCGTTATAGAGACGCTGTGTGTGTTTTCATCCCGCTCACAACGTCGTAGGAAACTAATTAAAGAGACCTAAAAATCTAACCGACGAGGAGTTGAACTCAAGACTTGTTATTCAGTAGGAAAATGGCATAACCAATCTACCACACTTGGGTGATAGAAAGGTTATACCATTTTTCTCTTTTTATTGGCACACATACACCCACACATGCACACACACACACAAGAAGAAGAGAGTTTAAACGTCGTAGGAAACTATCCCAAAAGACGTTAAAGATTAGGTTAGATGTAGACTTACGTTAAATTAGATTTAGGTTTATTTAAGATAAATTAGATTAGATTTAGGTTTATTTTTAGTTAGATTTACGTTTGATTAGATTTAGGTTTATTTACGTTAGATTTAGATTTACGTTATATTACATTAGATTTAGGTTTATTAATTTAGGTTTATTTATGCTATATTAGCTTAGATTTAGGTTATTTAAGGTTAGAAGAAATGGCGAGAAAATCGTTTAAGATAAGGTTAGAAGAAATGGCGAGAAAATTTCCTACGCTCACAGCCTCGACAGTCCATGCGGACCAGCAATTCCACTTGCATGTTCGACTGCTGCTACCATACAATAAGCCGTCATGTTCAGCTAATGGAAGAGCAAATTGAGCCTACACAAAAATTAGTGATGCAAGATGACGATTCCAAGGGTCACACACACACATACACCACATCCCGTAAAATCTAGATTAAGAATTAAGTGCCTTGAGCAGACATCAACTACATTCCAAGAATGGCGTACCTGCATGCTACAAACAAAGATCTACTGTGAAAAGATGTTAAGATGCTGTGAAATGCTACAGCTAGAGAAGAGGCAAAGGGATTTTGTCCACTACATGCAGTATCATGTAGACGTGGGTGTGTAGATTTTTTGTACCCACAAATATAGGCATTGACCAATAAAGACGAGATTATAACCCGGTGGTTCTATCTCCGTGCACCTCTAGACCAAGGTGTGCGGGGATTGGACATGACTTGAGAATGTGAGGTAGTTTACAGTGTGAACAAAGAGAGAGAGAGAGAGAGAGAGAGAGAGAGAGAGAAAAAGAGAGAGAGAGAGAGAGAGAGAGAGAGAGATAAGACGAAGAATGCCAATAGAAGATTAAATTTGTTGTCCAGGTTATAAGATTTTTGCCCTCATTATGAGTAGTGAGGAGGATGTGGGGCCGTCCAACCGAAACACCTATCTCTCAAGGAGGATCTTATGTCCTTGTAACCATTGCAAGCATGCTGTGCGACGGACAAGACGCGTTTCTTTGCAGCACGTTCGCGAATTTGGCGAGTTCGATCCATCTATTATAGATCGAGTTGTTGCCGATTATAACTCATCAGACTCTGACGTTGGCCAACAGGCAGGAATCTTGCAACCCAATAGACGTGTTCATCGCAGGCACTTTGGTCAAGCAGCATATGTGAGGCCACAAGATGTAGCCTCTGACATCTCGGGGGATGATCATGCAGACCAGATTCCCAACGAGGCAATGTTTGAGTCCGAGATTGATGAAATGATTGAGACGATCATGGATTCAGAAAGGCTTGTCTATGATGATATGAAAAGTGAAGCCGATACGCCATTGTATAATGGAGCACGTGTGTCTAAATTGAAAGCGCTCCTGGTTCTTCTCAACATGCAGACAAAGTTTGGATGGAGTTACACTAGCGTCACAACGCTTTTCAGGTGATCTATTACAATTAGTTTACTTTAATAAAACTCTAAATGTATAATGATCTGATAGATTTTTACACAATTGTACCATATTTTTATGTTGTGTAGATTTCTCAAAGAGCACATACTACTAGCTGATAATATGATGCCAGATTCTCGAGAGGAAGCAAGAAAGATTTTACAAAACTTGGGGATGGATTACAATTTGATCCACGCTTGTCCTAATGACTGCATTCTTTTCAGAGGGGAATACATAGACATGGAGA
Source organism: Adiantum capillus-veneris (assembly GCF_014529385.1). Taxonomy (NCBI): domain Eukaryota; kingdom Viridiplantae; phylum Streptophyta; class Polypodiopsida; order Polypodiales; family Pteridaceae; genus Adiantum; species Adiantum capillus-veneris. The sequence continues at coordinate 135,205,266 of NC_140954.1, forward strand.
AGTGTCCGAAATGTGATTCCGAAAGATATCGAGTAGATCTCCACGGAACAAAAATTCCGCAAAAGGTTTTGCGACATTTTTCTATGCTTCCTCGCATCAAGCATTTTTCTATGCTTCCTCGCATCAGGCATGAGGAGAATAAATCTTCGGATGGTGTGCTACGGATTCTTGTAGATTGTGCAGCCTGGAAACATATAGATGGAACATGGTCGGATTTTTCCAGGGAATCTTGAAATTTGCGCTTAGGCCTGGCTATGGATGGCGTAAATCCATTTGGTCAAAGATCAACATCTTACAGTGTATGGTCCGTTGTCATCGTCAACTACAACATTCCCCCGTGGTGGTTGACTACGAAGAAGGGGCACCTATGGCTAAGCTTGATTGTGTCGTGGCTATATAAAGTGAAGAATATGGATGTGTATCTTCGTCCACTATTGGAAGAGCTACAACAATTGTGGATTGGCATAGAGGTGGTGGATATGAGCCGACACACAGGTTGACGGAATGCTTTGATCAGAGGCATTTTAATGTGGACCATGCATGACTATCCCGGACTAACAGAATGCTCAGTTGATCTATTTACACTCCTGACTCAAACACTGTAAATCTTGGTTTTTCTCAAGCTGATCTATTATCATGTGTATACATGCAGGGCTTCAAACAAGCGGATACAGAGCATGTGTCACATGTGGACCTAGACTGTGTTGGGGTATAAAGTCCAATGTGGTCGCCCAGGTAAGTGGGCGGGCCGCCAGGTATGTACACATATTCTTTTGTAAAAACCTAATAAGAACTCACTATGCTCTACACATTACAATAGAGCGAGTTCACCATATCGTCGTGCTCTTCTTCTCGCACTCTCTCTCACGTCGCACTTCCGCTCGTACTCCTTCAACTGGTATTAGAGCTCAGATCGAGGCTCGGGGCAGCACTGTAGGAGGCTAGAGTCACCAGCTTAGATTGGAGTGAAATTTGACAGGCGAAGACACGGCCCCAAATCCTATGGGTGAGCCCAAAGGACACGGTGTTCTCAGAATTTCATTCTGAGGTCATCTCGGCCACCGTTCGGCTTTGACAAAGGTCTGCGCAGGCCATTTTCGACTACGTGGTCTCGACGGGTGCAAATCTGACTCTGCAAATTTGGGGTTTTCGGCCTACGACTGCAGGTGCTGAGGATATCGACACTCCCAGAGTGCTGATTTTTGGTTGTCTACACATCGAAGGACGGCTCACAGTTCTTGGAGGCGTGTCACATACGACACGGGCGCATCTACACACAGACTGTAGGCGACATCCACTAGTTCATCAGGTAGCTTTTGTTTCCTGCTTGATATTCCAGATTTCATCCTGACATTGCAGGTACTTCCACATGGGATGTATTGTCAGAGATGATGTATGTTTGTTGAGAGTTTGCTGGTTGTGAGTCACGCAGCAAACAACCGCCGCAACAGTTACAGCATATAGTGGGAAATTTGTGGATGTATGACTTTGTGGGAAGTCTATGTACTGTCAGATTTACTGTAGCCTTTCTTGAGGGTCGAGTGAGGTTTTATTGAGCTGGGGGATTCTCGAATGTTGAGATCCTTTCGGTGATACAGGTCTTGGAGCGATCCCTCGAGCACCCTTAGATAGGTAGCTAGGATGTATTGACTGTGAGTTAGACAGTTGGGATTGCATCTTTGCTTTGCTGCCGTTGAGGCATTGTCACAGTCTATGCTTACAGGATAGTGACAAGACAGTGAGAGACAGTACAGGTGCAGGACAGGTTTACCCACAGCTTACAGTGTCAGAGAGACAGTGTCTTTTGAGTTGTTTTTGGTCTGTTTTTGAGTACACCCGAGCCATTTTACAAAGGAGACTCTGCCAAAATTTCTACAGAATCTGAAGCTTTCTTGGTTCATTTGACAGGTTGATATTGGTTCAGAGGTCAGTTTACAGGGGAAACTCTGCCGAATTTTTCCCAGGAAAGTAAACTACTATGAATCGTAGCTATGACTGGATCACAGGACACTGCTCTTTACAATATCAAGAAGCTGGATGGAACCAATTTCCCATTGTGGAAGCAGCAGATTTGGCACGTGTTGGTACAAAAGAAGCAGATAAAAACTATACAGCTCAAGGGGATAAAACCAGAAGATATGGACGAAGATGAATGGAGCGAAATGGATGAACTGGCACTTTCTACCATTATGCTGACTTTGGCAGAAAGCGTTTACTTCAATGTAGCAGACGAGATATCGGCTTATCAAGCATGGTTAAAGCTGAGTGATCTTTATGAGAAGCAGAGTGCAGCTTCACAGGTATACTGGCTTAAGAAGCTTGTTGACTTGAAGATGAAAGAAGGGACACCTATGTCCAATCATCTGAATGAATTCAACACAATCTACAGTCAGTTGTCAGCTCAAGGTGTCAAGTTTGATGAACCTGTTAGAGCTATGTTCCTGTTGATCACATTGCCGGAAAGTTGGGACACTTTTCGCACAGCTTTGAGTAATTCTGCACCTCCAGATGGTTTGAACATAGCACGTGTAGAAGGAAGTCTGCTTACTAAAGAAACCAATAGAAAGACAATGGACAAAGGCAAAGGAACAGCCTTAGTTGTCAGGGGAAGGACCAAAGAAAAGTACAAAGGTGGAAAGAGGAATCAGTCTCGTAGAAATTCCCGCAGTGCTAAAGGCAAGAGTGACATAGAATGCTTCCATTGTGGCAAGAAGGGTCACATGAAAAGAGACTGCTGAGAATGGAAAACAGAAAAAGGCAAAGAGAAAGCTGAAGACCATGGTGAGAAGAACAAGTCCTCAGTGAAGATTCAAGAAATAAATGTGGCAAACACTGTTGCAGACGATGACAGTCTAGTGTCAGGAGACATATACTTCTTGAAGAATACAATGGACTCAGCTCTTCTTACAGCATCTGATGGAAATGCACTGAGTGACTGGATTATAGACTCAGGGGCATCACTTCATGTGTCTCCAAACAAGGAGTGGTTTACCTCTTATGTGACCACTAAAGATCATGTTCGGCTAGGCAATGGGCAGACATGTGAGATCTTAGGTATTGGAGATGTTCAATTGAAGTTTCAGAATGGCTCTTCTTTCACGCTGAAGAATGTGAGACATGTTCCCGCAATTACAAAGAGCTTGATCAACACAGGTTTACTTGATGATGCTGGCTACGTCACCACTTTTGGACAGAACATGTGGAAGATATCCAAGGGTTCTATGACAGTAGCACATGGAGTAAAGTCTGGAGGACTTTACATGATTTATGTATCAAATGTCTCTAAAAATGTAATCAATGTAACCGAGCAGCCGAACGTTTCTTTGTGGCATAGCCGGTTAGGACATATGTCCAAGAAGGGAATGGAAATCTTGTCTCGTTCTGGTTATTTTCCTGGCTTTTCATTTAATGATTTTGAATTCTGTGAACATTGTCTATATGGTAATCAAACACAGCAGCCACATAAGCATAGAAGCAGTAGAAGAGATACACAGTTGGCACTTGTTCATAGTGATTTGTGTGGACCTATGCCTAACCTATCTCTAGGGGGAGCTTCTTACTTTATGACATTTATAGATGATTACTCGAGGAAAGTATGGGTTTACTTTCTCAAGCACAAGGATGAAGCGTTTAGTGTTTTCAAAACGTTTGTGACACTTGTGGAGAATCAGAGTGGCAAGAAGCTTAAATGCTTACGCAGTGACAATGGTGGAGAGTATGTTTCAAAGGCCTTTCAGGACTTTTGTGAGTCAAAAGGTATAAAACGTGAACTTACTGCTCCTTACAATCCTCCTCAAAATGGTGTTGCTGAGAGGATGAATAGGACCATACAAGAGAAGGTCAGAAGTATGTTGTCTAATGCACAGCTGCCAAATGGGTTTTGGGCTGAAGCTATATCAACAGCTGTTCATCTTGTAAATAGATCTCCTAGCAAGGTTTTGCAGAAGGATTCAGTGCCAGAGATGGTATGGTCAGGCAAAATGCCCTCATACAAGCATCTCAGAGTCTTTGGCTGTGAGGCATATACTCACGTTGCAAAGGAATTTAGGAACAAACTTGAGCAAAAGAGTAGAAAGTGCATCTTTCTAGGCTATGGTAATTCTGGTGAGATGGGGTACAGACTTTGGGATCCCGAATCCAGAAAGGTTGTCCGCAGCAATGATGTTCACTTTAATGAATCCAAATATCATTCTAAACCAGAGAGGGTTGAGGAGATTAGAAGAGTTGTCTTCCAAGAAGATGGATCTGCACGTGCAAGACAAAATGTCAGGGCTCAAGAGGAGCAAGGACAGGATAGAGTGGAACCACAGGTTGTGGCTGAGCCTGAGCCACCTATTGTGCGTAGATCTGGACGTGTCACATGACCTCCTGATAGGTTTGTTCCATCTATGAACTATGTCATGTTGACTAATTGCAATGAGCCTTCATGTTACAAGGAAGCAGTGCAAATGAAGGACTCCGGGAATTAGCAATTGGCCATAGGCTGTCAAATGTATTTTTGTTGGTTATAGTGTTGAAAGCAAAGGTTACAGGTTGTATCATCCGCAAACAAAACGTATTCTGGTTTCTCAGGATGTAGTGTTTGTGGAGGATTCTGTTCAGCCCTTGCTGTCATGTACTAGAGATAGTAATGTAAGCTCACAGGACATTTATGACACTTTGTTGCCTCTTTTCAGTGGTGGAAATACGAATGTAAGTTCCAATGAGTCAAATGTACAGCCTATGGGGGTTTCTGAAAATGTTTTAGATCAGCCTATTATTGATGCAGATGTACATGATGTACTTGATGAGGAAAGGGTTGAAAATGAGCAGGCTAGAGGTACGCTGAAATGGGTGGTGCACACTTTGCGTGACAGTAAATTGGATGCACCTTTGTCTAGTCGTACTCGTTCAGGCTCTCGCCATGCATCTTATGCATCAGATTGTTATGCTTTGGCTGTGTCTAGTTTACATGATGTTGAGGAGCCTCTGTCTTTTGATGAAGCACAGAATTCAGAAAATTGGATGGCTGCCATGCAATCAGAATATGATGCACTTATAGAGAATGACACATGGACTTTATGTGATTTGCCTCCTGGCAAAAAGGCCATTGGTACGAAGTGGGTTTACAAGTTGAAACGCAAGACGGATGGTGAGATCTATCGCCATAAGGCTCGACTTGTTGCAAAGGGTTATCCACAGCAAAAAGGCGTAGATTATGAAGAGACTTTTGCTCCCACTTGTCATATGACTACTGTGTGTTTTCTATGTGCATTGGTAGCTCATTTTGGTTGGGATGTACATCAATCAGACATTGTTACTGCTTTCTTGAATGGTGACATATTTGAGGAAGTTTATGTAACGTAGCCTCGTGGTTTTGTCATAAAAGGACAAGAGGACAAAGTGTGCAGATGTAAGAATGCTTTGTATGGGTTGAAGCAATCTCCTCGTGCTTGGTATGAGAAAACTGACACTCATTTGGTTAAACGAGGCTTTCGTAATAACAGTCCAACAGAAAGCACATTGTATGTAAAGTGTGAGGGTGATGTAGTTCTCATTGCGGTTCTTTATGTTGATGATTTGTTGATCACTGGACCAAATGAGAGACATATTGCTGAATTTAAGGCTGATTTGAATGCTACTTTCAAGATGAAAGATTTGGGGCTGTTGCATCATTATTTGGGTATACAGTTTAAGCAGTGTGGTGGTGGTATTGCCTTTGTCAGAAAAGTTACATAGAGACATTGCTATGTAAGTTTGGACTTGAGGATTGCAAACCTATTGCCACTCCCATGGAAACAGGTTTGAAGTTGAGTCTACATGATGCTGGCGATCCTGCTGATGTCACTCTTTACCAAACTGCTGTTGGCTGCCTCATTTATGTATGCAACACGAGGCCGGATATTCAGTTTGCAGTCTCACAAGTCAACAGATTTATGCATAGCCTAGGGTCTAAGCATTGGCAGGCTGTCAAGAGGATTTTTTGCTACCTTAGTGGCACTTTACATCTTGGCTTGTTTTATCCCAAGGGGGGCTCATTGCCGCCAGACTTACATGCTTTTTCGGACTCAGATTGGGCTGGTTGTTTTGACATGCGAGTGTTCACAAGTGGTTTTTGTTTCATGCTTGGCAGTTCATGTATATCATGGTTGAGCAAGAAGCAACCTACTGTGGCCACTTCGAGTTGTGAGGCTAGGTACAGGGCAGTCTTCACAGCTATGGTTGAGTGTATATGGCTCAGACGCCTTATGGCTGATTTGGGTGTTGGACATGACACTGCCAACACTATCTACACTGACAGCAGTCAGAGCGCATTGGCAGTTGCGAGGAACCCAGTTTTTCATGCTCGCACAAAGCACATTGAGGTGCATTACCACTATGTCAGGGAGAGGCTCTCAGCAAGAGAGATCAGCTTGGCTTATGTGCCAACACAGGACAACCTTGCAGATCTTTTCACAAAGGCATTGTCTCGTGAGAAGCTTGAAGCTTTCCGCAAAGCTTTGGGCCTACTTCCCTTTGTGGACTGATCTTGTCCTCAGGGCATGGCACTTCCCTTTACTCATGTGCCAGCTCTTGTTCACCGCATCACTCCAGGTGGGGATTTGTTACCATATACGCGTGGTAGTGATGTGTGTGAACACACTAGGACCGTTAGGGCATTTTTTCCCTCTTTAGGAGGTTTTTTCCCCCATGCATTGTATATACGCCCATCACTCTAGGGCTATCTATCTTTCCATTGCACACTAAGTAACACACTCTCTATTGTGTGCCTTGAGCTTCCTTCGTCCTCTCCAAGCTGTGTGTGTTTCTTTGCAACCCTAATTCCAACAAGACTTGTTTAATTTATTACCTTTACATCTGTTTATGCATTTTATTATATTGCAATTTAATGATTATTGCTGACAAATTGTTTAAATTACGTTACCAATCAAATTGTCTGTCTAAAACTGCATATGCTTTTTAATCGCTTATGAGAATGCAATTACTGTGCCAATGTTGTTTGATTTTGCAGTGACTGAAGAAGGCTAAGGACATTCATCCCAAATGCTCTTCCACCTCGACAAACGAGCTTCAACTCAATAGCTTTCGAGGACGGAATCTACATCAGGAAGGGGCGCATGTTAACCCTCACAGCTCACAGACACCCTATCACCTACGAGACGGACGTTGTAACCTACGGAGGACATTGTATTATTTATTTGGTAGAGTCAGGTACCGGGCTTGTCGGTCCAATAGGAAAAGGGTAAGAGTGATCGCCGATGAGAGGCGCACTCTAACTGGAACATTCAAGGGATTAGTTGGCTAAGCATGGGCGCCCAAGTGTGAATGGGGTGAGCTCATATAAAAGTCAACTAAACTTAAAATTCACTCATTCTCTCATTTGTGCAATAAAAGAGTGCTCTTGCTCCATCTCCATCTTCTTCTTCTTCATCTCCTTGTGTGTGTGTGTGTGTGTGTGTGTGTGTGTGTGTGTATGCGTGAGAGAGAGAGAGAGAGTGTGCGATCGAGCATTGTGACGACGGCACGGCGGCAGCGAAGCGGTTGAGCGCGGCAAAGCGGCGGCTCCTTCTTCTTCGCAGCGAGGAATCCTCCACGAAGCAAGCGTAGAGCGGTGAGTGACACACCATCGCCTTCTTTGAGCTTACTAGTTTAGGCTTGTTGTGTGCTTGGAGCCATTTGTGACTTGCACACGGTGTATCGGCGAGTTCCTTGCATTGACACGTGCGACATACGCACACAATAATTACTATTTTGTTGTCATCAAAGCATTGAACAAGAGTATACATTAGTAGAAAGAACATAGAAGTGAAAGCTGAGAGAGAGAGAGAGTGTGTGCGCTTATTATTTGTTTTCAACAAATCTTGTTACCCTAAGTGAGTAGAAGTCACTCATACATATAAGAATGTATACACTGTTTTGTTCTCATGGAAGCATTGAACAAGAGTATACATCCGTAAAGAAGAGAGAGAGAGAGAGAGAGAGAGAGAGAGAGAGCGCTTATTATTTGTTTTGCACAAATCTTGTAACTCTAAGTGAGTATAAGTCACTGAAAAAATTTGATGTAAAGAGTATGCCAAAAAAAAAGTTGACGAATTAAGAACGGAACTAAGCAAGCGAGAGTTGGGAAGACTTTGAATATAGCATGCAATGACTGCTTTACTATGCAATGGACAAAACTTTTGTGGAGAAGAGGAGGAGGACTAGGTAATTACACATATCAGTGGGAGTTTTTGATGCAGGAAGAAAGGGCTACATCGGTAAGATGGTGTTCAAAGTTGCGCGTGTAGCTAGCTGGTTGTCAGGAAAGTAGCGTGAAACAAATTGTTTAGCTAACTGAAGGTGGTTGGGGACCACATTAGAGTAATGTAATTTTATAGTCTCGAGTAGGCCGAGCACGTCCCCAATCTGCATGAACAGCATACAATGGTGTTTTGTGGAGCAACTAGCCAGTACAGTGATGTCGATGGTGACGATCGAGTGTATTCCAAGTGATGTAATGTGGATGCCATGGGGTAGGTGGTTGAACTCGCCATGGAATGAACTCGCTCCATTTATGCATGTAGTGTTTGAGCACCCGCTCTTGCAAATTTCGGTAAAGACAGTATTGCAACTTATACATTGCAGTCTCAAATTCCGTCTGCTGCTCAATCAGATCAGCTGGAATTGGCCTACCCATTCTGAACAGAAAAAGAAGAAGCATTTAAATCAAAGCAGTTGATAAGTTGTCATGTCTGTCATAGTATGAATGGAAACAAAAAGACATTGTTGTAGCCAATGATCAAAGTTATGTGACAAAGACAATGAACAAAACAATGAAATAAAGACGGCAAAAGTTCGCAGCTATATTTTCTTGTGTTTAAAAATAAAAATAAAAAAAATCTCAACCTTGGTGGATGTCCAGAACAAACATTATAACTTAATGCAGTTGTTGTTTTGAGTTGTTTAATATAGAAATGTTATAAGTTTCTAGCTTTATGTATATTGGTACTAGTTGCTAAAGTGGTAATTTTAAAATTGTCCTCGAAAAGACTATGTGCATGAATTTCCACTCGCATTCTCTTCAAAGGATTGCTTTTGTGCTGGCCAACGCGTTTATGGATGTTGTTTGTAACTCCGATATATCTCCTATCGTTTTTCATGCATCATATACTGTAGACTATGTATTCTTTCCACGACATTGCTTTTTCTAGGGTGGAAGACCGATGCTTGTCTCTGGTTGTTGATGAGTGTCTAGATCTGTAGTCCATGCAGATTGGTTAGGTCAGCAAAAAAAATGACGGTGCTGTAATGAACTAGGCCACTAGGCTCTACTGGATCCTCCTCCCAACCTCCCTTTATAGGCGGGCTCCTAGCCCTTTGCCGTAGTCCTTGCCTAGCCTAGTTCTTAGGGTACAGGACCCGTGTCCTGACATTACTTCCCCCTTAAGGAAGAGTTTTCGTCCTCGAAAAAACAAGTAGTAACATTTTCTTAAGAATACTAGTGTTCTCTTTATTGACGTCCCATAAGTGAGCCAGTTGTCTGTATGATCGATAATTGGTGCAGTGAGGAGGTTCAATGAAACCAAGATGAATATCTTGATTTTCAACATTGTTGTCCGTTTGCAACCACTTGGGTCTAAATGGTAACTCCATTTATAACTCACTTGAGTGTTGTAAAGGAGTAACCACAACTAAAAGTTTTCCAAAGGCATAACCAGTTTTCAGATCTTCTAAAGGTACTGGAATAATGCAAGGAACCCTTGGCGTAACTTTCCATGCAGTTTTGAGCCAGATTTCCTACTCGCCTGAGTATCTTGAACAGCCCGTTACATATTCATCCCTAATGAAGGTTACTTGCCAACATACTCTGTCAGCACACCTGGTAAGTCCTTGACGTATGAAAGTATTGACACAATCTCCAACCCCACCACAAGAGGTGTTCAAAGCTGAAAATCGTACTTAACCAAATTCTAGAATAGGGAGAAAATCATCTATTTAGAAATGCGTATGCTCTTAGCACATCCTTTAGAACAAGATTACTCTTTGTAATCTTTGTAATCTGCCTATCCCCTTGGATAAATAACAGTACTGAGGTGTGTTTTCCTCATGGTTTACAGACAGTCATCCCAGCTGACTGGTAAACAGGAAATCACCGTAGTGTTTAACATTGGTGAAGAATCAACAATGTCCGAAATAACCATCGTGATTAACTTGAAAAAATCCACAAACGCCCAAACCAAGCCATGACCTCTATTGGTGTTTTAGTGGATCCAAAAGTAATCTCAGAGAGATAGTGCACATAGAGTGCAAAATGCTTCATAAGCAACAATCTGTGGAATATGCATGCCGTTCCAAATCAGCCCTTGCTACAAACTAGGGCCCATAACACCTAGTGTGCATGCATTTAGCAAAAACTAACCGAACCTATACATCCATAATGCTGCTTGCCAATACGTATGGCAAATGTGATGCGCCTAGCACGCAATAAAAGGAATGTAAATAGTTCTGAAAAGAAACTAAATACTTTTAGTTGCAATCTTTTGCAAACCTTGCTGAAACGTCTGAATCACAATAAAAGGTGAAACATTGATCACTTCTAGATACAAACAATGAAACTTTTTCATTAACAGCTTATAGCCTTGCTATACGTATAAACAACCATCTGTAATGTTGTTTAGCAGTACTTGTATCTTAACAAGTCATTCTAAGTATCCGACAATTTCTGGCCACGAAATTTCTCTTGATACGTCGTGCTAAAAATGGTCTAGAAAACAGATGTGACCAGCACCTAGGAACTTTGTCGTGACACATAATTAACATAATGGCGCCAGTGTCAGTCCAGAGACTCATATTCTCCACATGTGGAATATGTCTCATATAAGGATGTGTGAAAAAGGAATATCCTTCAAGTACAAGACGTACTTGTGTGTGGAGGTAACTGCAAACACTCTACGACAAGAGTGAGAGGGACCCTCATTATCTTGCTCCACACTGGCTAAACTGAACTCCTTGAGTTCCTAGACCATGTTGTATCCCATGCGACAACATGTGCAAAATTGAACCCGATAAGTAGGTTCGTAACAACATAAGACAAAAAGATAGATTGGACACTCGGCCCAAAATACTTTGTGCCGTCATGCCCTTGGCATGGCTCTGTAACAGTCAAGCGTACTTAGACGTCTTGAAAAACCAAGCAAAGCATACTAAAAATGGAATAACACCAAATCAATAGATGCGTACCTGGAAATTTGAACGTAATGTTCACTTACCTGTATTCAAATGGGAGGAGCACGTCTCCTACCTAAAAAAACAAACAACATTGCACTGGGAACCATGGGTGTTTCCCTCGCAATCCAACCCCTTTGGTTAAAATCTACATAGTCAAACCCTTTGGTAAGACCCTTTGTAAAAACTGTGCAACTAGCAGGTAACAGTAACCAACATAGTTAACCGTGTACGTAATGATTGAAATCAACTTGAAAAGTTGAATTTGTCCGCTACCGCGTGGTAGAATTATTTCCTTGAAAGTCTAACTGGAAGAGATCAAACTGTGATCCTTAATGCCTATGGGGTGATGTAACAATCACTCGCCAGTCAAAAACTTGAGTGTCGCACTGAAAACATGTAGTGCAAAAATGACACCCTAAATGTTCGTACTGACAAGACTCTTGCTTGTCCATTAACGTTGACGTGTACTTCCTTGGGTATATCTTTGACAACAATCACCCAAAGAATGCCAATAGTTGGGTCTTACCCGAGAGTCAGTGTGTGTGGCTCCTAGCCCTTGTGGAAATTAGTCTTCAATCGAGGAATACCCAATTTCTAGCTGAGAGTTAGAGTATCTTGTCTCAGGCTGACTCTTCAGCAAAACATGTGTCAAAAGCTTGTTATAAAATTTTAATTATTCCCTTAAAGAGAGAGAGAGAGAGAGAGAGAGAGAGAGAGAGAGAGAGAGAGAGAGAAAGAGCATACTGGGCTGAGGAACTTTCCTTAAGGTTGTAAAGTGTATACCCAAGCTGTGTGCCCTGACGCATCTTATGCCTGACTTTCCGCTTATCGGATAAGCAGTCCACAATTTTTGGTTATGACGCTCTCATCGAGAGAGGTAATAGAAAAACAGAAAACTCATTCCGATCCACCTACCTTGTAGGGGTCGTGATTGTATGAGGATGACTTGGTATTGGCACCTTGCCCGGGAATCAAGTCCGAATTTTTGGTTCCTGTTAGTGTTGTTGTGTGTTGACAGCAACCAGCAAGTATGTTAAACAATCCATTACTCAACTTGTCCTTGACAGAGTGGTTGGGTAAGAGCAAAAACATATTTTATACCCCCTGGGTAACATGCCGTGCATGAAAAAGTGGAAGCCCTTTGGCTACCGTGAAGGTCTTAAACATAAAAACCAACACATAAGTGCCATGCACGAGCCTTGCGAGGAGGGGTTCGGTTCCTGTTGTTGTCATCGGGCATGTTGTGGTAACATAAATGCCTCATACTTGATTGCTACTGCTCTTGACGCCAAGTCAATTGGAGCACCAGTGGAAGCCTTGCTTCTCGTAAAATTGGTCAAGCATTAGCTTTGTACAACAACCCATACTGTCTAAAGTAAATGCAAATTGTAAATTTGCAACTCATTATGTGTTGGACTGATCATATAAACTGGTCTTACCAAAAATCATGATACCAAACAAGAAATGGGCATAACACTTACCCAATGCAAAAACATAGAGTACTTTAAAAAAGGATAAGCAGAACATGTTCAAAAATATATAACTACTGTGCCCTGCACAAAAACTGAAGGCTTTTGCAAATCACGAACTGATGCATCATGCTTAAGTATGTCGGACATGTGGACACTGCTTTTTTTGATGTGTTTCTAAGCAATAAAAGCATAATTTTTGACGCTTTGCTCGTTGGAAGTCTGATTGTGAGAGTCGTTTCCTGACCACGTTGGTCACGACCAAATCTGTATCGACCATCGAGTTCTCTTGTACATGCTGGACCTCTTTGGTCATAATTGTTGGGTAGATAACCCCTTGGGTTGCTGGCGAGTGAGAAGCTGATTCTGGTAGCATTCTGTAAATTAGTTGTGTGAGATTTTCTACTTGCGTCACCAATATTTGGACCTTGACAACTAGCTTGCGAAATCGTGCATCAAAAGTTTGCCAGTCCTGTCGAGTGACAAACTCCCTGGCATCCGACAATTGACTGTCATCCTCTAGAATATCCAACACACTCTGAGGAGGAGGGGTTGATAAATGAGGAGACAGAGATAGATCTCCTGGGTTTGCACCATCCATCCCTGTTGCCACTATGGTACTCTCCGTGAGAGTATCCGGCCTCATGACCTCTACTGGTGGAGCTAATTCCAGGTATTCAAAGTCAAACATGTGTTGATCATCAATTTCCGCACTCATGGAGAATTTGTGTTGTGCGAACAAATAGAAAACAGTACCTTGGAGTGCAAAAAGCTCGTAGTCGTATCGAACACAGATGTCGGTAGCTAGCCGTGCTAACTTCGTCGGTGGTCGTAAAGAAGGTGAATTTCAAATCCCGGTAGAATTGGAAATTCAAATTGCCGATGACATTGAAAATATTGAGAAAGTCGAGCTTCCCAATAAACCTGTTCGCATCGTTTGCAATCTAGCAAATAGCAAGTCGTCTAATGTAGACGTGATGAACGGTCTTGCAAACGTTTTGAATCCCTGATTCAGAACGTGCTCATAGCAGGTTGCGATAATTAACTGAGTAATTATGTTTTCAACTAAACCGAACGCCCAATTTGAAGTTGGATTGTAAATCCCAAGCAACCGCAAAATCAGCAATTGGTTTTGCAGCCGAGGATGCACTTGAGAAGACCAATCAAGTCATAGTGGCGGATAATTGGATTTGCATCGTATGCAAACGGAAAATCTGTTGGAATTTGTGGTCATTTGCCTTCCACCCGAGCACGCAGGTTCTGCTGGAAATTTCTGCAATACGCGAGTACAATTTGAGGCCGTGTCGATCGAGGGACTTTTCCGCGGTGAAGGTAGCTTGCTCGAGATGCTCGCCTTGAGTCGCCGTATGCTTGCCGGAAACAAAGGCTGGCTTGGCCTGTGGGAAGGACCGCCTGTAGCGGCCAATGCCTTTAAACAATGGCCAAAGGGCCTCTGTAGTGTGGAAATAGCCCGAAAAATTGAAGCTTCTCGCTGCAGCAGGGATGTCGACGACGAGGAGGGTGAAGCCGTGCTCGGTTCTCCTTGCACAGGCCGGCTACGGCCGAGTTGCAGTGGCGCAAGGCTCTATCTTCTGAGGGTGCCCCCTTCAAGCCTGGCTGCTCGCCCAAACCTGCACCGTAGCCTCCCGTCCCAAAAAGGAAGCCCCCCCCCCCCCCCGTTTTGGCAAAAGCTCCGGCTAAAAATGGAAAAGCTTTTAAAAAGGAGTGGTTCTCATCCTAAGAGCATTGTTTAGAGGCCAAGGATGACCACGCCTAGAGAGAGAGAGTGGAAGAGAGTTGCCAGCTCTGATACCACTGTAATGAACTAGGCCACTAGGCTCTACTAGATCCTCCTCCCAACCTCCCTTTATAGGCGGGGCTCCTAGCCCCTTGCCCTAGACGGATCCCCTGTCCACACTGCCTAGCCCGGCCCTTGGCCGTAGTCCTTGCCTAGCCTAGTTCTTAGGGTACATGACCTGTGTCCTGACAGGTGCTAAGGAGAAATGAATGGAAGCTAGTGATACTTGTTATCCATACTTGCCTTGGTCTGTTGCAACTGGCTCATATGGGGAGGCTGGTTGGCCGTAACTTACTGCCTTATGTTCGTTGTAGTGCCATGCTACCTTCTGGATTGTGATAGGTGGATTAGTTGCACCGTGCATGTGGTTTGCCGAAGTCATGAAATTTGCCAAGATAGCTGCACAATCTTCTTGAGTAGATTTTGAAAGTTCAGCCAAATCAATGTTGTAACCAAACCGCAGTTGCTCCATCGTATACTATGTAATTCCTTCAGTTTTTGTGTCGAAGAGTTTTTGTGCTTCAACATTACGCAGCATACTCTCATCATCCTTGTACTGGATATCAAGCTCTTCAAGTATTTGCTTCATGAGACCTGTAGGATGTAGGAGCAGGCTCGTTAGCATGACAGACAAAAGACATTAGATTTTTCTTTTCTAATAGTACATGTTGCCATCCTATCTGTGTTTGAAGTTTCCATCGTTTGGTTTAGAGCTTTATATCTTGCGTCACACTTATTCGTGAAGGTGCGACGCTCTTGAAAAGTATGGAACCCCTCAATGTACGCATGGGGTTTCTCTCCTGCTGAGTTAGCCAACCTCATCTGCTTAGTCGTGAGGTAAAATCTCTTAGGTTGTATCATGGGTTGTGTTTCCTTTGCATTGTTCGTGTATTGCTGGAAGAGCTGCACAGTAAGATGAGTGAGTGATTCGCATGTGTATACATAGGCACATGCAAGATCAAACAAGCGTGCAGAATGTACCGTATTGTGATCCATTTTTTGATTCAGTTTCTTGCACATAGAGATAAATATTTTGATGATCTCTTATAGTATTTCTGAAGCATAAGATCCAATAAACGTTTAAACACAAGTGAATGAAGTGAGGAAGGGAAGAGCAGTAAATTTACCAAAGGTGGATCAGAGTGAGTAGAGGTGATATAGAAGATGTCAATTGGATGCTTTGCATACGTTTGCCCACGAAAGTGGTTTATCTGTCAACTTGGGTAAAACCAAGGTTATGGTGTTTAATACCACCCCACAGTGGATCAGGAGGTCAGCACCTACATTCACATACGGCCAGGAGACTGTGGAGTACATAGACGCTTACACTACCTTGGAGTGGTTTTTAGCGGACCTGCATTCTCACTCAGAAGAGCAGCTGAGACCAGACTTACTAGAGCCCACGCAGCATTGGGTAGATTGGAGAGGATGTGTTCGCAGGTTCAGTTTCAGGAGCCCCGGATGAAGCTCTGGCTCTTTGACACCTTGGTGGCTTCAGCATTGCTCTATAGAACCGAGATATGGGGACCTTCACTGGATCACCACGGGAGGCCAGGTCGCACAGACGGATGGGGGAACATGGAGAAACCTCTCGTCTCTATGATCTCGCGGCTCATTAGAGCCAAGGCATCAGTACCACGAGCCATTATCCGAGCAGAGCTAGCGGCCCCCCCACTAGTGGTGAAGGCGCTCACCAGATCAGTCTCCTTCATAAACCGTGCATGGGAACTTCCTAGAAACAGATATGCTGGCATAGCACTTGAATCCTCTCGACAGTTAGCCATACAAGGAGATACAACATGCTGGTATGGGGAGATGACATCATGGTTTCAGGCACATGGGTTCAGCATAGACAGGCTGCCACCATTCCATTACTCATTGGATGCACCATCTCTCACTCTTACACAGTCAGAGATCACCAAGCTCATCCGCCAAGAACTGACCCAGCTAGACACCAGGAGGACATGGATACAACCAGCACAGGAATTGGGCACGAAGATGGCTTTCTACAGAGACCACCTTCTCTAGCTTACGGAAGATGGTTTTGTGACGAGACCCAGATACATGGATACCCACTTGTCTCATGGGATACGATGTGCTATTGGCCAGTTACGCACATCTTCTCACCAGTTGCGGATTGAGACTGGGAGATACAGCGGAGTACTAGCAGAGGACAGGACATGCCCCTTGTGTAACATGGAACCTGAGACAGAGCTACACTATACATGCCGCTGCCCCGTCTACTACGAGATACGAGGCCGCTTCCATTGCTTGTTCAGAGAGGGTTTTGGACCACTCTCAAGAGTCATGGGATACGAAGATCAGAGATGTCTGGGTTTGTTCTTGCTCGAGCTGCGTAGACACAGAGATAGCCTGATGAATGGCGAGGCTAGCCAGTCTCAAAGATGGATCACAGACTTCTTCAGAGCAGACACGGGACAACCGCAAAAGCCACTCCCACAGCAGAGCTCCCCTTCGTCTCACACCAGAGGCACACTGATTGACCGAGCGATTGAACTGGGGGAATCCAGGCGCCCGCGATTGCGAAGAACTACACAACATCGACGGAGGCTACGATAGAAAATTTGGAGCACGCTGGCCAGGCATGCACGACGCCCGGTCAGACTACTAACTATGGAGGAAATTGATGAGATTCGCCAACGACCGATGCTAGATCTCTTGTGATTCAGCTATCCCAACAAGCCGCCCATTTTTGGCTTAGTTTCTTGCTTGGCTCACATCGACCAACTTAGGACCCCATAGTATATATCTTTGTTTTGTACTGTTGTTAGGTTATTTTGTTACTCTGACTTGGTATCAGATCCACCACTTTGTAACTTTCGGGTCTCATAGGTCACTATGGCCTTTTGAAGACGTTAATATAACATTTCATTTCATTTCTCTCTCTCAGATGTAGCAGTTATTGCTCAGGTATGTAATATTCCAGGATTTTCTAGTCGACTTTGTGTGGGATATGCTCATTAGTCTTGACACTGAAGACTAATGAAGGTTCGATTGGGGTGGTAAATTCTTGATTCTGTATGTGGGTGCTGCAGTCATATACAGGTCTCACTGGTGGTGCTTGTGCTATTGGTGAACAGCCTGTCAAGGTGAGAATTTTCACAATGCAAAACTTTACTGCACCTGCTTTTGAAAGAGTGGTGTTCACTCATTCACTTCCATCCTCAGGGCTTACTCAACCCTAAGGCAATGGCTAGGTTGGCGATGGGTGAGGCGTTGACAAAGGTGAGCTACAGCAATTTGCACTGTTTTTTTTGGGTATCTTTTTTGCTTATTTCGTACGTTTTGGCAGGTGAGCGCATTAGAGGATGTGAAAGCTAGTGGGAATTGGATGTATGCTGCGAAGCTGGGGGGTGAAGGGGCATGCATGTATGATGCTGCGGTTGCCCTCCGAGATGCTATGATTGACCTAAAATTAGCCATTGATGGTGGAAAAGACAGCCTATCCATGGCTGCCCAAGCAGGTGGAGAACTGGTGAAAGCTCATATAACCAAAACTGTCACACCTGACTTGAAGGTTAGTGCCTGCTGTTTATATCCGTAAAAGTGCAATATTTTTGGGGCTGATTAGTCTTGCATTTTATGAAGCTTGGAGACAAAGGTGCAATCCTCTTTATTGATTTGGCAAAAGGAAAGCGCCGTCTTGGAGACCTGCA
Source organism: Adiantum capillus-veneris (assembly GCF_014529385.1). Lineage (NCBI taxonomy): Eukaryota > Viridiplantae > Streptophyta > Polypodiopsida > Polypodiales > Pteridaceae > Adiantum > Adiantum capillus-veneris. The sequence continues at coordinate 135,223,397 of NC_140954.1, forward strand.
CAGCAGAGAATCATCCGCACAGCAGAGAAAGCCTTTCCAAGGTATGGAACATCATCCAAATCGGGACAATCATCACCAATCTGGAAACAAATCCGAACACTAAGGATACATTGGCCAAACCAGGAATTAATTGCATAAATATGGAGATGTTATCACCTGATCAAAGACCTGAGCTAGAGCAGATCCGGTCTCCTTTGTTTCCGTACTTTTAATTGATTTCCATGCATTAATCTCAAACTTTTTTTTTACAGTGCTTGCTAGACAAGAAACTTATTTCTGCGGGACATGATGTAAGTGATGGTGGTATCGTGGTTGCATTGTTGGAGATGGCAATTTTCCGGTAATTGTGGTTTAAAGGTCTGTCTAGAAGCATCTGAAAAGGTTCAACTAAAGGGCCGTCCCTTGTTTGAAGTCTTGTTTGCTGAAGAGTTAGGTCTCCTTCTTGAGGTATGTACCATAGAGAGGAGTGCGTCCACTTATAAAAGACAGTTTTTTTTTTAATTTTATAAATAAAATAAATTATTGACTCTGTCGATGCTTATAGGTTGATCAGCACAAGCAGGAAGAAGTGATTGCCGAACTTGCTGCGGCTGGTGTGTCTTGTGCTGTGATTGGTCATGTTACAGCTTCACCAGTCATAGATATTTCAGTGAGTGGTCATGAATGTATTCGGGCTTCAATGCCAGAGCTACGAGATGTTTGGGAGGAGACCAGCTTTATGCTAGAGAGGCTCCAGAGCAACTTGGAATGAAAGGCAGAGAAGCGCCTTCACGGAAACTTTCTTTTATGCCCACAAAGACATCAGATAAGTTTTTATCATGTACTTTGAAACCTAAAGTTGCTATCATTAGAGAGGAAGGAAGCAACGGGGACGGGGACAGAGAAATGTCGGCGGTCGTACATGCTGCTGGTTTTGAACCATGGGATATTTCAATGTCAGGTCTTCTCTCAAAAATAGAGTCAACCTTAAGGATTTTAGAGGGGTTGCTTTTGTTGGGGGATTTAGCTATGCAGATGTTTTAGACTCTGGAAAAGGTTGGGCGGCAACTATTCGCTTTAAGGAGTCCCTGTTGCATCAGGTGTTTCTAGCATGAGATCATACACTTATTAAAGGTGCCGTTTTGCAGTTTCAAGAGTTCTACAAACTTCAGTCTTGGCGTGTGTAATGGATGCCAGCTCATGGCTCTCCTTGGCTGGGTACCTGGAATTGTGGGCAGTGGGTTGGAGGTCAAGAATATGGATAGTTCACAACCTCGGTTTATCCAAAACGAGTCCGGTCGCTTTGAATGCAGGTTTAGCTCTGTGTGTATAGGAGACTCCCCTGCTATAATATGTCGGGTACAACCACAGGGATTTGGGTTGCACATGGAGAAGGACGGGCACTATTTCCCAATCAGGCAGTTATGGACAAGGTTATCAGCTCCAATCTTGCCCCTCTGAGATATTGTGATGACAGCGCTACTACCCCTTCAATCCTAACTGGTTCACCTTTGGGTATTGCTGCGTTGTGCTCTCCTGATGGTCGGCACCTTGCCATGATGCCTCATCCTGAGCGCTGCTTTCTTATGTGGCAATATCCATGGTACCCTAAGGATTGGCATGAAATGGATCCTGCAGGCCCCAGTCCATGGATGCGAATGTTTCAAAATGCTCGAAAATGGTGCGAACGGCAGCAGCAGCAGCAGGGCAGCTTCATGTAACACAACCGACACGCTTATTGGAGGTTCACATAGTGGGCTCTTGTCTTCCAAACATGAATGGCCTCTCCTTTTAAAAAAAAAGTGAGCGTGACCAAAGAATTGTAACAAAATACAAAGTCTTGACAAAATAAGGTGCATGATGGTGGGCTAATATATCCCCTTGACACCGATTTTGCCGTGCATATGTGTGTGCATTAGCAGCAGACCCCATGTTGGGACTTCTGAAGAGAACCTTTGCAGTAAAGAGGAGGGTGAATCGGTGCACCTTATTAACATCAAACTTACTTGAGAAAGACAGAGAGGTATATGACACATAGAGCCGGAGCGCCCATGCATGGGGAGAAGTGGCATTCTGTCAGCACCTTGTAGGTTACAGCAAGAGAGTACTGTGCTATCTCCAGGGTGGTTAATGTGCTCTGCTCAAGTTTTTAGCCATAGCACGAACAAAACATGGAATCTGGCCCATATCAATGACGATTACTGAAACGTGTCATGGAAACTTTGTTCCTTTTGCAACCTCTGTCCTCTGGTTCAGGTTGTTTTTACTTTTTCTTGTTTGAAGTTGCATGTGCCTGTGCGTCCGTATGGGCTAACTATGATTTAGGTGGAGGAAGTGGTTATATGGAATGAGCAGTGGATGAAAGAGCATGTGATAGTGCTTAAAGAACGAGTAATACTCTAAAAGTGTACGAAGGAAGTATTCCTTCAAGGAAAATTTTACGTTCATTTTTCCCTTGGACAATCCTCCATTACATGTCTATCGCCACATCGCATATTTACTGCAAATCTGGAACATGTAAGGATTGTAGGAGTATGAGTGCATGCATTGTTTTATCAAAAGTGTAGGGGATGATAAGTTTTGCTCATGGAGATGTAATTGGTGGTGAGCATTACTCATTGTATGTGCATAAATTGAGAATATGGAAATCGGGCCCGAGGGTGATATGTTATAGTTATGGCTATCTGCTTCAATATTTGGTTGGTCCATAAGGGGTTGGCATATTGTTGCGAAACCCATTTATTTGGGTGATGTTTATTTATGGTATGGTATGATAACACATGCCCTAGGGGAGAAGAAAGCAAGGCATACAATTTCCTTGGGCTGTGGTTTTAGGACGTGAAGGGCCTCATATTTATTGCCACATGTGCTCTTCTTTGATTTTGAATGCCCACTCAAAGCTTCACCTTGTTTCCACCAAAGAGGTCGCTTTTTTTGAATGTGCAACAAAAGATGCTGCATGCTATATGGAGGTTGAATAAGTGTTCCTCTCGTGTCAAGTTTTTCTCGAATGAGCATCTTGGGAATCTTGATGGTGGGCAGCTTTGCCCGAAGCTGCATTGATTTGCTTGTCTGTGGGTAGCCACGTGTGCAGTTTTTGTTAAATTTAGGTTTTTTCGCTTGCAATAATCAACGAAAACAGATGCATGAGCACGACTACAAATTTGTATTAAACCTCATCACAACACTGAGTGAGCAAGTTTGTTGATGTGGCTAGCGTGGTAAAAATGGTTAGTTGGGAATTTGATCTGTTGTGCTAGGAAAGATTTTGGAATGTAGTTTTTGTCTTTTGTCTGTATGTCACAATTCGCTCATGTCCAATAATAACTCTTTCGTGTTAAGATGCTTGATACATGACTTGTGATGTTGAAAAACCTTGGCAAGATTTCTTTAGTTTCCAATGTTGTAGACTCTTGAAGCCCCTTAAGCTGAGTTTGTTTAACATTGAGGCTTTTGTTGAATGATTGTAACTTCAGAAGCTATTGCTTCAAATGCACTTGAGAGCGTGCTACAATTTCTGAAGCCATTACCTTGTCATTCACTTTCCAAGTGGTACTAGTTTAAGAGCAGCTCCGTCTTTTTCTCATGTTGGTGCTACAATTCTTTTCAATTAGGGAAGGTAGTAGTACCAATCCTTCATTGAGGTCCTATTAATTTTTGGCATTGTTACTCGGAAATCTTTGTATGGTTCTTTGGGTTGAACTCTTGCATGGAAAGTGGACGATGCAATAGTGTAGACAATGGGAAGCGTTTGAGAAGAAGAAGAAGAGAATTTTAACATCATAGGAAACTATCCCAAGAGACCTTAAAGATCTATTCGATGAGGAGAGTTGGACTCAAGACTTGTTATTCAAGAGGAAAATGGCATAACCAATCTACCATACTTGGGTGATAGAAAGGTTATACCATTTGAGAGAGACAAATGGATTGAAATATTATATTCACGTTTTCAAAAGGCCAAAGTGACCTATGAGACCAGAAAGCTACAATGTGGTGAATCTGATACAAAATCTGAGTCACAAAAAATAAAAGGGGTGCTGAAAAAAAGGGGGGGGGGTACTATAGAATCCTAAGCTGCTAGATGTGAGCTAAGCAGCTAGCTGGAATTGTGTAGGATTAGTAGGGGGGGTGAAGTGAATGGGGGCCAAGACAACACAATGTGGGTGTATCCTCAAAAAGGGCTAAATCACAGGAGATCCATCATCGGTCGCGCTGGCGGATCTCATCAATCTCCTCCATCGTCAGTAGTCAGATCGGGCAAAGTGATCTGAATCCTTTGATGCAACCTTTGTCAATGCTGTGTAGTCCTTCGAAGTCGCGGGCGTCTGCATGTCGGGCCAAAGTGATCTGAATCCTCTGATGCAACCTTCGTCAATGCTGTGTAGTCCTTCGAAGTCGCGGGCGTCTGGATCTCCCTAACTCAGTTGCTTGGTCCATCAACATGCCTCTGGTGTGAGGAGAATGAGGGCTCTGCTGTGGGTAGTAGCTCCTCTGGTTGTCTAGTGTTTGCTCTAATGAAGTTTGTGATCCGTCTCTGGGACTGGCTAGCCTTTCTACTCACGAGTCTCTCTCTATGTCTGCATAGCTCGAGCAAAAACAATCCAGGAATCTCTGATTCTCGTACCCCATGACACTAGAGAGTGGTCCAAAGCCCTCTCTGAACAGGCAGTGGAAGCGGCCTCGTATCTCATAGTAGACTGGGCAATGGCATGTGTAATGCAACTTTTTCTCAGGCTCCATGTGGCATAGGGGGCATGTCTTGGCCTCTGCTGGCACTCCGCTGTATCTTCTAGTCTCGACCCGAAGCTCGTGTGAAGATGTGCGTATATGGCTGACATCACATCATTCTTATCCCAGGAGACAAGTAGGTGTCCATGTATCTGGGTCTCGTCACAAAGCAGTATGTAGAAAGTCCTCCTGGTGTTTAGCTGGAGAAGATGCTCTCTGTAGAAAGCCATCTTCGTGCCCAGCTCCCGTGGCAACTGCATCCAAGTCCTCCTGGTGTTTAGCTGATTCAGGTCTTGGCGGATGAGCCTAGTGATCTCGGACTCTGTAAGAGTTTGAGAGGGTGCATCGAATGAGTATCGGAAGGGGGGAAATCTGTCCATGCTGACCCATGTGCCTGAAACCATGTTGTCATCTCTTCATACCATCATGCTGTATCTGCCTGCATAGCTAATTGTCGAGAGGGCTCAAGTGCTAGGCGGGCATATCTGTCTCTAGGAAGGTCCCACAAGCGGTGTATAAAGGAGACTCATCTGGTGAGCGCCTCAACCACAAGTGGGGTGTTAGACTTACACCACTCTACTGCTTCACATAGGTCTAGGGCATACTTGTACGGCAAGTATGTCTACCCATAGTCTAGGTTGTACTTGGTCCGACCGCCCAAGTTTGGGACCGTCCGCCCACCTTGTTTGAGCGCCCTCATATTTCATTTATTTCTTGTTGGGTCGTGGGAGAATTTTCCACGCTTTGCTCTACCTCCCCTTGGGCACCTATTTATGGGGCCAGGGGGGTACCCACTTACATCGTCTGGTTATTGTGTATTGGGTCTTCTGCTCATGGTAGTCATGGGTGATCTTATCACCCCCTCCTCACCATATCACTCTCTCTCTCTCTCTCTCTCTCTCTCTCTCTCTCTCTCAACTTTACTGAGGAGAGCTGAAGAGAGACAACCCCAAAGACAGATCACAGATTTCTTTACACTAGATATTGTACACCCACAAGAACAGACAAAGGAGCAACCAACAGTGAAGAGGTCTACCCGCACTACTGGCATTCTCATAGACCGAGCATTTGAGCTAGGGAGATCTAGACGACCCCGATGGAGAAGAGGAGCTACACAGTTTCGAAGGAGGCTACAACAAAGGATTCGAGCCATACTTTTTCGTCGTCCAGAGTGCAGATGAAGATGAATCTCTATGAAGATAGATCTCTACTTCCCTCCCAAATTGTCTACACATTGTATTGCTCAGTTCACACATTTCACGCTTTTCGCATTACACACCTATCCGCTTAGTTTAGGATTCCGCAATATTTATATCTTGTTATCCCTAGTTTAAAATTTTATTTTGTTAATCTGACTTGGTATCAGATACACCGCATTGTAACTTCCTGGTCTCATAGGTCATTTTGGCCTTTTGAAGACGTTATATAACATTTCATTTCTCTCTCTCTCTCTCTCTCTCTCTCTCTCTCTCACACACACACACACACACGCGCACTCTCACATGGTGTCAGAGCTTGAGGCTCTTCACGTTCTGGCACTTCGCTTGTAGAGTTTCTCCTCCCACGAAGAAGATCAGATCAATTGGCGTTTTTTCTGCAGATCTGCCAACGTTTTGCAAAAGCAAAGCACGCAATGGACTATGAAGTTTTCTGTCACGGAGGACCCTACGTTCACTTGCATTTTCGTCTCAACACCTGCGTTTTTGTTTCTAGCTGCATTGTTATCCTTTTTTGGACTTTTCTTCACCGGAAAACCCCTTTGCTCCATCTGCATTTTCAGCCAGATCTGCATTTTTGGGACTGCTATTTTTTGGACAGCAAGGATAGAGGGGGAGCGCGGGGCTTTCTACCCCCGATCTTGCCTTTTGACACACTGGCTCGGCATCCGGTGCCTTGATGGTCCGTATCCTCTCCATTTCATCCGGATTTCAGGCATTCTCCCCTGCTGCTTTGTCTGTTTTCAATCCACTTTGGGTTGCTACCTTGATTCCTTGCCCTCGGTACACCCTCTGCACCACTCCGGACACTGTCAGGAGCGTACGAACACGCTAAAAATCGTTGGGGACAGTAGAGTTTTCATCACCTCGCAGTTGCGTTTTTGGGTGGACAACATTCACATGGTTTGTGTTTTTCACAGAGGGGGAAGAGCCCCGCCTCCACCTCACAGAATAAGTAAAATAATGTTAAAAGTAGTGGTATTTCACTTGCGCCAAAGGCTCCACTTATTCTACACCTCTTAAGTCATTTCACAAAGTCGGACTAGAGTCAGGCTCAGCAGGGTCTTCTTTCCCCGCCAATTTTTCCAAGCCCGTTCCGTTGGCTGTGGTTTCGCGAGATAATACATAGGGACAATGGGAATCTCGTTAATCCATTCATGCGCGTCACTAATTAGATGGCGAGGCATTTGGCTACCTTAAGAGAGCCATAGTTACTCCCGCCATTTACCCATGCTTGGTTGAATTTCTTCACTTTGACATTCAGAGCACTGAGCAGAAATCACATTGCGTCAACATCGCAATGCTTTGCTTTGCTATTCACCGCCTAGGGAGGGCCGCCCTGCGAGGGGCGACGTTCTACGGTCGTCGGCCAGTGGGCACACAGAGGCCCGCCCTCGCCACTAGGGCAGCTCGGACAGACCACCGACAGCCTCCGGTGTCGGAACGCAGATCCCTAGACCCAGCCCTCAGAGTCAATCCTTTTTCAAAAGTTACGGATCCGTTTTGCCAACTTCCCTTACCTACATTGTTCTATCGACTAGAGGCTGTTCACCTTGGAGACCTGATGTAGTTATGAGTACGACCAAGCGTGATCGGCGTTTGCTTCTCCATATTTTCACGGGCTACCAGGGGCGCACCAGACACCGCGAGACGTGCAGTGCTTTACCAGCCCGCTGGACCCTATCTCTGGGTGATCCAATTTCAGGGTGGACGGGCTGTTAAAAAGAAAAGAGATCTCTTCTCGAGACCTTCGCCGGCGTCTTTGGATTTGGTCACGTTGTAGTCCACCGCAACGTCTCGGTCTAGGAATATTAAACCGATTCCCTTTCGATGAACGACGCGCATTGCGTCCTTGACATAGGACTGCCTCATCTCTTAAGATCGACTAACCCATGTCCAATTGTTGTTCACATGGAACCTTTCTCCACTTCGGTCTTCAAAGTTCTCGTTTGAATATTTGCTACTACTACCAAGACCTGGGACCGTTTCACTCGGGCTCACATTCCGCATTCCGCACCTGGGTTCAATAGAGTAACCCCGGTCGCTTACCTATTTAAAGTTTGAGAATAGGTCGAGGGTGTTTCACACCCAATGCCTCTAATCATTCGCTTTACCTAGTAAAACTGCGAAGAGCTCCAGCTATCCTAAGGGAAACTTCGGAGGAAACCAGCTACTAAATGGTTTGATTATTAGTCTTTCATCCCTATACCCAAGTCTGACGAACGATTTGCACGTCAGTATCTCTATGAGCCTCCACTAGAGTTTTCTCTCGCTTCACCCTGCTCAGGCATAGTTCACCATCTTTCGGGTCCCAGCAGGTACACTCCCACTCAAACCTTTCATAGAAGATCACGATCAGTCGATGGTGCACCCCCGAGAGGGATCCCACCTGTCAGGTTACTTGCGCCTCCGTGGGTTTGCCACCCACCGGCTCACGTACATGTTAGACTCCTTGGTCCGCATTTCAAGATGGGTCGGGTGGAAAGCCTAGAGCGCCAACGATTCAAGCGTGCAGGTGCGTAAATCTCACCACGAGTGGCGCATGCTTCGTGCCTCGGTCGACTCAACGGCATAGACAGGCCGACAAAAGCCCGCTCTCGTCCCACCGCACTAGCCCACGCTGACCAACGCCCCGCGTCGAGCGACGGACCAGCTCTCCCCGTTCTGCATCTGATTGAGGCGCACCCACGGCCTCCATTTTCTTTCCTCCAAGCAATTTCAAGCACTTTTTAACTCTCTTTTCAAAGTCCTTTTCATATTTTCCTCGCGGTACTTGTTCGCTATCGGTCTCTTGTCCGTATTTAGCCTTGGATGGAATCTACCACCCACTTAGACTTGCATTCCCAAACAGCCCACGCGCCGACGGCGCTTCGTGGAGCGAAAGGTTTCGAGCTCAACGGGGCTCTCACCCTCTCTGACGCCCCCTTCCGAGGGACTTGGGCCCCGTCCATCGTAGAGGACGCCTCTTCAGACTACAATTGGCACGGCGGGGCTGGGAGATTCTCAAGTTGGGCTCTTTCCAGTTCTCACTCGCCGCTACTAGGGAAATCCTGGTTAGTTTGTTTTCCTCCGCTTAGTGATATGCTTAAACTCAACGGGTAGCCTTGCCTGATCTGAGGTCCGGGTGTTTGTTTGGGCCTCCGCAGGAGGGGGGACGTGTACTCGTCCTCTCCCCCCTGCTCCTTGGCGACGGAGCCCTTTCTCGACACAGCGGCACCAGCCATACCCCGGCCACAGAAGCCGATCCCCGCGGAGGGCGTACCTCGTACTTGGGGAGCGTAACCACCCTTGCGGTGGGGGGGGGGGGGGGGGGGGGGGGGGGGGGTAGGCTCTAAGAAATTCAAAACCAGTTTCTTGGTATTATATGTACAAGGAGCATATATTATGCTATTGTGGAGGCCATGTATGCAACAATCGGAAGGTGAGGTGTCCCTACAAAATACACAAAGTACCATGCTACGAACGATAAAAGGAGCAGATTTACATACCTAGCGATGCATACACACACATGATCCACAATGAGACTAATCTAAGAGAGATAGAGAGTGGGAGAAAGCATGAGAACGTCTGCAGGTGAACCTTCTAGAGCAGAGTGCTACACAGGTGTACGGAGAGAGGAGAGGGGAGATGAGAGAAGAAGAACACAGACACTAGGTACAGTCTCCCCCAGTGCAAGAGTGAGCACATTTCTCTTGCAAGTATTTATTTACAAATTGTTTAATGCTAAAAAATGATTACAAACTGTCTATGCGAACATAGATTGATTATTCTCATAAAGAGCACTTTAATAATCAAATATCCATAAATACTATCATATCTCGTCATCTATAAGCTGGGTGTGCTTTTCCACCTATCATCTATAATAATTAATTGTTAATGCATCATAAATAAATCCATTTACATACCTCTTCATTAAATTCATCCACATAATACATATTTTAGTGTCCCATACCATGAGAATAAGCAGTATATGCTATATGCTGACGTACCAGAATATCTTTGGTCACAATCATCGTTCAATAATCAATTTTCATTAATTCAAGTCCAATTTCATAAACATTATCGGCATTAAATCATCATAAATCAAATCTAAATCCAAATCACTTCCATTATATACATAGGTTAACAAAATCAGTTTAGGGGCAGTAGTGCAACATGGTTTTGTTATTGATGTTTCTTAAATTTGTGAATCAACAACAATTCAGCGTGCTGCATAAATAAAAAAATGTGCACTTAATATTGTTTAAAGTATTGAATTTTTTATTTATTGATGTGATTCTAAATTGATAAATTTACACGGTTAACTGTTGTTGCCTAAAATTGGCAAATCGACACCAAGATGAGCATTTATACACTGCCTAAAGTGGCGTGTTTATGTATAGGTGACCAGTGGACTAGGCAAAGCATAAAAAACCAAAACATTAACTACATGTTTGACACCAAATTGATATGAGTTGGAATAGTGAAGTGCATACAAAGTGTTGTCAATTATCCCAGATCACCTGAGCTCATGTGAGTAGCTTTGTAACTTAATGATTAATCATCTCAAGAACAGTTCCAATCAATGCAAGTACAAATCACGAGGTTACAAATGGTTGATTTCATAGCTCATAAGGTAATGTAGCTAAGTAAAAGCGCCCTACCTTCTAAAAGTGTCCAACAATACTCTCCCTTGTTGCAAAATTGCTTGAGTGTAGCCCCTTCTTGAGGAGTGCACTATGTAATCGAGTTAATGTATCACATCAGTTCAACAAGAGAGGTTTAAAAATACAAAAAATTTAAGCAATTTAACAAAGATACATTAAAATAAGATTTTTTAATATTCAATTTTGGAAAAAATCCCTAAAATAAGGGGTCATTTTATTCAATCAAATATGTTTTGAAAAGGGTTTTTTGAATTACTTCACGAATGCATATTATATAGGGGGGTATTGAATAGTGCACCCCGGGAGAGTCTCTTAGGCATATCTACAAAGAGAATCACTTAAAAGAATTAAAATAAAATAAGAATTTACCAAACAAGTATATTAAACTGGGCATTGTCGTTTAAGAAGATGTTGTAAGAGGTGGTGCAAAATTTGGAGATCTTAAGGAAGTAGAATAAGCGCTAGGATGGTGCATTATACATGGCATCTGGGCCTAAAGATACATAAAGAGATCTAACTCATTGGAGATAATTTAAATGATCTTGTTAAATGTATATTATTAAAATGCATAAAGAAATTACATACCTGTAGGTTCCAAACTAATATAAGGAAAGCCTGAATGGGATCAGTAGACAGGTCTACACGCTTGAGACAGTCTTGTACGAGATAGTTAATATACTTAACCAACTAAGTAATATTATACATATTAGATTATTTATTTGATTGCGTCGCAAACAAAGAATTCATACCAGAATGTTATGAAATGTTGCTAATGAAATATCACCTAGCCATAATCAAACATCGGGCCATATACAACCATCTCGAATATAAGCCATGCAAGCCACCCCCTCATGGGGTCTTTCATCCTGCCCTAAGATGTACATGACCTTGAGATCATCCATACCAAATAAGACAAAGTAGACCAGCAATAAAAAATGAGAACTACCATGCCAAACTAGCAAAAAGTAGAGCCACTACCTCTGAAAATGAGCATAAGAAAAAACAAGGGCCAACAGAGAGCACTTCTAAAAAACACCCAATTTGTAGAGTAGGATTTGAGGGGAACCACCTCATCGAATGTTTCGCTCCGGTGCCACCATGGCCGGTGGATCCTGCCACGAGCCTTCAACCATTCCGAAAGACCTCCAAGAGATCATGCTGTCCATTCACTTGTCTGAGAAGAATTGGAAGAGATAGTCCCTCGCAAAGCATAAAAAAAGGAAGATCCAAGTCCTTTGAGATTTTAAAATCATTTTCTCTTGGGTCAAATCAAGGACTAGGGTTAGATGGCCGTATAAGAGTTGAGGGCAAGTATTCTCATGGTGGAAGTTGTGAGTGCTTTGTGGCACCCTTGCTCTTTGTGTAGCTCTGTGGTGGGATAATATTGGTGGTGTTTCTCATGGAAAATTGCTACACGCTTTCATTACGGTCAATTCTCTAGCATGCCTTGAAAGTGAGATGTTGGTTCCAACTCTATGAAAAGCTTTTGCCTGCCTGGTTGAGCTTGGTCTGATGTGGGCTTTTGGTGTGGTGAAATGGTTTGATTTTTTGATGAAGTTCAAATTCCCTGCTCGGCATCGACGACGTGGACATGTGGATTGGAGGTGCCAGCTCTTTTTACTTGGTGGAATCCCCTTGCCGGATTTTCTGTTTCCTTTGGATGTATTCCACTTTCACTTGGGTGGCTTCCAGTTCAACTAGCTTTATCTCTTAGTGTGGCTCCCTTGTTAGTCGTTTCTCTATGATGTATGGATCTATGATGGCATAGCTCTAAGTAAGGCTTTCTCTTGTAATTCTTTCTAGAATGAATATACTATCTAATATTTACATTTGTGAGTATTGTAAAAAAAAGGTTTGATTATTTTTTGAAAAGAAAGTGACAAAGAGATTGATTTCTAGAATGAATATACTATCTGTTACTTACATTTGTGAGTATTGCCAAAACAAAAATCTGATTATTTTTTGAAAAGAAAGTGACAAAGAGATTTCTTGTAATATCTTAATAGTTTCGTTCTAGATTAAGTTTTTGACCTCACATTGGCAAAGGCCTTAGTGTTTGGTTATGTTTTTTCAGCTTTATAGATAAGGTAATGATGGTTTGGAGTGGTGATCCTCTAGATGATGGTCTCTAATGCTAAAATATTCAACTCCAAAAAACCATACTAATCATTAAGCTTAGCACTCGTTTATTCAACATCTCTCTCTCTCTCTCTCTCTCTCTCTCTCTCTCTCTCTCACACACACACACACACACACACACGTCACTTTCATCTGTGTCTTACTATTTTGAGAATGAATACTTGGTGATATTTAACACTAACATGGATGGTAGGTATAAGTTAAAAAGGTCTTAAGTAGGCCTTTTTTTTAAAAAAAAGTAGGTATAAGTTAAAAAGGTTTTAAGTAGGTTGTCAAGGGGAGTTGGCCTAGTGGTTAAGGCAAGGGGTTCTAAGTGTGCCCACTATGGTTCAACCCCTACGACACGCGAGTGTGGGTGTGTGGGCGCAATCCTGTAAACTAGCTGATGTGAAGCATCAGAGCGCTTTAAAAAAAAAAGGTTTTAAGTAGGACATGGATAACAACTGATAGGTTTGTTGACACCTGTAATACATATTCAAGGCTAACAAATATGTTGTCTTGTTTATATGAATACAGGTGTGGAGTATATCTTTACTTAGGATCTTTTTGGCTTACCTATTGTCTATCATTGTCGAACTTGGCCTCTTTCACTTCAGAATAAAATGTTCATGACTATCTTATATACAAAACACTAGAAAGATACCTCATTCTTACTATGATGTACAAAAATGAATCAAAGACCGAGTTGTTTTTGTGCTAATCATTGTCCTTTGTCTAAAGCCAGCTATCTCTTGAACTGTTATGTTCTTTTGTGTATAAGTATAAGTCTTAAAACAACAACGCACACGTCCTAAACACAAGGTCCTCCCAAAAAGCTGGGAAACTAGGACGTTGGCTTTGGAGATTTTTATCTATGGGCTTTGATGGACCCACTATCTATAATTCCTTTGCTAGGTTGACGTAGTCTTTCCTTGTCTATACATTCGATTCTTGCTCACATCTATTGTAGTCTTTGACTCTGCTAGTTTTAGGTTGCATGTTAATCCAAAATTACTTATCCTTGTGTAATTATTTTGATTCTTATGATTTCAAGATCATTTTACCTATAAAAAAACTATTCTTGGATGGAAGGTTCGCTTAAGGATTATTCACAGAAGCTGGCTAAAGTATGAAAAATATTTACGACTGACTATGAACGACATCCATACTACTCTCTAGTGGCTAACAAAGCCTTAAAACTTTGATTGGATTATAATCCTCTCTATGGCTAACACTACTCTCTAGTGGCTAACAAAGCCTTAAAACTTTGATTGGATTATAATCCTCTCTGTGGCTAACACTACTCTCTAGTGGCTTTCAAAGCCTTAAAACTTTGATTGGATTATAATCCTCTCTGTTAACATTGTCACTTATAGCTTCGATGGGACTCATGTATTTTTTGATATGATACGGCTCTTTGGCTTTAGACTTAACTATTCTATTCTCATCAATTTGATGAGGAAATAGGCCCATACTCAATGGGCCTACTGCCGACTTATTGAGTAGTACGGTGCTTAGGTTAGGGTGGGAACACACACACACACACACACACACACACACACATGTCACTTTCATATGTGGCTTGCTGTTCTAAGAATAGATACTTGCTAATATTTAACACTACATGGATGGTTGGTATAAGTTAAATAGGTTTTAAGTTAAGACATGGATAACAACTGATAGGTTTGTTGACATTTGTAATATGTATTTAAAGTTAACAAATATTTTTTCTTGTTTATATGGATGTAGGATCTTTACTTAGGATCTTTTTGCCTTAGCTATTGTCCATCACTATCGGATGTGTCCTCTTTCACTTCAGAATAAGTTGTTCTTGACTAGCTTATATACAAAACACTAGAATGATACCTCATTCTCGCTATGGTGTACAAAAATGAATCAAAGACTGAGTTGTTTTTGTGCTAATCATTGTCCTTTGTCTAAAGCCATCTATTTTTTGAACTATTATGTTCTTTTGTGTATAGGATAAGTCTTAAAACAACAACAACACACACACACACACACTCTTGGATAGATATATTTACACACTTTTATTGGCTCCTATTGCTCTTTTTTCATACTCACAATTGTGAGTGGAGATGTTTTATTTACTTAGCAAAGAATATGCAAAGAACCTCAAGCACTACATGTGCCTTGAGGGGACAAGTTTCAAAAAGCGATTGTACAATTCATCAACAATAGACCTTGATTTTTCCTTGTCCAACCAGTCTTGTCACAGACTAGTGGTTTGTTCTCCCTGATAGGGTATAACTAGAGTAGCCAATGCAACTTAATGCATGACTCTTTTTTTTGGCTTGTGTAGCTAGCCCTACTCTAAATCCTAATAAGTAAATAAGCTCAGTTCTTTCACACACGATATCCTAGTAGTACTAGGTTAGCAGTGTGCACACTAGAATTGCTTAGATCTAAAATTTTCTCTCTCCTAAAACTAGGTCAGTCCTAAAGAAGAGCACCTTCTAGTCTTTTGCACCCATTTGTGGACTTTGGTGGCAAGATCCTATGAGGAAGGGCTATCTTAAAAAAGATGCAAGGGATCCTTCAAAGAAGCTCTGCATTTAGAGAAAGTGTTGGTACCAAGTCCTCTTGTAAGGATCTTATTCTAAGTTAGAATCTCCCTTCGTAGTGCCTTCCAAGTGAAGATCTTCATTGAAATTAGCCATTTCTCATCCCAAATGTTGTTTGCACACTTTAGCCACTTCTCTTCTGACCAATTCACCTTCCACAATTTAATGAGTGGAGTTAACCTATCTGCTTTGGAGTCTACCACATAGCATCCCCATCCACACACCTCCAAACAATGATCGCAATCCCTCCCCATCTATATGGATGTTATTATGAAAATGTGAATTAAATAATGATTTTGGCTTGCTAAAACAAGCTTCACTACTCCTTACCCAAAGGCCTTGTGAACAACTTGAGAGAAGATGGGATCCATTTATTTGACATTGATTTGTCTTTACTTTGCATGTCCTTTCCTAAAGACCAGATTATATATGTTTCCCTTTTTTGGCAATGCTCACTTAGTTTGAGATATTTATATTATATAAACAAAAAGAAATACATACAACCCATGCACCAATAGTTCTAACGGTCCCCAACAACACAACATACACATCGTCATAACATCATCTTGGGGGTTTCTACAAGGAGCTCCCAAACCCAAATAGAAGTAGAACCACATAAGACCCTCGTGGGTGCTGTCAGACCAAGGGTAGGACTGGGCAGTAGGCCAAGGGCCAGGGACTGAGTGGCTCAGTGCGGCTAGGAGCCGAGGACCGAGCATAAGTTAAGGGGTCCTACTTGCAAGGGCCAAGGGCTATAAGTAGGGAGGTTGGGAGGAGAACGTTATGCCAGTCCATCCTTTGGCCTTTCACTGGTATCAAAGCTCATGGATGGAGGGGGGAAGGAGGAGGCATGCATGGTTTTGAAGTTGAAAGACTTCGCAAGGAAAATGAAGATTTGAAGGAAAGACTCGTAGCCATCGAGTCTCGACTTAGCGCAGTGGAGAGCTCCAAGAAGGAAGAGATGGAACAGATAGAAATCAAGCTCAACAAAACAAAACGGAGGTAGAAACCAAGGTCAACACTCAAGTGCAAGATGCCATCTTTCGCAAAGTCGAAGATCGTGTGGCATCTACGCTACGGAAACGACAACGACAAGATGACATCACTCTCAATGTTCGCATTGGCGGACTTCCAAGCGACTGGCAAGGAGAGGGGGACCCCAAGTTCCACGAGTCTTTCGCTCGCATCCAAAGAACAACCCACATGGTACAATGGGATCCAGCAACAATCACCACTCTTGATCACGAGCATCGTACCAACCATGCAATCCTCACCTTCAAAACCAAAGCGGATCGAGTCAAGATCCTTGAGCAATCGAGGCTTCTCAAGGACACAAAAATCTGGTTTGCTGAAGATCTCACACCCACCCAACTCAAACAAAAGAAGATCGAACTCCAAAAGATGCGAGAAGCGCGCATAGCAGGGAAATGGGCAGTTTATCGAGGAGGTAAAGCCATCATCCAAGAGTTCCGAACTCCCAAATCGGCTCCCTCCTCATCACCTACCCCAACTTAGGTCACTCCACCTTATCTTCAATTTTCCACCCTCGATGGACCCTCAGTCCCTAACTGATATGTATCAGAAGGAATCTTTTGTAATGTTTTGTTTCTGGTCCCATAGGTCATATCTGACCTCCGTGGGCGATAATTCAATCTATCTATCTATCTATCTCTCTCTCTCTCGGGTT
This sequence comes from Adiantum capillus-veneris, assembly GCF_014529385.1. NCBI lineage: Eukaryota > Viridiplantae > Streptophyta > Polypodiopsida > Polypodiales > Pteridaceae > Adiantum > Adiantum capillus-veneris. The sequence goes on from NC_140954.1 coordinate 135,240,354, forward strand.
GTGGACAAGCAGACAGGGCATGGCCGTGGGAAGGACCGCTCGACAAGTGGAAAATTTCTCTACACAGCAGGATGGAAAGACCTGGTGTGGGCAACGCCACTAAGCAAGGGAAGGGGGAGGCCATCGACCAAAACCAAATCATGCGGCTTTGGCCTTGTTGAGTTCGCAAGGCTGTGGGGACCCTTTTACGTCACCTGAACGGAGCCTGGGCTTTGGCCTAGATGGAGACTTCTTCGCGAATTTCTCCTCTGCGCAGAGCGCACAGTCCGCCATGGGAGCTTCTCAGCATTTTTTTAAAAATTGATGTTCTTGTTGAAGCCTAGAAATAAGATAATTAACAAGCATCAAAGAATCATTAGTAGCTTGCTCATTAGCAAAATCAAAGTTATCAAATTAATTTCGCTCGCTTTACTATTGTCAGCCATTCTAACAACTTTTAGGTGTAAACTTTTTAGGTGTACTTTGGTACTTCAAGCCCTAGTTGCTACTCCTCTTTACCCCTTTTGAAAAAGCAATCAAGCTACTGTACCCGTGGCTCGAATACCATTAATTGCAAGGAATAGAAGAGAGGGTCGTTCAATACAAAACAACACCGGCTCCTGTCAAGCTTCTAACAGTTCAATAGTGGTTAAGGCATAGGCAAGCCCCGTAGGACTCCACTATTAAGACCATAGATTTCGACGGTGATGCCCCGTTAACTGCATGAAGGCAGACACACTGTAAGGCTGAAAAATCCCTATTCTACTTACTCACATGCAATTAATAATACCAACCATTTATAGCTAGCTTGAGGACCTCCCTTCTTGAGTAAGAAAAGAGAAACCTTGTGCTCTGATACCAATGTAACATTTAATGGCCTAGTAACTTGTGTGTAGCGGAAAATAGCATGAACATAGTGAGAATTTCATTAGAATAGCTTCCTAATGAGAATAACAAGAGTGCTTGAGTGGAGAGAGCAACAAAAAGCATAACACCTAGTTAGATAGCATGAACAATACTTCAAAAGAGAGAGAAATTAAGCTATTGACAACAGCTGAGGACCGGATTTACATGGAGCTGGTCCCCCCTCCAAAAGGCTTTGTATTATGGTTTCTCCCATAAAGAGAGACATTGTACAATACAATTCTTTGTGTTCCTTCAAGACTAGCTAGTGCAATGAAGCTAGAAACTTCATGCACTAAGCAAAACACTTATCAAACACAACATCAATTCTCTCATGGTCTCAGACCCAAGACCTCATACACCTTCGAAGATGGTGAGAGCTAGCGGGGTATGAGAGTAGATTGAGAGGAAGAAGGAGTATTCTTACGAGAAAGATGTACATCTCCTCACATAATCACTCATATTAGCATAGATTAGCTTAGTAATTAGCATGATAGAGGAGATGAACATGCATTGAAGCTTGGCTCTTGGTTGGATTTGCATCACAAAGCCAAGAGTTGTTGGTGTAGGCCTCCCTTCTCACAAGCTTGGAGTAAGAGATAAGCTTTCCATTAAAGCTTGAGAAGGAGAGAGAGAGAGTCTTCTTGATCCACACATTGATTGTGTGAGTGTGTGTGTGTCAATAATGCCTTGCAAAAATCAGCCCCCTCTCTCTCTTGGTCGGCCCCCCTTGCTAATTACTCATGCTAGCATCCTATTGGACCTCGCCAAGCTTAGCCAATGACAATTAAGCAGCATAAGTGATAGCCTTCTGACATGTGTCCCCCTTGCCCCTTTTGTGAGAGCTTTAGGTAATTTAATAATTCAACTAAACTCTCATTGGACCCCTTTGCCTCCTGGCGAATAGGAATCAGGCAAGCCATTGGGCTGTTGAATGCTCATTGGACCCCTTGGGAGACTATCCAATAGTCTTATAGAGAGCTTAATTCTTATTGGTTCTTTTATTAAGTGTTTTTAAATTAATCAAACTAGATTTACTCTAGCCTAATTCTCATTGGTCCACCTCCAAGGCCATCCAATAGGATTTGAGTACTCCTTGTGGGCATCTGGGCTAGGGAGCTGACATGTGTCCCTCATTCCCTTTGTGTAAAGGGAGCTTGTGTGTGTGTGTGTGTGTGTGTGTGTGTGTGACTTTCTCTCTCATCCCCTACTTGCAAGGCTCGCCCCCTCCTATGTAGGAATGGATGAAGACTTTTGGGGCACACACAAAGCATCCAATTTCCCTAAAGTTTGACCTTTGGACACAACCTTTGAATTTTGGAACCTTAGCGTTTTGGAAGTCTTAATGGGTTGAACCTTAGGGTCTTTTAATCCCATTGTTGCACATAGCTCTTTTGCAGATGGCCCCCCCTTTGGATCCGTACTATGGCTGGTCTGCTAACTTAACCAATATTCTAGCTTTTTCTCCCCTGGCACTTTCCCATATTAAATAATCAGTTTAACATGAGAAAATCATTTAGGATAATTAGATATTGATTATTATGACACCCTATGGTAAGACCCATGATTAAGCCAAGAACGAGAAATTGTCACAACTGTGGTGCAAATGATCATTGGAAAAATGAATGCCCAGAGCCTGACAAGAACCTCAAGCCAGTTGAAGCTTATTGCATACAATGTTGCAAAAAGGGAGGACACTTCCCAGAAGATTGTCCTAAAAATACTTTAAATAAGTGTAAAACAATAGTAAGCGTAGTCCAAGTGATACCTAGTAGCTCATCTGAGAGTGAACCAATTGTTCCAATCAAGGTAATCACTAGAACCCAGGCTAAGAAAAAGAAACATAACTCCTCTGATGATTTGAAGAACACAAAATTTGCCTCTCAAAAGACCAAAAGAAGCAGAAGCAAAAGGTATGAGATGAGGAAATAGAAATAACGGGCAGAAATTGAGGAGAAAGCAAAGAAGCTATTCCAAGAAAATGTAAAAGAACCTAGAAGCAAAAACAAAGAAACAACCGTAAACTCTGGAGGATTAATTTTGGTTGATAAAATTTTTTAGCCTATTAATGCAGCCTTGGAAGCCTACCAAGCGGGACTTAAAGCAGGCCAAAACATGGAAAACAAATGGAAGAACTATCCTTCTCCAGACATGGAAGCAGCTAAGCTTGAAGCTTATCAAAATTTGGTAAGAATCACACAAGAAATGCTGGAAAAACAAACACCCAAGCTCGAAAGTATGGCAAAACCGGAGGAGCTTGTGGTAAGAGACACTAAAGAAAAATCCGAAGTGGTGGTAAAACCTCACTTTGAACCAAAAGAGCCAGAACTTATAGTGTCGGACATCAAAAATGCCTTAGACAGAATTCCATTCATAGAGGAAGATTGGCCAAGACACTTATGGAAAAAAGTTCGAGAGATCAATGATGGGAGCCTAACTCTAAAGTCAGCTCCTATAGAGGAAGTTTGGTTAGACAACCTACCTCCTGATATGGACATGGATGTACAATCCTTGTATGGGGATTGCGGATCTGAAGCTTCAGGGATATCTAAACCATAGACCTTGAAAACATTACCCTCTTACTTGGGAGATAACGAAGATGAATCCATAGTGTGTAAGATCACTCAAGTAAAAAGAGCAGAACAGACCCTAGAAGTAGACAACATTCATTCAATCATGTCTACACCCATCCAATGCACTCTTATTTTGAGAGAACTGTTAAAAATCATACCGTATTTATGGAATGATCTAAAGAAAACCCTAGAGAAGGTGATAATAACGGGGCTCATCGTAAAAAATTTGAAAAGATTGAAACACGAAATAGACAAAAAAGAGATTCGATATGTTCCAATGAGCAAAGTTGGAGAATATTACGAAGGGAAAGAAGGAAACACCACCCTTCCAGTGAAATATAATGACATAGAAACCATGGTAATGCTGGATAGTGGAGCAAGCATAGCCATAGCCATGAAAGCAGTATGGGAATCCTGGGGACAACCAACCATTAGACAACCTCGAATGAAATTGCAATTGGCTGATGGACACATTGAAAGACCTTTAGGACTGCTTGAAAAAGTGATAGTTAATTCCGGTGGAATGGAATATGGGAATCCTGGGGACAACCAACCATTAGACAAACTCGAATGAAATTGCAATTGGCTGATGGACACATTGAAAGACCCTTAAGACTGCTTGAAAAAGTGATATTTAATTCCTGTGGAATTGAATATCAACACACTTTTTCCATAGTAGACTTTGAGAAGAAACTCAATAACAAAATCATATTGGAAAGACCTTTCATGCGATAGGTACAACTTATCAAAGATTGGGGAAACAACTATCTGTACTTGAAGCAAGTGGGATCTATAACAAGGGTTAATTTAAAAGATCACACTTATAGAGATGTCATGAAAACGCCCATACAAGAGTTCGATGCAGTCTCTTCGACTGAAACTAAGCTTCCCTCTTGATTAAACAAAGACACTCCTATTTGAATGTGCGGAGCTTCAGAAAACGGGAGCTTAAAAAGAGAAGAACGTACCTTAGAAAGGGATTGCACAGATAAAGTCTACGTACATGAACCCTTTCCAGAACATGTGTTTGAGCCATTTGAGTGGACTCAAATTTTAGCAGCAATGGATGTATGTGTGAATACATCTATGCCTACTCAATTTTGCAATGAGGACGGCTATGACATAATTCCCATCCAAATAATTTCAACCCTCCACATTGAAGATGAAATTGAGGAACCCAAGGACTTGATGAAAGCTCAACAAGTCTTTTTAGACCTCTACTACCCTGCAACAGATGAGTTAGAAGAACACTCAGCTACCTCAGAAGATTCAGGGTCAGAAAAAGAACATGTGAGAGCTAAGCTACTCATGAAAGGAGGGGAAGAGAAGTTTTTTGACTTTCCTAACCAGAAATCGAGAAGACAAAAATGGTGTAGACGAAAAAGAGACACCAAAAATGTGAAAGCTAGACCTGTGCCATCAGTCTCCAGTAGAACACAATTCCTGATGCAGATAGATGCACATGATTGTGTCAAGGACAAAATCACTGGAAGATATCCTTCAAACAAAAATCCAAAAATGTCAAAAACCTCGAGAAAAACAAAGAAGGATATCCAAGCAAAGCCAAAAAAACAGGAAAAGGAGTCAACCATCATACGAGTTGAGCGAAAAAAATATATCAAGAGCTGAAAAAAGCTCTAAAGGAGATATATAAAACCAAAATGGAAACCACAGAAGGGATGGTAAAGATGTAATGAGTGTTCCATCCCATTACACAAAGTATACTCTCCAAGATTAAAAAATCATAGTTGAACAACCTATTAGCGAACTACGAAAACAGGGCGAGTCCTACGAAGGGCCTGAAAACGTGAAAAAGATAGATTTGGCTGAACCAGGAGAAGAGCCTAAGCCTGTCTACATTGCAAATGACCTAACAGAAGAAGAAGAAGAGTTTTTACTAAGCTTACTAAAAGAATACCGAGATATCTTTGCTTGGTCTTACAAGGATCTCAAGGGTGTTGATCCAGAAATCTGCCAACATACCACACCCATGAGAGATGATGCGAAACCAAGTAGACAAAGGCCATACACATACAATGAAACATTTACGAGCAAGATCAAAGAAGAGATTGAAAAACTAAAGGAAGACGAATTCATTTATGAAATTGAACACACAGATTGGGTGTCTCCAATTGTGGTAGTACCCAAGAAGAATGAAAAATTACGAGTGTGCGTCAATTTCAAGAAAGTGAATGAATCTACCATTAGAGACAACTTTCCTCTTCCAATCACTGAGCATGTGTTAGAACGAGTTGCAGGTAAAGAAGCTTACAGCTTCTTAGATGGCTTTTCGGGATACAATCAACTTTTGGTTGACCCAAAAGATCAGCATAAAACTGCTTTTGCAACGGAATGGGGTATTTTTGCCTATCGGGTCATGCCGTTTGGGTTAATTAATGCTCCTGCCACATTTCAAAGATTGATGAGCCATGATTTTAAAGAATATCTTAGAAAATTCTTGGAAGTTTATATGGATGATCTATGCATACATTCATCAATCCGGGTTGACCATTTTGAACACCTCAAAAAGAATTCAAAATGTAGACTTTATATGATTTGCCTAAATCCTGAAAAGTGCACATTCATGGATAGACAAGGAAAAATTCTTGGACATAGAGTGTCTAAAAATGGCATAGCTACTGATATGGAAAAAAATCATGTTATTGCTGATTTGCCTAGACCAATAACAGTCGAGGGGGTTCAAGCGTTCATGGAGCATTGTGGATATTACAGACAGTTCATTTTACATGTATGCTATAATTGCAAACCCATGTATAGCTTGATCACGCACTTTGAATGGATCAAGGCATGTGAAGAATCCTTCATGAAGCTTAAGCAAGCTCTCACTTCAGCTCCAATATTGAAAGTACTAGATTGGAATAAGATATTTCACATACATGTAGATGCTTCCAATTTTGCCATCGGTTGTATACTAGCTCAACAAGGAGACGGGAAACTTGACTTCCCTATTTCTTATGCTAGCCGACAGTTGAAGATGGCAGAAAATAATTATACCACCACTGAAAGGGAACGATTAGGAATGATCTATGCCATAAAAAACTATAGACATTACCTATTAGAAAAAAAATATGTGTTCTTTGTGGACCACCAAGCTTTATTGTACTTGGTCAACAAACCATGCAGCACAGAAAGAATAGTGAGATGGTTCATCATTCTTCTGGAATTCGATTTCACTGTGGTTGTAAAAAAGGGCACCACTCGTCAAAGAGCAGATCATTTGTCCAGGATTGTTTCCCAATATTTGTTCTCTGTGGAAATGATACCTGGATGGTCGAAAAATATGGTATCATTGAACATAGCTCAAGTGGATTTGGAAATACCACTTCTTATTACAATCGGATTAATTGAGCAATCGGCTATGTATCAATTACTAGCTGGTAGGCTATACAAAAGAAACCAAGATGGAATATTACTCTTATGCATTAATCTTGAAGAGAAAAACCAATACCTAAATCAAGCACATATTACCATAGTGGGACTTCACTTTGCGGAAGACCAAACTATGCAAAGGATCTTGAGACTTGGAGTATTCTAGCCAACTATGAGGAGTGATGTTCGATCTTTCATAAAGGATTGTCCTCAATGTAAAAAACAAACACCTATACCTCATGTAACATTGTTTCAAATGTCGCCTGTTCCTAAGTGGAGTAACTATTTAGTCACTGACTTATCGAGCCGAACATTTCCTGAGGATATGAGTAAACGCTGTCAAAGAGAAATTGAAATTGAAGCAAGAGACTATGCTCTCATTGGAAACCAATTGTATCGGAGAGGTAAGGATCAACATTTGTGTCTTTGTGCAAATAAAGACGAATATATTCCAATTATAGAACAAGTACATGCTGGATTAGTTAGAGGTCACTTTTCTAGTGAGACCGTCACAAGAGAAATCTTAATGGCAGGCATATGGTAGCCAACACTATTTGCAGATGTTAAAGAGTATGTTCAAAGATGTGATGGTTGTCAACGAGCAAAAATGCCAACACGAGTAGATAGCATGCCCTTAAGACCAACGATGGGGACTAGAGCTTCCGCAAAATGGGGCATAGACTTTGTTGGGCCAATACAGCCACTTGCTTATAGAACCCAAGCTCAATATATTATTGTAACTACGGACTATTTGACCAAGTGGGCTGAGGCTAAAGAAACTCAAAAGAATGATGCCAAAACCACTGCTGCATTCTTATATAAGTATGTGTTCAGAAGATATGGACTACCAATAGAAATTTTCAGTGATCGGGGAACTCATTTCCTCAATGAGGTAATCGAGTATTTGCTTAATGAATTTATGGTCATCCATAACAAATCAGCTCCCTATTACCCACAAGCAAATGGACAAACTAAGCATACGAACAAAATCCTTAGCTCGGTATTGACCAAAGTGATTAGTTCAGGAAGGACAGGCTGGGAAATGAATCTCCATGTTGCTCTATGGGCTTATCGAGTTTCATTCAAAACAGCTTTAAATGCTACACCCTTTAACCTTGTTTATGGTCTTGATGCCATACTGCCAATAGAATTTCTATTGCCGACACTAAGGGTAGCAAAGAATCTTGAGTGGACTGGACATGAATTGTCAGAAAGACTTGAAGATTTAGAGAAGCTAGATGAGCAAAGGCTAACTGCTGTAGCTCACATCTATGCACAAAAGCGGAAACAAAAACAATGTTTTGATTCCCATCTAATTACAAAAATATTCAAAAAAGGGGACTCAGTTTTAGTCTATTCCCTTAAGCAACACATTTCCAAGTTTAAGAAAAAGGAAAATGGACCGTTTATTATTGAAGATGTATCTCCAAGTGGAGCAATTAAGCTATCCACGCTGGATGGTGAACCAATGGCTAATTGGATTAGCGGATGTTGTTTAAAGAAGTACAATTTGCCACTAACCAATGAATTGCTAGAATAAATACATGCAGCTAAGCAAAGGAGGAAGATAAAATGACAGCAGGTTATTGATGAAGCCCAAGAGGAAGCTCGGCTTCGGGTAATCAAAAGAAAAGCTTCTATCAAGAACCATCAACCTATTTCCATCAACACCCTGGAAATAGATGACCGACAATGGGAATTGCCAAAAGATGCAATGTCAACAGATGAGGAATGGTTAGATGGAATGGACCTTGGCATCAAAGTACAACTCAACAATCATAGCATGAATGCATTGGTCGATACAGGAGCTCGAGTAAATGCAGTCAGTTATTCCACGTGTAAGAAAGCAACAAGTCAAGCATTGATGGCAGGAATAGCATCTATCAAAGGATGCAACAAGAACCCAACACCAACATTGGGAGTAGTCAACTTAAACGTGATAGTACATGGTTGTTCATGCCCTCATCAGTTTGTATGCTTACCAGATGAACACATGAATGAGACAATGATTCTAGGAATCTCTTGGCTGTGGACATACAAACCAGTACCAAATTGGGATACAAATCAGCTCAAGCTATTGCCTAAAGGCGGGCAACTCATGATTCCAATTGCACCAAGCAAGGAGGAATGGAAAGGATCTTGCCAGCAAAGAAAACCACGGAGCAACCAATCTTCTCCATCCTATCAACAAGCAAATGCTACAGGTAGCATGCAAGGAGTCGGGCAAATTTGGGTACCAAAGGCACAGCTTAAGGACAAACCGATTCAAATATGGGTGCCCAAAACATCATCGACAATACCAAAGACGGTTCCAAAGGTCAAAACACAGAGACGAGCATCTTCGAGCAGGGAACCTAACACGAAATGGATTTGGCAGGAAAAAGAGTACTTATCTTCTCTGCAAACTGCAAAACCAATTAGCAATGGAGAGTTAAGCCTCGGAAACCTCAACCACACCATTCTGACCAAGACAAACCGAGATATCAATGGTGAGAAAAAGCTCGACAACAGTCAAAAGTGTTACCAACAGCTTAGACGTATATACTACTAGAAAATCATCAAAAAAGTCCTTTTTTATTATCTTTCATCATTTTTCTCGATATTGAGACTTAAAAATGGAGAAATTCAACAAAAAACAATAAAGCTATGTTTTTCAATGGATTTTCACTTTGCTTTTTTAGCGCATTTTGTTATAATCTTTGATTTTTTCAATAAACAGGTCAAAAATTAATAATAAATAGCAAAGGAGCTCATATGGAAAAACTGAAGACACGGTGCTGATCGGAAAGACAAGAAAGACAAGCACAAAAAATTTCAATGAAATCGGAAGATGGAAGCGGGAAGCCTAAATTAGGCGGCCAGACCTACTTTTGCAGAACTCTTGCAGAATGAGCTACAAGAACCTGATTGGGAAAATTTTTGAGTATAACTTAGATTTCACGGGCTAGTAGGACTAACGGGGGAATTTAGGGAAAAAAGGTTCGGGAAGTCCGGGTATAGATATCCCAGGTAGGCTAAAACCACCTCATTTCCACTTGTTGCCTTTGGAGAGAAAGCTTTTCGACCTCTTTCGCGCGTCTTTTCGGAGTTCACAGTCGCCTGTTTTCAGCACCGTCTCACACAATACATGAGGGGTAAGTTCTTTACTCATCAACAATCCATTTTATACGGCTGGAAGCTAGTCTAAACCCCTAGAAAAAACCCTAGAATCCGAGTAGTGCACGAAGACCTACGACCAAAAATCGACCATAGCGGCCCGTTAGCTCAACCAAATCAGATGAGATTTGAATTGTAGCATGCCCCAACATATTAGAACACTTCTATATCAACAGTTGACCATTCGGCAAGGGTCGAGGGGGTCCCAAGAAAAGCTAGGTTTTTGGCAGATACCATAATTGGGTTCTGACTCCACAGACATATTACCTACGAGGTCTATACACAATGCGTGAAATCAATCAAGCAAAGCCCTTGAAAAGCAGAAAACGGCTCGAAGTCTACAAATCGTCAAATTTGACATACGGGGTCAAACTGACTCCACATGAGCCAAAATTGGATGAGTTGCTTCACAACTATGTTGCGGACAAGTCCATAGCCTTAAATGTGACAGACCAACTCAACACGCAGTGTAGTCACAAAAATTGGTGATTTTAGAGTCGACAAAGCACAAAGTGATGCCGGCAAGACCAAACTTTACCAAATTCAATTTAGGACTTGTTTTAGGTGTATAGAGTGTGTTTAGGTCAAAAATTTTAAGTTTTGCAAGAAAAATGTGACTATTGTAAATAATCGTGATTATTTACTTTTGCACTAATTTGGCTTGAAAGTTGCATCTTTATCTCACATATCATTTATACACACCTATTACATGCCAAAATTCAAGTATGAGCCAAAATGATCGCATATAACTTGAAAATTTGCCAAAAAAAGCAAAGAAGTCTTTGCAAGCCAATTTCTGAGTTATGGGTCACATTTTTTGATCCAAATCATCCCATATCCCATACACAAGGTCTATACAATGCTTAGGACCAAGTTGTACCAAAAAATGTTTATTTTGGTAGAAAAGTTAATGATCGCGATCATTTACTTTTTGGACAAAATGGGAGAAATTTGCAATTTTGCCATCATACATCCAAAGTATATGATGTCCTAAGTCCACTAGCCAAGTTTGAACAAATTTGGAGCTCAAAATTTCAAAATCTCTTTACAACTACTGTTTCAGAGACCTAAAGCCTAAATCTGGCACCATTTTCATCCTATGCATCCAAATGAGCCCATATTTCACTTAGAGTATCTATTTGGTATATACTTCAAGCTTATAATGCCAAATTTGCAAAAAGTTGAAAAATTTACCCAGCTGTAAATAATCGCGATTATTTACTTTTGTTGCAATTTTTTGTTTGGACTTTATAATTTTGTTCCTTACATGTTTTTATGCATCTATGCTTGTTCAAAAATTGATTTGAAGCAAATTGGACCAAAGTTGTCAGCATTTTAGATTGAAGGACATTTCAGAGAAAAATATGTCAAATCTGCTTACTTTGACACTCTATTCATTGAACAAAAACCATGCAAGCAGCAGAGAAGGCCAAGAAGAAGCTCAACCAAAAAGAAAAGTTACAAGAGCTAACAGCATACCAAATGGACCCCGATACAGTCAAAACCGCCAAAGCAACTTATCTTTCAAGAGAAGAGCATAACACCACAGTGTTCATCGGAAGATTCAAGAGCGAAGAGGGACATCAGGTAGAGCTGCAACTTCTACCAAAAGAAGTACATGATGTCGTCGCAAAGCCCCATACCAAAGAAGCCAATAGGAGGCTTGGTCTAAGAGAATTTTTTGAACAAGATCCGTGTGGAGTGGACTTCCAAAAAGCTTATGAGCTTTTTTCCATGATAAAAGAAGATGGAACCCCTCAAATCTCTGACCCACAAGGGAATAAACTTGAAGTGGTAATTACCAAGGAGGTAGTAGCAGAGGTACTCAAACTGCCAATAGAGGGAATGACAATGAGGGCAAGAGATAGAAAGACAATAGGTACTTTCACCAAGGAAACCATCGCTGCAACATTTGCCGATCTCATCCACAAATAGGTGGAAGATCCCGCAATGTTGTACCATCAGCATTTCCACTTCCTTGCCAAAAGATCGCCAAGGTATACAACACCAAATCATGCGGCTGCCACGACCTTTACACAAGTTCTCAAATCAACAACCAGGCAATCAATTGACCATGCACAATATGTTTTGTCCACATTGAAAGGGACAAAGAAAGAAGGGAAAATCACATATTTGGGTGCACCAGAGGTTTTGACCAGGATTGCTTACCATGCCATCGGCATGGCCGACAACTTTTCGCCTGCCCAGATCATAACACTTGGATACTGTCAGCACAATCTTCTCGTCGAGCTACAAGATCTACCAAGAGATCATACAAGTCTGATGAAGAGTCTGCTGAGAGCTTGCCAGAACGACACAACAGTGATCGCTCGGATAACAAGGAAAGGAGAGCTCGAATTGAAGAAATAAAGAGAGAAGCCATGGAAACACACTAGGAGGAACCTGTACAAAAGCAAGCCAGATTTGAAAAAGAAAAGCAATCATACAAATGCGGCCGCCAAGCACGAGGCAAGGACCCAACAAATTGGGTACCCATTGAGCTTAAAGGACCAAGAACCAAGCATCATACCAGGAAGCAGGTTGAAGATCCCACGGAATCCCTGGAAAAGATGTATCAAGAAGCAGAAGCCTTCAAGCTGAGGGAAGCCCAAGAAGCGGCAAAGAAAGCGAAAGAGGCGGCAAAACAACAAAAGCACGCAGAGGAAGCTAAGGAACAAGGAGAAGCACAACCTAATCAAGGAGATCTGTCTCCCCACCCTTCTTCACTTGTTTCTAAACAACATGATCACCCCATGCCGAGTCCACCACCTTCACTAATGGTGGATAAAGCCAAAGAACCTGAGCCCAGCAAGGAGACAGAGCCTGAACAAAGAGAAGTAGCTGAATCAACACAACAGACAGCTGAATCAATACAACAGGCAGTTGAATCTACACAAGAGCAACAAAAATAGCGCGACAAAGAGCTAGAAAGGGCAGCCAGTTCTACACCATCAGAGGACAACAAGAAGTTTGAGCAGCCAAGAGAATAGGAGGCCGAGGAAACACCCTCTACCTCAACACAACAAGAGAAGGCCGAGGCATCCACGAAGCCTCAGGATGACAAAATGACAAAAGATCAGCCACAACCACAAGGGCAACATCAACCAACCGCCATGACGCCGCCAAAAAATACACAAGAATCTGCAGAAACATCAAGTCAGCTGGCAAGAAACGAAGATTGGCAATCAAATGATGAGGTCATCTTGCAAGTTCATGAGTATGCTAAGCAAATGCAGGACATGACTAAAAGACTTCTCTCAGCAGCACTTAGCCGTAGCACAAGGGCCAAAGAATTAGAGATGGTGATTGACGCACTCCAAGGGGAGTTAGAACGACTCAACGTCATCACTGATCTACAAAGACAAGTGCAGGAGTTGAAAGCGAAAGCTGAACAACATCAGCTCGCAAGAGATAAGCAGCAGAAAGAGATGGAGGAGCTTGGTGATTTGCTTACAAAATTATCAGATGCATGCAAAGCAAAAGATGAACAACTGAGAGAAGTTACAAATGAACTTCTAACTACAACCCTGTTAGTTTAGAAGATGAAGTTTCAGTTAGATGTAGCAAATGCCTCCCTACAGTACTCAGAGCAAAGAATAAATGATCAAGCAATTTTCCTGTAGCAAATCAGAAAAAATCCCACAGTGGCCTCAATCAAAAGAACAGACGAGGTCTACAAAGCATTAGAGAAAAAGAATAAGGACCTCAAGTTGGAGCTTAAATTGGAGCAGTCTCAGCACAGAGACCAAGCTTTAATGCGGGTCCAAATAGAAGACGAGCTATTGAAATAAATACGAGAACTTAAAAGAATCATCCAGCTATTGAGAAAGGGAAGGTCGGAAACACAAGAAGAGGCAGGCGCTTTAGAGAAACCATAGATAGAGATCCCCTCAGTTTCATTCGCTGAGATGGAGACACAGCCAACCGAAGAGCTAAGTGGCGAGGAGGAGTTTCAAGTATACATTACCGAAGCAGACACATTGCCAATGGTCTAGCTCTCAAAGGTTGAGGAAGATGCACTAAAGGAAAAAATGACACAAGAGGTAGATGATCAGTGGAAGGAAGCAATGGATTGGGAGTTGAGAGTACTTCACTCCGTCAATGTCACACAACTCACTCCCAATCAAATCAATGCACAATGGCACCAATAATCCCTGCCCTATTGTCTAATAAAGATGAAGTTGCTACAAGTTAAAGAAAGGCTTTACACCGACATGCAAGTCGAGGGCGTAGATCAAGACCACCCGAAGTGGAGGCTAAGCTGGTTGAACAAGAATTCAAGGTATCTGATTTTATTCACAACAGCACCTGTGGCCCTACAAAAGGATCCTACTTTACGTCATGTACCAAGAGTAAGGACCTAGATAGCACATGAGGCACTAACAAAGAAGCGGCCAACTTGGTTGAATTACCCCAGATTGCCTGCTCTAGCAAAGGGACCACTGACTGAAGAATACATGGTAAAAACCCTAACGGGCGCCATGTCATTTTTCAAAAGTCTAACAGATTTATCTTGTGCTATGATATATAAAATTTGTCGAATGCTGCTCACCTGCATCGAAGTATTCCATGAGCCAGAGCAAGTAGGCACCCCTTGGATGTCATTCCTCGATGGTAACAAAGGTTTGTGCTATTATCTCAGTGGCCAACCTTCCAAAGAAGTCCTCTATGGCTTCTACACTAGATGTCTGTTTTTACCTTCTCACAATATGCTGGCGTTTGAGGAAGCATTCTACACAAGATTCTTCACTTGGCGAACGAAAATATTTGAGCCAGTGATCAGCAACCTGACATCACAGTTTGTAGTCTACTAAACAGTGGAGCTCAAAAACAGAGTCACTTAAAGACCGCCTCGCCAGCCGTCAAACTCAAGACTACTTCAGCCCATAAAGTTGTGTCAAGGAACGACACATGCGAGGAGGGGGGAAATTTTAGCAGCAAGCTAACACGGATATCACGAATACCATTTTTTGAAGCTCTCATTATAAAAACACTTATTATTTTTTATAAATAAAAAATATTGTAACTCCTATTTTTTGGATAAACCTTGTAATTGATGAGTTGGGGCTGCAAGCTTCCAGATTGTATCAACCTTTCATTGCCTATCTTTAGTTAGAGCTCCCAAATTATTAGTTGTGACCACCAAAAACCTTGGCTAAGGTATAAAAGCCAATTTTTGTAAGTTATTGTAAGTTTTGGATAATGAAATACACATCTTGAGCTAACGGCGCTCACTTATCTCCTTCTCGCGCTTCCTACTCCCTCCTCGATTGTCACATTGCAGTCGCGTTTGTTGCATTGCAACCGCAGGTAAGAGGTCTATGCATTGACGTAAACACTTTACAATATTTTGTAGCTTTTGGCATCGCTGACCCGCGGCCTAATTTCATCATAAGTAGGAATTTACACATTGAAAATAAAAAACTAAGCACAGGCGGGGTATTGGGACATCATTGCTAAAAAAATCCACTAGGTAAAAAATCCACTGTTGTTAATAATCGCGATTTTGACACTTGACCTAAAGTGGGGCTTGAGACCATAAGCATGTGTGCTTAGGTCTTATAAACATGTCCTAGAAGTTTCGTTTACATTTGGATGTTATTTGATGCTATAACGGGTGTGATTTGTTTGCCAATGAGCAGTTGGCTTTTGATGATTTTAGTCACTTGTGTGTAGCTTGAGTTAGATGCGAGTTGTTAGTTGTTTTCCGAGATATTGACAACCTCTTGTAGCCTCTATTCACTAGTTGAGTTAGCTTCGTCCCATGGATTGATAATTTAATCGTGGTTCTCGCTAAAACTGCAATAAGATAGGATAGTGAGGTTAGATACACATCCCACACCCTTCAAACCAAAGATTAAACACATCATTTAGAACATTTTCTCTAAGGGCATCATGTGAAAATTTCGCACGAGCAAAGACTTATAATCAAAATACCGCTTGTTGTCCACTGCATAGCCAAATTTTTAGACCCCAGGCTCCTTGGAGGACCACTATATTGACTCATCAGATGAGAGAACCCACTTAGCCAATCAAAAGCTTGATTAAACTTGCTAATGAATGTATTTAAATCTCTGAGATCACTTCGTGAGTGTGTGTTATTCACTGCTCCATGTATGGAGTTACCTATGCATGTAGGGCGGAGTATCATATAACGTTGTGAGTTGGTGAACTATCTATATATGTTTTATGGTTTGTTTTGATGAGTTGATTTCATGTGTTTGATACTCATGAACTTATATGGGGATGTATGGTTAGTCATCCTGAATCGTACGATGAATAAGGCGGCTTTCTTTCAGTGTTACCGTTTGTTACATGAGTCTCATACGGCCAAAGTGATGTGATAAGGTGTTAATCTATATTATGGAGCTGAGACTGATGTATTGGATTACTTTCATTTGCACGTTATACATGCACTTGAAAATATCAAAAAGTTTCGCATATGTGTGATGTTATGGTATATGGTTGATCAAAGTGACTTTGCTTATATGGTTGATCAAAGTGACTTGGCTGTTTTTCATCATGATTATCTTGATGGGATGATGTCATGTGACGTGCATGTGTAAATAAATTACTTTCTGCCATTCTAGGTCAAACTAGCTCTATGTGCTAGGGAGGTGAGCTGCAATCATACTGCATCACTTATGCATGGTTATACATTGTTAAAATTGGACTTTGATATCATGTTTAGTTGCTGGTCAAACATCTTTTATGCATAAAAAGTTCATATTTTAAGGGCTATGTTTGTGGGCTCAGTTTGATTGCAGTGGATATGCCAAACTCCAAGTATGGGAGTTGGGTTAGTATGAAATATGTCTTATAGTCAAGGGCTAAAATCCCTCATGGAGTATGGTTGTGATTTTGATTGTGAAATCTTGGATTTCGTTTTGGGATATGGTCATGTTGCCATGTTATGTGCTAAAGTTGTTTTTGCAGGATTGGATGTCTATCACCCAGAGTTGGGTGGAGTGATCACCCATGTGATGAGATGTGAAATATGGTTTGTGGTTTTGGATTTCATCATGAAATGGTTTTGATGGTTTATAGCAGATGTGTAAGGGTAGAGACCCTATATAGTCTGATGCTTGGATAAGATCGTTTGTGCATAAGAAAGATGATGTTGTGATTGTACTCATGTGTTATGTTCCTCATGGCAGAATCGCTACAAGACTAGGATCACCTACATCACTTAGCCTTAGATGAAAGGGTCGACGTGTAAGGGTAGAGATCCTGTGCAGTCTGATGCTTGGAGAAGATTGTTTGTGCATATTGAATATGCTATTGTGATTGGACTCATGTGTTATGTTTATCATGGTAGAATCGCTACAACTAGGATCACATTATCACTTGGCCTTAGATGAAAGGGTCAATGACTTGGAACTTTGTTGGATCGGGTATGTTTCCCAGGTCTTTTTTTCTTTTTTCCCAGGTCTTCTTGAAATATGATGGTCGGACGACGGCCGGAAAGTGGTCGAAAAACGACTGGTCGGTTGGCCGGTTGGTCAATGGCCGGTGGCCAGTGGCCGAATTCAAAAGCGGACTTGTCTTCCTAAGGGCGGCCACACATGGGCGGATTGGAGGGTCCGATTTGGACTTATCTACACAAGGGAGGCTACACATGGCTGCCTCTCATGAGAGAGGGCAGCCCTTTTGGCCTATAAAAGGAGGCCATTTCTACACACATTACATAGTGTGAAGTTGATGCAACAAGGTGGGTGTGAGGTGGTGAGAGTGAAGCAAGGCGGACGCTCTATTAAGGGTATAATCCCTTTGTAACCTACTTCTTGTTTGAAGTACTAAAGCCATTAAGTGGTTGTTTTCCCGTGGATGTAACCCACATTGGGTGAACCATGTATATCGTGTGTACTCTCTCTCTCTCTCTCTCTCTCTCTCTCTCTCTCTCTCTCTCTCTCTCTCTCTACTCTATAATCTCTTGTGTGTGTAAATTATCTCTCTCCATTAAGTAACCTACTCAAATATCTACTTAGCTACGTCATATTTCCGAACACTATTAAACAACATTAATGGATGATTTTTTGTGCATATAGTAAGGGTATGTATTGTTAATGAAAATGTTTCATTGTTTGTACCTAGATGTGATTTATTTCTCACATTCTATTATGGTTCAAACATGTAAGCACATCTTTCAAGCGATTGCAATGGACGAAACTATTTAGTTCTTTTCATAAGCTATTTACCCTCCTCTTCCACATGTGTTATGAGCATAACATTGTTCATAAGCATTGGCAATCACTATCATAAAAATGCAAGCTTGGATCAATTTTTGCTAAATGCATACACACTAGGTGTTATGGGCCCTAGTATTTAGCAAAGGTAGATTTGGAGAGGCATGCAAATTCATGAAATTGATAGATTATGAAGCATTCGTCACCGAAGATGCAGTATCTTTATGGAAATCCGTGTGGACCTACCAATCATCATACAAGGTCATGGCTTAGTATGGGTGCTTGTAGATAAGTTGACTAAACTTTGTAAAGTTTATTTAGTTCACTATTCAATCTATCACGTTGACCAAGTTGGTTGTTTATAATTTGTATTGATTATATAGCTTACTCAGACATATTGGGAGTAATTGAGACCCACGTTTATAGAGGAGTGTTATAAATAGTTGGGAAGAAACAACTCAATATGAGTATTGTCAGTCATCCAGAGATGGATAGGTAGTTTCCAAGTGTTAATATCATGCTAGAGGATATGCTAAGAGCATATGTTAGTAAAAAGCAATCCAATTGGAAAGGTTATCTCTCTAGTTTAAAGTTTACTTACCATGATCCAAAGCATGTTTGCAACTAGATTTAGCCCTTTCACAGATTGTCAACCTTGATCACTAGTTACGGTGGTGTTGCCTATTGATTGAAAGTGACAGTAAGTCAAGTACTTAATCTATGTTGATGGCTTATGTCATCATGTCACTTTCTTGGAAAGTGGAGAAGAGGTATTCTTATATATTCTAGCACCTTCAAAAAGTTTGAGACTTGATTATTCATTTAGAGATCTCTTAGTTGTTGTAACTCATTAGAAGTACTCATATGAGTTATAAATAAGAGTCTACATATTGTGTTACATACAAGCCTGTTACACAAATAGTTACAAATGGAGAACAATGTGAAGAATGAAGATGTTTTTCTTGGTTTCATTGAGCCTCCTATTGAACCATGTATGACTCAGATGAACAACTGGACCCGTGAGGGGTGCCACTGTGGAAAGCAGTAGTATTCTGATGAAGATATCAAAACTTTCTTTTTTGAGGACGAAAATTCTTCTCTAAGAAGGGAGCAATGACAAGCCAAGGGCTAGGACTCACATGCAATTAAGGGATCTATATATAGCATATCAAGGGCATATATATTGCAGGGTTGGATGGAGAACTTCATGTGGTTGTCCCCCGCCTCATAAGCACTCATTGACAGCATGGCAAGGCCGAAGGGTACATGTTATGATAGGCGTGTGGTCTGCAAGTGGAAGTGTTTTCAATGCGGCCATGTACGAGTGCCTAGAGGATTACAGGTGTGACTCACATCAGTTGTGGTAGCTTTCAACTACCTTACTACCTCCTCAATAATTCTATGCTACTAATGGTACCAATTATTTTTTGTGATTTTCTAAATCGCTACTGCCAGCTAGCCTTGATGATGGGTTTCTACAGAAGTGCTCGCTTGCTCATGGGTGACAAGGAAAGGCAAGGTTAGGACAGCCAAGCAAGCAGCATATCTTTTAAAAAAAGGAGCTTTTTCTACTAATAGGGAGAATGCCTACGTGCTCAACAAGAAAACTCTTTGCACACACACCTAATCCTAGTGAGAGATTAGAACGTGTTAACGACCTCAAATTTTTGGTAATTAAAAGCTCATCCAAGAGTTGTGGAAGAGGGCTATCTCCACAACATGAACCAAAATGATGCCAAAACGAGGCTTTATTATGTTAATTGCAAATGTGACTAACTAAGTGCAAGGATCAAAAGGCTTATTAAATTGCATGAATAATGCTAAAGAGCGATGAAAAGTATGTTGAGTATAATCAATACAAAGTGCAAAGGGGTCTTGATCATGCAACCAAGATGAGCAAGAAGAGGACTCGCTTGGTTTAGCTTAGAGAAATTTATAGGCTTAGGCATGGAACCATTGGCTCTGATACCACATGAAAGGAAATTGGGTTATGGCAGAAATGAGAGTGGACCATTTATGGCATAGTTAGTAAGTAAATTACGAGAGAGAGAGAGAGAGAGAGAGAGAGAGAGAGAGCTTGACACTAATGGAAATAGCAAAACATGGATTTAATTAATGATAAACTAAATGAAAATGGTGAATACAAAGTAGCTCAAATGATGGGGCAAATGCATGATACAAAGTGCGCAGCTCAGGCTTTTTTTATGGAGTAGGGAGAGAGCATCCAATGACATAATCGATGATGTCAAAGTATAGGCTTCCAAAGTAAAGGGGGTTTCCACTAGTTGGTGGTGCGTTTGTCACACACCCAATACATTTATGGCAAATCCTACAATGAAGCACATTTTGAAATACTTTAAGGATACAATGAGCAAGTGCTTAATCTTTGGGAATAGCGATGTGTCCATAGTGAGTTACATAGATGCAAATTATGCAAGTTGTATAAATAATCAAAAATCCACATTTAGTTGTATATTAATGTTGCCAAAGCAATCGTTTCGTGGAGGTCATGTCTTTGGGATCGCACTTCATCTTTCACCACAAAGGCAGAGTATATTGCAGTTTCTAGTGCTAGCAAAGGACGTTGTATGGGTAGCTCATTTAGTGGAGGATCTTTGCATTCATTAGTGTCCAGTGTTGCATTGTGATACTCAATATGCTATAACGTTAGCCAAGATCCCCATGTTTCACTCAAAGTTGAAACACACATAGAGGTCAAGTATCATGTGATACAAGATATATTGCTAACAAATACATTGAGTTAATCAAGGTCTGTACGGATGATAACCCTGGAGATGCTCTTACAAAGAGCTTCGCCTCAGAGCGGTTTGTACATTGCATTGAGATGATGGGTGTAGGGTGAATCCACATGCATGCTCCACAATTGTAGAGTTTTATACATATATAAGCCACTTGAGCCACGTTGACCTTCAAGTGGGAGTTTGGTGGGAGTTTGTTGGGGTTTCACGATAACTAAGCCAGGCACTCACTTAACTCATCACTAACACAATTCACTTATTTGTTTAATAGAATAATAAAAGGAGTGGATGAGAAGAATGGACTCTACCACATGCTATATGTCTTCTTCTTCCCGCACTCACTACACGCATACTCTGTCCCCACTCACATACCACTTGCAACTCTCTTGAGTGTGGCCGAAGATCTTCTGCTTTGGCGCTTACAAGTAGAGACTCTCTATCAAACCATCAAAATTTATGTATTGACCTTATATGTAGAGAAATAACTAAGCATTAAAAGCCAACCAAAGTAAAGAAAAGTTATGAGGTACAAATATATATTGAAATGGTTGAGCAAGTGTTATGGATAAAAAAGCTCCAATATGACATACCATTGAAACGAAATGGGAAGCTTTCAAGAAAAGTTATTTGTTCTTGTGCCGAAGAATGCTCTGTCATAAAGCATGTTCATGGTATCAACAAATGTAGATCATGAAAAAGATGGTTTGATAAGGAGTGTCAAAATGCTCCAAAGAAATGCAACTATAGATAAAGATAACTATCAAAGTCATTTACATGTATACAAAGCATTGATTCAAAAGAAGAGAAGAACATGAAAAGTCGAGCATTAACCTTTTCAAGTTCAAGAAAAGACACTTGTATATAAAAGATTTTGGAGAAACTTGAAAGGGAAGTGGGTTGAGAGTACTAGTAACTAGAGTCTTATGGATACATATATGCATTGTGAGCAACTATATGAGAAACCAACCACCGAAAACATGCCATTTTATGGTTCATTTCCATGACCCTTCGCTTTTAGTATTGAATACGTGTGCGGCAAGCTTGGAAAGTTGGGCACTTGCAAAGCGGGATATCATCAAGGTATCAAACCGGAAATGATCCAATGGACAGGTGATTTATCACATGATTGCATGTGTAATATGTTCAACCTTGCGCTTCAAGATGATATGCCTCATGATTGTGAAACACTAATTGGAACAAGCCTTTTGCATAAAAGTGAGGATGTAAAGAATGTAAATAACTATTGAGCTATAATGATCTAGTCTTTTATGGTAAAGTTATTTGGATGCATAATGGAAATGAAATTGTGTGATCGGGTTGAAAAGAATGGAAAGCATGTAAAAAAACAAGCACGTTTCTGACAAAAAGTCAATTGAAAAGCAAATGATTGTATTGTTGTTTTGTGGACTTCAAGAAAGCCTTTGATATAATTCCACGCAAGAATTTGTGGAGGACGGAAGAAATCAAAGTCCCAAATAAGTTTGTGCTTACGATTTCTCGAATCTATTAGAAGGTGATATGTCGATCGCACATGGAAAGAGGAATTTCTTGCACTTTTGGGATTAAACAAGGATGTCCGATGTCACCAACCCTCTTTGGTCTATGACTCTATATCAATCCCACATGAATGTTCACAAGCTTACAAGAAGTCTGAACTTTAAAACCAGTGAGAAACCTCCGTAGCACGCACAATCAAGCTCCACAAAAGCCTCTAAAAGAAAGAACATGAAACCAAAAACAGCATTAATCTCTTTTCTTTGCTCTTGTGCAAATAGATGAAACTTAATCGAAATAGATGAAATCCATCTCTCTTTTTCCACTTACCACGAATTGTGAGAAGCTAGCACATTGAGGACATTCAACATAACGACTAAATTCCTACAGCAAATCTTAAAAGGTTGTTAACAGAAGCCTCAATATGTATACGTCTGGTATGAAGCCTGAATGAACACTTATTGATCAATAGCTCAACTTTTAACCTGCACAACAACAGGAAAGTAAACAGAATCCTACACCTACAATAGTCGAATGAAAGCATACAGTAACATAATGAATGAGACGATACAACGCACGTAGACGTCCCACCATGGCCATGACTAACTGAAGGAGAGAAAATACCATCTCAACGTTTTGTTATCAGCTCTAGTAAAGTTAAGAAAAACACTTCCACTTAACTGCAGTTTAATCCAGGCATATGACTGGAACAAATCGATCAGTAAGACTACATTACAACTGCAGAAAACGATTGGTGGAACAAAAAGTACGACATCCAATGATAAAAGTTACAAACCATGCCACTGAATACATTGCACAAAGCATGCAACGATCGTTATAAAAGTGCCAAACACGTTTGTGTACTAGAATCTCTGTCAGGAAGGTCTGACCAAGAGATGTAGCTTACAATTTGATCACAGTAGGCCTACACAAAAGCACTGAAGCTAGGCCGAGACACAAAGATACAACCAAACTTCCTTGAAGTCCTCTCCAGCCGCAAGGAATACCATGTCAAACACCGGAGGCGGCCTGAAAGAGCGATCAACAATCTGCCATTACAACAACTGCAGAAAACGATTGGTGGAACAAAAAGTACGAAATCCAATGATCAAAGTTACAAACCATGCCACTGAATACATTGCACAAAGCATGCAACGATCGTGAAAAGTGCCAAGCACGTATGTGTACTAGAATCTCTATCAGGAAGGTCTGACCAAGAGATGTAGCTTACAATTTGATCACAGTAGGCCTACACAAAAGCACTGAAGCTAGGCCGAGACACAAAGATGCAACCGAACTTCCTTGAAGTCCTCTCCAGCGGCAAGGAATACCATGTCAAACACCAGAGGCGGCCTGAAAGAGCGATCAACAATCTGCCATTACAACAACTGCAGAAAACGATTGATGGAACAAAAAGTACGAAATCCAATGGTAAAAGTTACAAACGATGCCACTGAATACATTGCACAAAGCATGCAATGGTCGTGAAAATTGCCAAACACATTTGTGTACTAGAATCTCTGTCAGGAAGGTCTGACCAAGAGATGTAGCTTACACTTTGATCACAGTAGGCCTACGCGAAAGCACTGAAGCTAGGCCGATACACAAAGATGCAACCGAACTTCCTTGAAGTCCTCTCCAGCGGCAAGGAGTACCAAGCATTCCGAGCCATGTCAAACACCAGAGGTGGCCTAAAAGAGCAATAAGTAAACAGGTTGCAAAGGGTCATCCAGAAGATGCCTCCATCAGCAAAAAGGCTACAACGCCATGAATCTTCTCTGATCGAAGGGGGCCCTGTAAGATGCTGAGAAGTTCTTGCTACCTCCACCTAGTTGCAACTCCCAAACTCCAAAACCAAGTATAACATGATCAGGGCCCACCCAGAAGAAGTCTCCCTTCGAATTTCACAATTGACTTAATTTGAGCAAGCACAATCTCACAGGGAATCAACGGCACCAGCAAACTGGTCCATGCATCAAGGCTTACATGATAAGCAAGCAAGCAATGTTCCCGGTCATCCATGGACGATACCAGCCACCAGAAATCAGCATCTACCACACTCAGATGATCAGAGGATGGATGACTCGATACAAAATTGCGCAGCGATTTCCCTGACTTGAAATAAAGATGGGGGTTGTTGACCTCCTTCCAGCATGCGCTCCTGGACTCAAAGAACTCGAAAGAAGTCGGAAAAAGAA
Source organism: Adiantum capillus-veneris (assembly GCF_014529385.1). Classification (NCBI taxonomy): domain Eukaryota; kingdom Viridiplantae; phylum Streptophyta; class Polypodiopsida; order Polypodiales; family Pteridaceae; genus Adiantum; species Adiantum capillus-veneris. The sequence continues at coordinate 135,264,992 of NC_140954.1, forward strand.
AACAAGTATTGAGGAGAATGTAGTAACAGCTTGGATCCTTTCCATTGCGGGTCATGGAGAGGTAAAAAGTATTGGGGCCTTGCATAGAGAGCGAGGGAGGAGGGAGCACTTTGACAGACCCAGTGAGGCAGTTGAAAACGATAAAGTCGTAGGACTCCGCTGCATCAGGCCTGCGCACAATGGCTGAGATGAGGCCTCCTGCAGAGCAAAGAAAGAGGTCGTGAAAAAAGGGGGCATCAATGTCCATATACTTGAGTCTGTGGGCCACGTGAGAGCAATTGCGGCCACCCAGTAAGGCAGAGAACAGGGTTGGGAAGGGGAGGCCGGAAGAAAGCCTTCTGTTCAAGCTCTGAGGTTTCCTCCTCCGTCTTGTGTAAGGAGCAGGTGCTGTAGGCTCTAAAGCGCCACTCAAGATGGCCATACGAACTTACACGCCAGTTACGAGGGCCATACTTGGGGGGGCGAGCCATCACGAACCAGATCTCCTCCGACTTAAAACTCTGCAGGAAGCTATTCCATGCCTTGCAAACGCACCACATCCGGCGACGATTCCGCACAGGAAGCCGATCCAGGATTAGATCATGGGCGTGGGCAGGCAGCGGCAGCCCATCGTCGTCATCATCATTCCCTGCATCCTGAGTGGTGGGTTCAATGGGCTTTCTGTCGCAGCGTGATATTCTGTGCTGCTGCTACTGCTTCTTGCCGATGACCCAAAACGATCCCTCCTCCTGTGCTTGACTACATGCCTGATGGATGGCCTGTACCTACTCTGCTTCTCCATTGCCCCTTCAACGGGAAAAACTCCACCTTTTCTCTGCGGTTGTAGGTTGTGCGCGTCTTGGCTTTTCAAACACGTCAAAAATTCCAAAGACGGAGTAGGCATCGACGGGCAGTAAGGGTCCACGTGGTTTTGGCAGATCCAACAGATAAAATAAGGTTATGCACTGTCCAAACCTCTTTACACCAGTGACATTTGGGCCGTCCAATGGAGAAAGGGCTTTTGGGGGTTTTGTTGGGGGGGGGGGGGGGGGGGGGGGGGGGGATGCATTAAGGAAATTTAAAGATTGTTCACAACTTTTAAGATGCAAAGAGACGCATCATTGTGCAAGCACACATGCTTTTACGATGCAAAGAGACACATCTTTCTGCACACATGCTTTTGTCCTCAAAAATTTTAGAAAAACCCATAAGTAGTGTAAATAGTGAGGGAGGCGGCACCATCCTCTTCTTGAATCTATAATCGTAAGGATCCTTCCCTTCCCTTATATGCTTGGTATCTCCACCAATGTTGAAGGGTTAGGGCATGCTTCTCCTCCCTTTTCGAAGAACATAAAACAAGTATTGTGATTGCACACAGAAGAATATGAGCTTCTTGTTTCTTTTGAGATGTCAAGCTCAACATGCATGACTCCTTGATGACTACCATCGACAGTCATCATCACAGGCGCGTCTTGCTGGAAATGCATATCTTCGTCAGTGATACTAGAGTTGTACTACATCGAGTTGGTCTACCTACCGGAGTGATGACAGACTTATCTACTCACTTCACTCAAAATCGTACACTCTTTTGCCTCCATCTTTGTGTGTGTGTGTGTGTGTGTGTGTGTGTGTGTGTGTGTGTGTGTACTTGCAAGAGCTCCAGCTTTCTCCTCTCTATCTCCCGACATGGTATTAGTGGTATCAGAGCCTGCTTGTGTCTGAAGAGATTGGAGCAGCAAAGCAAGAGCAGCCTAGGAAGCAGCCTCAGTATTCTTGGGAGCCATCGTCAATGATCTTCGATTGAGGTGATTCCTTTTGGAGATTGTCGTGTTTCCATTTCGTGCACGTTTCGACCCCCGTTCTAGAGTTAGAGTGTGCCCGCATGCAAAAGCGCTACAGTTTGGGATTCTGCAGATCTGCATATTGGTGGTGCATAAAGCTTCGGTTCAACTAGTGTGAAGAGATACTGTTTGGCACAGTGAAACGGGTGTATGTACTCACATTGTGGTTATAGATTGTAACTAATTATTTTTAGCAGGTTTCTCAGAGTGTTGGGTTTCAAGCCCATGGCCGGTTATGGTCGGGCAGGCAACCACCCACTTATTATTTTGGTCCATAAAGATAATAAGGAGTCTGAGAGCTACTCTCTCACAAGCTCCACCAAACCTGCTCGTGCATCCCCTTCCCCCTTCTCCTTCCCTCTCTTGCACTCACTTCTCAGCACCATCAAGTGGTATTAGAGCTCAGGTGCAACCTCGAGCCCCGGCTACACCCCAGCGTGTACGGTGACCCCTGTTAGGAATCTTGGAGGGCTTTGACATTCTGCAGCTAGAATACAGCAGGTCGGGTAGGTGGGCACCGAACTTGAGAGTTAAGCAAGCAAGGAATTGTGTGTGTTCGGCACTTGACAGAGCTTGAGAGCATTGCACTCTTGAGAACGTTGGGCAGCGAGCTTGATGCTTGCAGGTGATATCCAATAGCAAGAAATTCAAAGGCAGCCAGGAAACGAGCAGAGAGCTCGGCATCGTGGTGCAATCGAGCAAGGGAATTGGATGTAGTAGCAGAATCTCGGCAACAAAGGCTTGGGGGAGAGGGTGGTGTGTGCATAAAACACACACACACACACACACACACACACACACACATTGATAGCGAGCTGCAGAGCCAGTAGGTCAAGCTCCGAGAGCAGCCGAGCATTGGGAACTCAAATCGGGCAGAGGAACCGGGCGATCGGTGTCGAGGCAAGGACTAGCAAGGCGCACACACATACTCACAATCCCTCCATCTACAGCTCGTCAGTCTCTGACAATCGAGTGTTTTTCGACAGAGAGTTTAATTTTTTTTTTAATTACTTAGCACCTTTTGTGTGCAAGGGTGCACTCCCATCGGCAAACTCGACTACTCACCCCCCGACTCTCCAACTTCTCCTCCCCAAACCCCGACTCTCAACAAGGGCTTGAGAAACAGCCATGAGACAGAGACATGTGAGAGAGAGAGACTTTCTCAAAGGAAAGCAAGCATGAGAGTTTGCTTTTTTTAGAGCAAGCAAGTGTGAGAGCGAGCGACTGAGAGAGTGAGCGAGCAAGCAAGTGAGAGTGAAAGCGAGCGAGAGAGAGAGAGAGAGAGAGAGAGAGAGAGAGAGAGAGAGAGCGAATAGGGTTTTTCGGACTCTCGGCATTAGCTTTCCTTTAGCGGGCTCGACATTGGCGAGCTCGGCACTGGAGACTCCCGTCCAACGGCGGGAGGCGACATTGGTTTCTCTTTTGCAACATCATTGAGAGCGGCACCGGCATCGACGATTTGCCATTCTCGACATTACTCCCACTACGAGCGGATTTTCGACATTCGACCTGACACCGATTTTACGCGGACGATATTTTCTCGTGATCGACAGCTGTACTTGCCACACGCATGGGTGAGGTGCCTCTACCATAGAGGAGTGACACCTAACATCGGCACCAAGCGCACCGATCATGCTCTACGACACGATTTTCGGCTACAACACCTTTGGCGGTTATTCGACTAGCGCATTTTCGCCTAGCAGTAGAAATCGGCATGTAGTGACATTGACACATAGGTTACAAGTTACAGGGGGCTTTTTAGCCCGTTTACACACAGATTCTCCAGGGTTCCAGACACAGCGCTTTCACAGGCTATTTAGCAGTCATTTCGATAGCAGTTTCTCAGCGAACATATGCGTTGACAGATGCATTTTTGTGTGAGCACAGCTAGTGCTACTAAGCTCTTTTGAGAGCACATATCCCCGCAGGGATCACTTTTACTGCATGCAATAGTTTTTGGCGCATGTTTGAGCGCGGTTTACTCATGTACGTTGAGTTGCAAACATTACCCATTGTACTACATGTGGAGCCATTTTTGGCTATTTTGGCGGTTTTCCTCGGTCGTTTTTGACACTTGGACCGGAAGAGCCCTCTCTAAGACTGTGGCTATTCCTTTTGTGTCTGCATTAACTTTTAGAGGGTCAATAGCATGAGGTTTCTTTGAGCTAGGGTATTCTCGAATGTTGAGATACCTTTGGTGATACAGGTAGTTGAAGTTCCCCTTTGTAGTACCCTCGCCATAGGACATGTATCTGGACGGTTTTTTGTGCTTTTGACGCCGAGTTGGCGGTCACATAGTAGTGGTTTTGCACAATATATGCCCCGTGATTGTTCTTTTGAGCAGTTTATCCGTTTTTGAGTTGATTTCTGACTCCTCGTACAAAGGAGACTCTGTCGGATTTCCCCCGCAAGTCCGTCTTATGCATTTTGCCAGTTCTAGTTGTTTTTACACAGTGATTGTACTACATTTTGGTTGAGTTTTTACATGCAAAATTGTTATAGTTTGGGATTCTACAGATCTACATATTGCTGGTGCAAAAAGCTTAAGTTCAACTAGTGTGAAAAGATATTGTTTCGCATAGTGAAACAGGTGTATGTACGCAGGTTGTGGTTATAGATGGTAACTAATTATTTTTAGCAGGTTGCTCAAAGACTTGGCGAAGGGTTGGGAACATGTTGTCCAACAATGATGTGGGTTGAACCAGATTATTAGTGAGAAGCTGGACAAGAACAACTTCCATGCTTAGAAGTTCAGAATGACCAATTTCCTTATGGGTAAAGGTTATTGGATTACATTAATGGAGAGCATGAGACAACACCACTATTACCAGAGGAGGGTGCAAGTGATGCGCAAATAAAGACGTTTAAAGATTGGAACCAAGGACCTTGGAAGGTAAGGTATTGGCTTTTTGTGAGTGTGCAAGACAATATGATTATACAAGATGCCCATACCCTAAGGAGGCTTGGGATTCTTTACTGTCATTAAATGTGACCAACACAAAGGCAAGGAAGTTGCAGTTGAAGACTTAGTTGAATATTGTGCATAAGAAAAACATGTCCACCATCAATGACTATTTGTTGAAGATAAAGAACATATGCCAGCCACTTGCATCGATTGGTGTTACAATCGATGATGATGATAATGCAGAAGTCTATCTGCGAGGTTTGGGTCCAGAATACAAACATTTTAAAACTTGCATCCACCTTCCAGAGATGAGAGATACTCCTACCCAGGGGTCTATGCACAAAATACACAATTTACAATTCTATACCATCTTCACTATACAATTTCAATATACATCAGATTGCGAAAGTGTTTGCATAGGGGAGGAGTTCTCAGTGCCTGACCTAGCATGGAGTTTAAACCATGAGCCGCACTGCATTCAGAGGCACCTAATGATTGGTGCTACCTCTAAATGGGTAGTATGAATGAAAGCGGGCTCATAAAAATAACAATATGGAGGGTGAATATAAGTGCACAGCTCATTGCAAAAAGAGAGAGAGAGAGAGAGAGAGAGAGAGAGAGAGAGAGAGAGAGAGAGAGAGAGAATAGTGGAGGGTGAAATAGAGCGTGCAAAGACACATGAGAATGACAAAAGAGAATCTTTAAATGCCTGATCTAAATGGAACATGCAAACATGAATCAATGCAATAACAAAATCTGAGTATACCATAACATCAAAATATAAAATGACTAGCAGAGCATTGGACCTTGTGTAGGGATCGATCGATCCACCCATCCACTTTCGCTCTACTATGGACAGAGAGAATTTCACTTCATCAGGAGCAAGCCAAAACACAATCTACCTGAGCCAGACATAGGCTGAGGCCGCTTCGTCTCCCTCCATGAACCCAAGCTTTGAAAGGATCCCAAATACTAGTAGGTGGTTGGGTATCAACACCAACCATACAAGTTTAGGAGTTAGGCATCTTCTATGCCCATCATTGGGTGTTTAGGCAAAGCCCTCGATCTGTTAGCCATGTAGATAAGCAAATAAAAAAAAGAAGACCTGGGAAACATACCCGATCCAACAAAGTCCCAAGTCATCGACCCTTTCATCTAAGGCTAAGTGATAATGTGATCCTAGTCTGTAGCGATTCTACCATGATAAACATAACACATGAGTCCAATCACAATAGCATCTTCAGTAGGCACAAACAATCTTCTCCAAGCATTAGACTGCACAGGATCTCTACCCTTACACGTCGACCCTTTCATCTAAGGCTAAGTGATGTAGGTGATCCTAGTTTTGTAGCGATGCTGCCATGAGAAACATAACACATGAGTACAATCACAACATCATCTTTCATATGCACAAACGATCTTCTCCAAGCATTAGACTGTATAGGGTCTCTACCCTTACGCTGTCGTGCTGTGACACGTACATAGTGGGAACGCATGCTACAAGATCTATCTTGTATTTTTTTTAGATACATAATTATATTTCCTATAGTGTACATATGCATATTTAAGTATAATAATAAGCTTTCTATCTCATCCTATTATTTTTCTCAAGGGTAACATATCCTTACTTTACCATCAGAAAATACTATGGGAAAAGCATCAATAGCTCCGCCTCTTTAACTTGGGGCAAAAAGCATTGATTCTTTATTTCTACTATTTCATTATCATCTCACACCCTAGCTAGATCCTATATCTAGGGTAAACTCCAATATATATATATATCTTCTATGTATTTTTTATACTTTTCTTATATTTCTTTTTAAATAGCTACTAGGAGAGAATCAAATCCTAGTGGGACACTAGGTGGCATGATTTCAAAGATACACTTATTTTAATGCATTATTGCAAGCATGATTACAAAACTTTGTCAAGGAGCAATGTCATGCTTTCATATGGCATGAGGTGTCCTTTGGAATTAAATGAAAGTCTAGGCTAAGGAGACCACATGAAGACTTTTGCTGCCATAAATGGACCCTATTTTGATGAATTTTTTACACAAGGTTCCAATCCGAATTGGAAAACGATTTTAAGATGAAAATCGTAGATAATGAGCTGAAGTTTTGCCCATATTTTTACTTTTTTATTTGGAGCCACGGTTGAGGAGATATGATCAAAATACTGGACCCCAGTCTGCCCACATCATGCAGGGACAGCTCATTTCCAACTTTTCCAATTCCTGTTCACACTGGCTCCTCTCTTCTTGTGTAAACCCTTGTGGGTTCCCTTCACCTATAAAAGGGGACCTCTTCTTCCTTGGAAGGAACTCAAGCATTCAAGCCATTGATGAGAGGAATTCTTGAGGGAGTGAGTAGTAATGCCTAAGTGTACTTAGCCCCATTAACATAAGCCCAAGCCTACACTTTCTCCTAGAGGAAAACTAGCCATTCTTGTACGCCATCCTTGGAGGATCAACTCTAATCAAAGAAGGTGTTGTACTTGGCGTATCAATCAACATTGAATTCTCCCCTCTTCTTCTCTCTCCCATCAATAATGGTGCCGAAGGGTTTCAAGTAAGATGTGTTCTACATTGATGTTTTCTTGATTTCTTGTTGTTTTCATTTTCATCTCTAATCCAACATATATATATGTATCTAATCTCATCTCCTTAACCAAACCTATCCCTCTCATTCTTAGTAATTCATCCTCTCTAGGTTCTCTTTGCTACAGGTACATCTCTCCCCGCAGTATCCTTATTGCTTACGGGCAAGAATAGGGCTTGGGAGGGAAACTTCTCATCTCTTCACTTCTCTCATATCTACATTTCTCACATACTATCCTAGATGAATAACCCACATGATGATAATTTCTATCGCTTTCACTCTGTACGATCTATTAGAATTAACGTATGGATTAGCCGTAAAATACACTTTCAACAACGTATAGTGTTTCTCTTTGGCCCAGAAAGGCTCAATGAAATACTTCTATCACCGGATCCCATCATACTACCTCTCATAGACTATAACTTTTCTTTTGACGTAAGCGTAGTTATCTTGCTATGAACCAAGAGGATTTGTACACACAATTAATCCCAATCACTAAACAAAATATATATATTATGGTAAGCACAAAACTACAATTCCAAAGAACAATTCGTAGCCTATTTGGGCAGCCAAGATTGAATGCCACTAACTCATCTGTTAACCCTTTCATATTACCCATGATACGATATGACCATAGCCTTGATGTTTTCATCTTTGTGTTATTTTGACATTCTCTTTTGTGTTCTTTCTTTGTGCGTGTGAGTGCAAGAGAGAATGGGTGGGCTTCTTTAATTGTACTTCTTTCCAAACCCTAGTCTTCGTGGCATCTATGGTTTAACTCCTTCATATAGTTTTTGTCGAGTTCTCTCACAAACTCTCACAGCCATAAGCCCGGTGCTTTCCTGACAAGACCGCAAATTTCTCGACATATTTTTGGTGAACCCGACGCGAATCTGCTAGGGTGAGAGTTTTTGGGTAACCATGGGTGATCATGTTGAGCAACAGGGTATGCATTTTGACCCAGCAACAATGCAAATGTTTCAAGCATTTGCAATGTTCATGCAACAACATGCTACTGAAAGAAGGGAGATTTCAGCAACGAAGGCCATACAAGCGGTCGTCAACAGAATGGATCAGTTCAATGGCAAAGATGTAACCAAGTACTTACGCGAGTATGTGAAGGAGATGGAGCTGCATCGCGTGTGTTGAGCCAGCAGAGGAAGTGTTGAGCCAGCAGAGGATCACACCCACATTTTTGCTCACACCCATCATTTTGTAACCATTGATTGTAATAAATGTCTTTCCGACATTAATTTTGATTTGAGCCATTCATTAAGTAACGGGACTCAATTGAGTTTCCAGCTTGTAATCCCGAAGTAATTTCACCTGTTGATGTAAATAATTAGAGATGTTCTCACCTCCAAGGCTGAGGTATATAAGCCAAAGTTTTGTAACCTAAAGGAGATTCAATTATTAATCAAAGTGAGTTTTTGAGCGCCGTGACTGTGGAAGCGGAAAATTGCCAAGAAAAGCCTAAATTAGCCATAACTTGCTCAAACAGAGTTCAAACTGAATTTTGTGAGTGAACAGAGCATAAAGGGGGCCACTGAGAGTGAGCATAACCAAAATAGTCAAAATCTGTGAAAAAAGACATCATACGCGTATAATGTCTATTTCAGCATAACTGCGACAAAATTCTCACTTGATGAAACAAAAGTTGTCCAACTGACAAGATTAAACAATTGACCAAGTATCAATCAGTTTGGATCAATTCTGACCACAAAAACTTGAGGAAAACAAATTGCCGAGACGGAAAAGTTAAAGTCCTTCAGGGGAATTGATGAATTTGAGATCGGGCAGGAATCTCCGGAATAATCAACCAAAACAAGGGGAACCAGCAAGTGTCATATCAACCGAGGGAAGCGTAAACCCAAAGTTGGGTGCAACCATTAGAGCCGATCTTTGAAGGAAGTGTCTCTGATACTTCTTCAGAGAGATCTTACGAGATTTTCACCGAAAACTTGGAACACTTGAACCTGAACAACAGAGAAAATATGGCAGCAGGATCATCAAACCCTTCCGCCACCATGAAGCTATTGTTCATAAAATACCAGTACGACAATGAGCAAGGTGCCAAGATCTACAAAGATGGAATGGACCGCTATTGTGTAAAGATAGAAGAGAGACCTAGTGAGTTCAAGGACTTAGTGCCTGTGAGCTATAGCGGAGATAGATATCTAGATGACGAGGGTACCATGTACTTGGTAGTCCTAAACCCTAACATTGTGGACAAGTGGGGATTGATGGGCACCAAAGCCAAAATAGATGAAGAACTCGAGGAGAAAGCACCAATAATGAACTTCCCTAATGCGAGGTTAAGAAGAGAGAATGAAACTACAAGGATCAACACTGATAACATCTATGTGGGGCTATACAAATATAATAATGGGGAGCAAGATCTCTATTATAGATGTGAAGAACCCTACACCGGAGAGTTGACAGACAAAAAAAGACTCTATGTCTTTACCTACACAGAGGGATCGGAAGTGAAAATTGCCGCTTACGATAAGTATGGCAGGCAATACTCAACAATGGGCAAGAAAGAATTAGAAGGATATACATACTTTGGGGGACCACTACATCAGTATTATGTTACTTCTAGCTCACATAGACCAGCACCAACAACTGGAGTGCAAAACTCAATGACAACAGGAGGACAAAGAACTCAGGTTGCTGACTCTTTCAGTCAACCTTGGGACTCGAAGCTCGGACCAATGGGATCATTACATTCCAGAGAGTCAATGGAGACGAATCGAGGTAGTGCAGTTCCAATCCCCACCTATACCACTCCAGGTCCAAGGTTTGAAGCGGAACCATCACATTTACCTCCCAGTAGTAGATTCAGGGCAGAGGAACCGACAAGCGTAACCCATGAAGTCCATGATGCTAGAGAAAGCTTTAGCCGAGACACAGGAGCAATGAGATTGGTAGCAGATCATAGACGTATGAGACCATCTCAAGTAGCCAAGTGTATGCCAAAGAAGTATGGTGGTTCAGGAGATCCGTATGCACATGTGTCACTCTTTAAGCAAGTCTTAAGAGCTGAGCAGATAACAGATTTCCATACACAATACGAAGGATTTGGTCTTACTCTAGAAGGTACTGCATTGACATGGTTTCAACCAATGAACATAGGGGGATTCCATGACATTGACCATTTGCTAAGAGAGTTTGCTGAGGAATTCTCAAAACGAGGGATTAAGCACAATACGGTCTCACAAATATATGCTTTTAAACAGAGAGAACACGAAAAAGTGAAGGAAGCTTCACTTCGCTTCAAACAATACATTGAGAGATGTCCAGTACGTGAACGACCACAAGATGACAGACTATCTGTTCTCTTTATTGAGGGACTGAGGAACGACACTCTCAAGAAGGACTTGCACTTGAAAGCTTGTACAAGTTTCGAGCAAGTAACGAGAGAGGCATTGTACTTAGTGGATAACTGTACGGTTTATGGAGAGGTGTCAGCGGATACAGATTTTGCATCCAGTAGCTCCTCCTCCATAGCGAGCGAGACTACCACTAAAAAGAATGTTCAAACAACAACCATGCCAAATGTAGAGCAAATGATAGAAGATGCTCTAAAAAGGATGGCACCATACCAAAAACCATTGCCAAAAACACTGAAATGGTGTGCTATTGAACAAAAATGGACAAATCATCCAACAGAGGAGTGTTATTACAACAAAGGGTATGTAAGGGAGCGCCAGTACGCACCTCCTGCTCAATTAGCACCACCTCAGATACATCCAGTACCTCGATACCCAACGGGAAGTGTACCAGGACCTATGGGGATAGAAAGACCGCAACCGGTATTGGGACAACAACCACCTTTACCAGGAGCAAGACCAGTGGGCATTAGATATGCACCAACCTTAGAGAATCAGGAAGAACAAGCCTTAGTGCCTGTTCAAGCCTATTATGAAGAATCTGGTGCACACATGTCTCCAACTATGTATTACCCACCAGAAGAACCCAAACAACCAGAACCATGGGGCATGATTGGGAATGTTGGAATACCAACAATTACAAGTGCTTCTGATGAAGAGAGATACAATTTGGACGCAAGAACATTGATGTTCATAGCTCATGGAGGGTTAACAGGACAAGGACCATCCTATCCACAAAGGACGAATCAAATGGGACCAAGACCAGCACTAGGACCCTGTTACAAGTGTGGAGGTGACCATCTGATGAATGTTTGCCCACATACGGAAATCATTAGAATTAACGCTTATTGCACTGAGTGTGGGGTTACTCACTTCATTGAGGATTGTTCAAAGAATCCAAACAAAGTGCAAAAGACGACATTGAATATGCTAGAAACTATTCCTACCAGCAGTGGGTCTGAAAATGAAACTCTGATACCAACGCAAGTTGTTACTAGAGCTCAAGCTAAGAAAACCACTAGAGAACCTGAGAATGGAAAGTTAGCGACTGAAGTGGTTAGTCAAGGACCGCGGAGTCAGAAAAACACATGGAAAGCTAGAAAAGCACGCATGAAGTTGAGAAAAGAACGTGAAGAAGCTATTCTAGCTGAGGAACTAAAGCAAACTAAAGCTAGATTAGAAAAACTTGAGAGTCAAAACGGGAAACGAGAGATGAGCCCGGAAAGAACGAAACAAAAGAGTATCAAAGAAACAACGAGCTTAAGCTCAGGGGGCTCAGTGCTAGTCGACAAAGTACACGAACCATTGGACGCACTGATGAGAGCTTACGAAGCTAGGTTAAAGAACAACCAAACACAAGAACAGAGGTGGATGACATACCCAAACGCGAAATTGGAAAATCAGAGACTTGAAATGTGCCAGAGAATGATCGAGACTGCACAAGCCTTATTAGAACCACCAAAAGAAACAATGAATTGTGGAAAGGAAAACCCAATTCAGCAAGAGACTATCGTTTCACGGGTAGCTGAAAAGACTCCCAGTGCACAAAAGCCTGAAAATACACAAAAGGATGACCGCATAGTATTGAACACAACCGATCAGGAGATAGAGAGTTTTCATCCAGTCATACAGAGGATTTACGGAAAAGATGAGGATTACAATGAATTTTGGAAACAAATGAGAGAGGCAAACTTTGCAAACGAGCTAAGTTGCCAAGCTAATCAGACAAATTGGGAAAAGGACATCAGGAATCCTCCCATAGTGGAATTTGAGGCAGGATCTCAAGTGGACTTGGATCTGCAATCTTACTGGGGAGATGGGGGCTCTGTTAGAACAATGGAGAGCAAACCTCATTCACTGAAAACCTTACCTTCATACTTAGGCGAGTATGAAGCAAAATCCGAGATTAGAGCACTTCCTTCACGAAAAATCTCATCAGAAAAAGTCATGGACTCGCAAGGATTGATAGAGATTTTGTCAACACCAGTGACATGCACTATCACTTTAGCTGAGCTTTTGAGGCTAAGACCACATATGTGGACCATTGTAGGAAAATGCTTGGAGAAATTCGGGATAAAAGATCCAACATCGAGATTGCAAGAGAGCATAGAGGAGCTGCGCAAGCCACAAAAGAACGTTAAGCCTGTACCCTTAAACAAGGTCGGAGAGTATTGCGAAGGTGAAGAGGGGAATACAACCTTACCAGTTGAATTCCAAGGAGTGAAGACGATGGCAATACTAGACAGCGGAGCAGGGGTAGCCATTGCTACAAAAGAAATCTGGAAAAAATGGGGGAAACCAGCAATAAGGAAGACTAGGTTGAAACTCCAATTAGCAGATGGACACATGGAGAAACCTATGGGGTTATTAGAGAAAGTTGTAGTGACTTCTTGTGGCATTGAATACGAACATACTTTTGCTATTGTCGATTTTGCCAAGGAGAATAACTATGATATCATATTGGGAAGACCATTCATGAGACAGTTGAAAATGGTCCAAGATTGGGGCTACGATCACATATACTTGAGAAATATGGAAACCACTACACGTGTGAACCTGAAAGACCATAGCTACAAAGATGTGAACCGAACACCGGTAGAGGAGTTTGATTCAGCTACTTTGGCGGGATCCGAATTTCCAGCTTGGTTAGGTAAACCCAAGGAGTTATGGATGTGTGGAGCTTCGAAATGTAGAAGTCTGAAACGAGAAGAATGTGTTTTAGAAAGGGCTATCGAAGACGAAACTTATGTAGGAGAACCCTTTCCAGAGGACACGTTTGAACCATTAGAATGGACACACATTCTAGCAACCCTAGATGTTTGTGCAATTCTGGATGGTCCCACAACGAAATTTTGCGACAAGGACGGGTACGACGTGGTTCCGTATTTCATGTTGAGAACTGTACTCGAAAAAGAAACTGAAAAGAACGATACACTGGAAAAGGAAGATGAAGAAGAGGTGTTTCACGACATTCCCAATCATCCAGAGTGGGGAAATGAAGCTGACAACGAGTCAACGGACAATTCAAGCGGAAACGAAGAAACTATAACGGATGTCCGATTTTATGATTTTCCGAACCAAACTAAACAACGCCAGAAACACTATAGAGCAAAGAAAAAAACAAAAGGGGTTAGAACCAATCCGATGCCTAGAATAAGAGGAAAAAATCAATTCCTAATGCTAGTAAAGGCTGAAGATTGTGTTAAGGATAAGATTTCTGGAAGAATGAGAGGCAGTAATCAAAAGAGCTCACGAAAAGACAAAAGAGGCTCAAGAAATCAAGTTCAAAAGAATGGAACGAAAACTGAAACAGAAAAATCAGAAAAGAACAAGCGCAACAGAGAATACACGGAGTCCAAGTTAGAACGTAGAAACAAGTACAGAGAGCTCAAGAAAACTCTGAAGGAAGTTTGGACGATAGAAATTGAGAGTGGAGAGGACGAAAACGTCAAAATCAAGGAAAACATGGATGTTCCCTCTCACTATAGGAAATTCACAATAGAGGATAGGAAGGTGATATTAACCCCACCTATTCGAGAGAGGAAGGAGAACGAATCTTATGACGGACCGGAGGATGTAAAAAAAGTTGATTTAGCAGCTCCAGGTGAGCCACCTAGACCGGTCTACATAGCCACAGATTTGTCTCCAAGCGAGGAAGAGAGACTTTTGAGCCTTCTCAGAGAGTATAGGGATGTGTTTGCATGGTCTTATAAGGACTTAAAGGGAGTTGACCCATCGATATGCCAACACTCAATCCCACTGAAACAAGACGCAAAGCCTAGCAGACAGAGACCATACACATATAATGATACTTTTGCTAAGCGAATCAAGGAAGAGATAGATAAGCTAATGGAAGCTGAATTCATATACGAGATTGAACACACCGATTGGGTATCTCCGATTGTGGTAGTACCTAAGAAGAACGGAAAACTCCGAGTGTGTGTCAACTTAAAGAAAGTGAATGCTGCAACAATCAGAGACAATTATCCCCTGCCGATAACTGATCATGTTCTAGAGCGTTGAGTGGCATAAAATGGTAACCATCTTTTTGCAACATTTCTCAGCCTACTCAACGTCCTCTTCCTCATATGTGTATATATTTTTCTACGCTATTAAGTTAATCTAGATTTATATTACCACCCTTTTCTTTTTGCTTTGTAAATAAAAGTAAGCATACAATAACCAACTATATACCCCCAAACTTTCTTACCTCTTGTGAATTAGTAGTAGAAAAATAATATATCCATCTTCCACCCCTTATAGATAAATTCCCATGGAAATCAACTCTCCACTTGTCTTTACCAAAGATTATGGTCCCTCTCTACAAGTCTTCTATGCCCCCTACATAGGTGGCCCAATATCTCTTAAGAATATACATATAGTTTCTCTCATTTCAAAAAGACTCCAATTGTATATTCTTTTCACAAGCAAATAATATTGGGCCCTCCTCTATTTATTTAAGCATCATAGCCTTTTGAAAAAGCATGATTCCCCTTGGATGCATACAAGCAAAGGGCCCATACAAGAAGACTTTGAAGCAAAAGGTTCCCTAGCCTAGTGTGGACCTTCCAAACCGAATTCCTTGGTGCATGGGCGTGAAGAATAGTCCAAATTCATATCAAACATGTTGAGAAGGTCAATTTTGCCTTTTGAAGCATGTCATTCCGAGCTACAGGTAAAAAGTTATGGTCAAAATAGTGTAAATCTGTCAGATTCGCAGCAAAAAGGAACTGTAAATCAAGTAAATCAAGAGAGTGAGATCTTATTTTTCCCCTACTCATCTTCTAGAAGAGCAATGAGTGTTCAAGGTCACTTGCATGTGATGGGACCAACCTAAATATGCTTTCTAAATGCCAAGACAGACAAGTTGAGATACCCCGCAGGAGCCACCCGTAGGGCCTCATGGTGGGGCCCACCTACATTATGCACCCCTATGGAGCCTTCACGGTCTAAAATGATATTTTTGGTGAATAAATAGTCCCTTTTATGTCCAATATTCAATGAGTGGTCAAAGGACACTTAATTAGGTCTAATCACTTACTCTAATTAAGTGTAGCATAATCCCACTCCTACACAACTATAAATAGCCCCCCTTGGAGAGACTCAAAGACACACACACACCTATATTTTCAACTTCATGTTGTTTCTTGATCAATAGTAGAGAAAACCCCAACTCTCCCTCTTTCACATCCTCCCTCCTAACCTTCCTCTTTGGAGGAAGTGCAACTCTATTCTCCACTCTTTCCATTCTACAATCTCTTACTCCATCAACCTAATAAATCATTTGTAGCACCTCAATAACTTGTAAATACATCATGATCTCTCTCATGGTTATGTTAATGATCATGAAATCATCTTCAAAACTTTCAAGTGTCGCAATTCGTGATGGTTAGCAAGCGTCGGTTCTCCCCTTAAAAGGTGTGCGAGAAATCAAGTAAGTGTTCTATTCTCAATTTACCATTGGTTTGTTTCTCCACACTTATTCAATTGGTCTAAAGAAATTTCTCACTCCAACTCTCTTTTGCTTCATTACATATGCATGTGGCTACCTCTCATGGTGATTTTATTTGTGTCACGGCATTGCATAGATGGAGATGAGCTCTCTATGCAAAGTGTGTTAGTTTGATGTAAGTGATTCTCTTGTGTGTTTGAGAGGCAAGTCTTGTGAGCATGATTTTTTTGATGAGTGCTTGAGAGAGTAAGAGTTTGGATGTATTATGGGTATTCTTATGGGGAGAAGGTGAATGCTATTCCACAAATTGCATATTTCATTTTGATGCACGGCATTGGGTTGCATAATCGTTGATGGTGTTCAAGTGTCCAAAGTGTATATAGAGTAAGGGGGTTTTCAAAGTGTGTTGCTTGAGTGGGTGAGTGCAAGTGTCATTTTGATTGGTTTCCTTCTCCACTCCCAAAAGAAGGTGGTGTCCCAAGTAGTGTGCGTACCTCTTTACGAACATTTTGTGAGGGTAGGCCCATTGGTTTGGGTTTAGAGGCCCCATTTCAAAAAGCTCTCCCTCAGCGTGTATCAGGGAAAACAACATACTCCTTTCTTGATGGTTTTTCAGGATATAACCAGCTAGCCATAGCACCAGAAGATCAACATAAAACAGCTTTTGCAACGGAGTGGGGAATTTATGCTTATCGAGTTATGCCTTTTGGTCTAACCAATGCTCCCGCAACCTTCCAGAGGCTGATGACGCATGCTTTCAAAGCATACTTAAGGCTGTTTCTAGAAATCTACATGGATGACTTATGTGTACATTCTCTACTGAGAGATGAGCATCTAGAACACCTAAGAAAAGTATTTGAGAAATGTAGGACATATCGCATTTGTCTCAATCCTGAGAAATGTGTGTTTATGGTCCGACAGGGCAGAATTCTGGGACATATTGTCTCACAAAACGGAATATCCACGGATTTAGAAAAGATAAAAGTTATAGTGGATATGCCTAGACCAACCAATGCGAAACAAGTACAGAGCTTTATGGGACATTGTGGATATTATAGACGATTCATTTACATGTACGCTATAATAGGCCAACCACTTTACAGGCTAATAGTGAACTTTGAATGGACAGAGGAGTGTGAGGAATCGTTCAAGAAATTGAAAGAGGCACTCATTACTGCTCCAGTCTTGAAATCACCAGATTGGGAGAAGATATTCCATGTGCACATAGATGCTTCGGCATATGCAATAGGATGCATTCTGGCTCAGCCAGAAGAAGGAAACATGGATTTTCCTATCTGTTACGCCAGTCGACAGCTCAACCATGCAGAGAAGAATTACACCACAACAGAGCGAGAAGGATTAGGAATGATCTATGCTGTGAAGAAATTTCGGCATTATCTTCTAGCCAACAAGTTTGTGTTTTTTACGGATCACCAAGCCTTGCTCTACCTAGTGAATAAACCATGCAATACCGGGAGAATAGTGAGATGGTTCATTATCTTACTGGAATTCGACTTCACGGTAGTAGTAAAGAAAGGAAAAACACATCTTAGAGCTGATCATCTTTCGTGACGAATGGAGAAGACCCTATAGGAGTAGATGACGACATGCCAGACGCGTACTTGTTCAACATAGAAATGATACCGAGGTGGTCTCAAAATGTCGTTAACCTATTAACCTATGGAGGAGAGTTCGATAGAAGAGAATACAACCTGAAACATATTTCTATTCAGCAATCCAAGAATCTTCAATTGGTTGCAGGAAGGTTGTATCAATTGGGAAATGATCATGTTTTACGACTATGCATCAATCCTGAGGAATATAATATATATCTGCGCAAAGCACATGTTCAGGAATGTGCATTTCATTGTTCAAGAAGGAACACATATAGGAATTTGTTACAATTGGGAGTCTATTGGCCAGGAATGAAAGAAAGCGTACATGAATATGTCACAGTATGTATTGTATGTTCATCAAAACCGACAGCCGAGTATTCGACATTATATAAGATAATGATCGCTCCAGAATGGAGTCAGTATATTGTTGAATATCTCACAAATAGAACTTTCCCAGAAGGAACGTCAAAAGCTCGTCAGAAATCTGTAGAGACAGAAGCTAGAGATTACGCTTTAATAGGAGATCAACTCTATAAGAGAGGTAAAGACAACCAGCTTAGGATTTGCGCATCAGAGTCTGAGTATGTGATAATCCTGGAGCAAGCTCATGGAGGAGTAGGTGGAGGCTATTTCTCAGGTGATAAGACAGCAAAACTTGTCTTAGCCGCAGGAATATGGTGGCCAACATTACATATGGACGCTGAAGAATACGTTAAACGGTGTGATGACTGTCAGCGGACCAAAGTACCACTTAAAAGAGATGATATGCCGCTTAGACCAATGATGGGGGCAAGAGCTTTTGCAAAATGGGGGATTGATTATGTCGGACCCATTTCACCTCCTGCATATAAGACTCATGCACAATACATCATTGTGGCTACAGACTATCTAACAAAGTGGGTCGAAGCAAAGGCAACTCAAAAAGCAGATGCCAGGACCACAGCACAATTTCTATATGAATACGTCTTTGTACGATATGGATTGTCAATAGAAATTGTGAGTGATCGAGGCACACATTTCATAAATGAAGTGATAGAGATCCTTCTAGATGAATTCATGGTAATCCATAGGAAATCAGCCCCGTATCATCCACAAGCAAACGGACAAGCTGAAGCAACAAACAAAACCATATGCACGGTCCTTACGAAGATTGTATCTGAGTCGAGAACTGACTGGGACCAGAAGTTGCATTCAACATTATGGGCATATAGGGTAGCATATAAAACATCAATAGGAACGACCCCATATAACATGGTTTTTGGGCTAAATGCTATCTTGTCAATAGAATTCTTGATTTCAACCTTAAGGGTGGCTAAGGATCTAGAGTGGACAGGGCACGAGCTCTCTGATAGAATAGATGACCTGGAAAAGCTAGATGAGCTTCGCCTAAAAGCAGTAGCTTCCATCTACGCTCAAAAAAGGCGACAAAAGGAATTTTTTGATAAGCATGTGCGGACTAAAGAGTTTAAAGTTGGGGACTATGTCCTAGCTTACACTCTGAAACAGCATGCTAAGAAGCTTAAAAAGCGAGGGATGGGACCTCTAGTGATTAAAGATCTATCACCAAGTGGAGCCGTCAAGCTTGCTACATTAGACGGAGAAGAAATGCCCAATTGGATTAGTGGATGCAGAGTGAAAAAGTATCTGTTGCCGCTAACACAAGACATGCTTCTCAAAATACATCAAGAAAAGCTGCGTGTCCAGAAAAAGAAAAAGATTGAGGAGGAAGCGCAAGCCGAGGCGAAGGAAAGAATGGAGAAAAGAAGACTACTGCGTCAGAAACAGCGCAATGAAGGAGCAATACGAATAAACGCAGTCAGTATAACAGAAATGGATAATGACAAAGAAGAACCCATCATTGAATGCAAAGTAGGAACCAACCAAATCAAAGCCAGAGCACTATTGGATTCAGGAGCTCAAGCTAACCTACTTTCACTCAGTTTGTATAGACAATTGACAAATGACACTAAACTACAAACTGCCAAGCAAGAGTTAAAGAGTTACTCTGAGAATTCAATCAAAACTGTCGGATGCACAGTTTTACATATACAGATTAACCAATATGTGTATCCTCATATGTTTCACGTGGTTGAAGACCAAGCTACACAACATCCATTATTGCTAGGACAACCATGGCAGAAGCAATATAATGCAATGATTGACTGGAGTTCTAATTCAGTGCTTATCAAATACGAAGGTGAAAGTCAATCAGTTAAGTTCACCAAAGGAGAAGAGCCAACTCCAAAGGACGAATCCAAAGACAAAGATAAACAACAACCAGAGAAAAAGAAGAAGCAATGGCAACCAAAAGTTTCTATACAACCGGATTACTCTTCGACGAGGAATTCTCAACAGTGGATAAGGAAGACAAGCAATAATATAACAGCTCAACCTTGGAAAAAAACGGAGTCAAAGTTGGTATGGAGACCAAAAAAGGCTGTGCCAGAGAACACAAAGGTGGAAAACAGAGTCTTCAATACCAGACGACAGAGTGATTCCAGACAATCAAGGACAGTGAAACAGATCTGGATTCCAAAGAAGTTCATGACGGCACAAAGCTATAGCAAGCAAATTTGGATCCCAAAGATTTGTAAACAGGAACTCCCTTCAATACAATCAACGGAAACTCCTAGGTATTTCAAGGCGAGGAAATCAACACACAGAACAAAGCAGGTTTGGGTCGCAAAGAGTTTGTGGCAAGCACAAGCAAAGCGGAAGCAGATTTGGATTGTGAAATAAGATAACAAGGTAACGAAGAATCCATCTACTGATTCTACTACCGAAGTGCCAAAACCAACCCAAAACCCGACCACCAATCCTTCAATCAAACAAAGAGCAGCTTTATTGGAAAGACTGTTGTATCATCGCTCTACAATTGCATTGGGAACTTATGACCAAAACAACACCAATGCTTCACCCACAGACACTTCATAGTCGTCCGGGAGGACTCAGACTAGGAGGGGGGGAGGTATACAGGAGCTACAAAGCAGCTATAAGCGGAAAAAACAAAGAAAAACAAAAATTATATTACAAGGGCAGTGTTTTACATGATTTTGCAATTTTTTATGTTTGATTGCGGATATTGATAATATTTATGCCCTTATATACCTTGTTTTGCAACAAGAAGAGATCAAATGATGAATTTGGGTCTCTAGATGTGTAAATATCACTAAATAAGAGTGTTTTTGGAGCTAAAAAGTGAAAAAAAATGGTAATCCAAGTCCAGAAATCACAAAGAAGTGTATATTCATATACACAGGGTTACCAACTATTTATCGTGTATGTTTGAAATTTTTTGGCTTCAATTTGCTATTTTTCTTTATTTTTTATGATTTTCTTAATAAAAATAAACGAAAAATAAAAAAAGCATGTGAAATGAGATCGGAAAAAAGAAAAGAATAGACGGTGATGATCCTAATGACAAGGGCAACCCATGGTAAAAATGGGGTACAATTCTGAAAAAGTTGCGGAAAGCCCGAAATGACAGAATTTTGGCAAAGTGGACAGATTTCTCAGAAACAGGTCAAACGGAGTCCAAATTGAGAAATTTCAAATCCTAAAGTGCATTTCACGACGAGATAGGAGCACATGTCAAATTTGGTAACAAGTGATCCGGGAAGCCCGAAGTTAAGTATTTTTCACTTCACTATCAAAGCTCATTTCCACTATTACCTTCTTGGAGAGAGCAAAGAGCACACAGGAGCATCCGACCTTCTATCGCCTTCTACGACTGCTACGAGAGCTCAGAGCACACCAGACATGAGAGGTAGACTCGTTGCCATAAGCTTTTGATGCTTATCGTTAACTTTTGTCGCGAAAACTCACCAAAACCAAGAAACAAGAGCAGACGGGGAATGGGGAGGAACGCTAGGTAGGGGCACAACCGCCTAACCAAACCTTGCAAGAACTTAGAGGTGGGTTACCCTAGTATAGGAGATGAGTTTCTAGCACTCAAAGCTCGAGAAAGAACGACTGGAAAAACCCTAGGTCAACAGAGCCTGCAAGAGGCAAACAGAAAAAAGTTGTCGGAACGACACAAAACTTCTCAGGAAGCTTAACAACATCGAGGGCAATGCAACCATGGATTATCTCCGGGTTTGGATCACCAAAAGTAGGTCGGAACAACCGATTCGGCGGCGGACACACAAAGCGTCATTTTGGCATAACGGCTAAAATTGACGACCAAATGACATGAAACTTCACAAGCAGCTTCAAATATACATGGATGACTTATGTTTGCAAGCAAAACCCAAAAGAAAGCTGATTCACTTACCGATGGTGAAAAAGACGCTTTCGGGCAACCAAATGGAGAAAGATGGAGAACGGGGAGCCAAAGTCAAGTTCAACCAAATAGGTGGCTTCACAACATATCCAATGAGCTGCAAATGCAACTCTCGAGAAGAAAAGTTGAAGAAATTCAACTCCAAGGCAAAAAGACGACTTCGGAGACTGAAATGCCTATAAGGGGGCTTTTTAGCTAAACTGATGACTTTTTAAATTGAAAACTAGTTAGCAGGGCTTAGGGCACTAGCACAAAGCATTCTTTGCACAAAAAGACCAACATTTCAAGAAAAGACATCATACGCGTATGATGTCTCACAGCATGATTTTCACATCCATTTCAACATTTGAGTGCATAGCCTCATTCCACATGTTAATCACATCCTATGAACCAAGTATCATGAGAATTGGAGTTAGAAAACCCAAGGAAAGCCAAAAAGACGCAAAGTAGGCCATAAAATTGATTTTTGGTCCTAATTTTGTCAAAATAACTCCAAACTCATTGAAACTTTGTAGGATTGTTGATTAACACATCTACAAGCTATCTGGAACCAAAAAGCACCATTTTGACACAAAAGACATCATACGCGTATGATGTCTATTTGCACTTACAGAGCCAAAAATGCTCATTTGTCATCATACATCCATTATATATATCTAATACATGCTACATATGAAGTTTGGAACCATTTGGTCAAGTGGATCACCCCATTAGCCCAATTAAGAGAAAATCCTTCATACAAAGCCTATTTTTATCCCAAATCCAACATATTCAAGTCCAAACCAAGATTTGAGTATAAACAGTCCTTCACTAGCACATGGAGAGTCCACAGAACCAATCCCATGAAAAATTGATGAAAAAGACATCATACGCGTATGATGTCTCCAGAGCCATTTTTAGTCCAAATTCTATCCAAACTTGATAAATCCACTGAATAAGCCTATCTAAAGCCAAAACCAAGCTTATAGAGAAAATTGGTCCAAAAATGCACTAAAAGACATCATACGCGTATGATGTCTCACTATGTGATTTTGGCACCTCAGGACTTCAACCACCAAACAGAAGTGTTCTACATGCCATTTGAAAGTAATCCACCAAGTTTTACCCAATTTGGATCATAAAATCCAATTCCCTTTCAAAATTTTTCCAAGAGCCTGAACCAGACTAAACTGGCCAAAACTTGACCAAATGGGATCCAAACTCAAATCCAAGCATATGATACTCATGTATACACTATCAGCTACAAGCACAACCAATATGAAGTCATTCTGACACAAAAAACATCATACGCGTATAATGTCTCAAGCATGTTTTTGAGCCCAGTTTGCATATTTTTTCACCTACATTGCATCCTTAGGCCCTGAATAGCTCATGTTTCAATTTTCAAGTCATTTGAATAGTTAAAAGCTTCATTTCGGCTTTCAGTACTAAAAAGATGCTAACTTCTGAAATTGGAGTTACAGGATCCATGGATTCCGCTAAGTCATCGGCAACTAAGAGAAAAAGACCAACCATCAAGGATGCTCTTGCAGAAGCAGAACCTTTTGATATTCTAACAGAAACCCTCAAGCCAAGCAAGACTTGGGTGGAGGAAGTAGTACTAGAAAAAGAGGGAATAAAGATCTACCAGGGGACTTTCAGAGATCCTCAAGGGCAATCGGTCGATGTACCTATGATCCCACGAGAATTAGTGGATTATAGCAGATCAGAGAACATCAGCAGATACTTGGTAAGGGCTGACTTACACAGTTTCTTCACCTCGAGACCATCAGGTGTGGATACAAGAAGAGTGTACGAGTTGGCAACATCCATTCAGAAGGATGGGAAAGCCACATTGACAGCCATGGATGGAGAGAAAGTAGAAGTACAGATCACTCCACAGCTCATTGCAGATGCATTGAAGCTGAACAACAAAGGGAGCTCTGTCAGGGAAAGAAGGGAGGCTATAGAGGTTTATGGGTCCAAGAAACAGAATGCAACTTATGGAGATATGGCAGACCAAAGAGCGGCAACCCTTTGCCGACTGTACAACCAATTTCTCCATATTTGCAGTAAAAGACCGCAAAAGTATACGACACCGCCCCATGCCATTGCAACTACCATCACATGGGCACTGAAGAGCAACATGCCAAAAGAGGTGAATTATGCTCAATACATCCACGAGCAAGTAATTGCCATGCACAACGAGAAGCCAAAGTATATAGGAGGAGCTGAAGTTCTGACAAGAATAGCTTATGAAGCTATTGGAGCCAGAGATCAATGGCCAAAGGTTCCCTCCCAGAATGAGTGGCTTAGAGAAGCCGATGAAGAGGAAGAACAGCCTGAAGTATCCAAGAGGGCGTCCACAAGAGCACGCAGGAAACTAGAAATAGTTTCAGAACCTGAAGAGAATGTGGATGAGCCGCTCAAGAAGAAAGCGAAGAAGAAGGCTGATCCCAAGCAAACCAAAAGTCAAAAAGCCGCAAGAATGGAAAGGCTGGTGGAGCAGTTCAGAGCGGAAAGAGCTCTAAAGGGGGACTTTGAAGAAATGTGGGTGCCAGACCCCACTAAAGTCTCATATCTACATTTCTCACATACTATCCTAGATGAATAACCCACATGATGATAATTTCTATCGCTTTCACTCTGTACGATCTATTAGAATTAACGTATGGATTAGCCGTAAAATACACTTTCAACAACGTATAGTGTTTCTCTTTGGCCCAGAAAGGCTCAATGAAATACTTCTATCACCGGATCCCATCATACTACCTCTCATAGACTATAACTTTTCTTTTGACGTAAGCGTAGTTATCTTGCTATGAACCAAGAGGATTTGTACACACAATTAATCCCAATCACTAGACAAAATATATATATTATGGTAAGCACAAAACTACAATTCCAAAGAACAATTCGTAGCCTATTTGGGCAGCCAAGATTAAAAGCCACTAACTCATCTGTTAACCCTTTCATATTACCCATGATACGATATGACCATAGCCTTGATGTTTTCATCTTTGTGTTATTTTGACATTCTCTTTTGTGTTCTTTCTTTGTGCGTGTGAGTGCAAGAGAGAATGGGTGGGCTCCTTTGATTGTACTTCTTTCCAAACCCTAGTCTTCATGGCATCTATGGTTTAACTCCTTCGTATAGTTTTTGTCGAGTTCTCTCACAAACTCTCACAGCCATAAGCCCGGTGCTTTCCTGGCAAGACCGCAAATTTCTCGACATATTTTTGGTGAACCCGACGCGAATCTGCTAGGGTGAGAGTTTTTGGGTAACCATGGTGGTAAGTTCCTACGAGCTTCGGTGTGAGTTTTCTTCCAACTCGTGTGTCGGAATAGAGCGTGCAGTATATCTATAGAACCACAAGGAGTAGAGCTACACATTAGTACCATCGGGGTCAAGTTTCAGTCACCTGTATTTTTCGGCCTGTCTTCATACGCGTTTGCCGCACGGAGTGGTTATAGGTTGATTTTGCAGTTCAAGTCTTTAGGGTGTTGTTCTTACCTAGTGTATAGACTTCCCCTTGAGTTTGAGATCGATTCAATGATTCTAGATCCTGTTTCATATAGCATTCGTTCGTAGTACGGATTTCAGTCACTTGCGTATTTTAGAACTTAGATTTGATTTCCTTAGTAGTGATTGTCATTAGAAGGTCGAGTAGGTGATTTGACACCCACCTAGTTGTTTCCATGCGCTTGCGGGTCAAGCTCCGTCCTCGTCTGACAAATTCTGTTGTTGGTTGAGTTCTCGCTATTTAGCTTCCGCTAGCGGCGTAACCGCCTTAACAGCGTGTCAGAAGGAGAGATGATTCAAAGCTTTGAGCTAGTTGTTGCTCCAGAAACTAGGGAGCATGTTAGGGCAATTAAAGATGGGCATGGGAGAAATTGGGAAGAACTCAAAGTAGCTTTAAAGGAGGAATATTTCATGGAGGACTCTGAGAGAGTGACCAAAAGGACATTCTTAGAATGGGTAGTCAAGCCAAAGCAAGGACTATCAATAACAGAGCTACTTAGGGAATTTGAGCGGCGCTATGCACAACTCACTAGGACAGAAAGGGCCACACTAGATGCAGAGAAGACAGATTTTTTTTTTTCTCAAGGGCAACATATCCTTACTTTACCATCAGAAAATACTATGGGAAAAGCATCAATAGCTCCGCCTCTTTAACTTGGGGCAAAAAGCATTGATTCTTTATTTCTACTATTTCATTATCATCTCACACCCTAGCTAGATCCTATATCTAGGGTAAAATCCAACATATATATATTCTATGTATTTTTTATACTTTTCTTATATTTCTTTTTAAATAGCTACTAGGAGAGAATCAAATCCTAATGGGACACTAGGTGGCATGATTTCAAAGATACACTTATTTTAATGCATTATTGCAAGCATGATTACAAAACTTTGTCAAGGAGCAATGTCATGCTTTCATATGGCATGAGGTGTCCTTTGGAATTAAATGAAAGTCTAGGCTAAGGAGACCACATGAAGACTTTTGCTGCCATAAATGGACCCTATTTTGATGAATTTTTTACACAAGGTTCCAATCCGAATTGGAAAACGATTTTAAAATGAAAATCGTAGATAATGAGCTGAAGTTTTTGCCCATATTTTTACTTTTTTATTTGGAGCCACGGTTGAGGAGATATGATCAAAATACTGGACCCCAGTTTGCCCACATCATGCAGGGACAGCTCATTTCCAACTTTTCCAATTCCTGTTCACACTGGCTCCTCTCTTCTTGTGTAAACCCTTGTGGGTTCCCTTCACCTATAAAAGGGGACCTCTTCTTCCTTGGAAGGAACTCAAGCATTCAAGCCATTGATGAGAGGAATTCTTGAGGGAGTGAGTAGTAATGCCTAAGTGTACTTAGCCCCATTAACATAAGCCCAAGCCTACACTTTCTCCTAGAGGAAAACTAGCCATTCTTGTACGCCATCCTTGGAGGATCAACTCTAATCAAAGAAGGTGTTGTACTTGGCGTATCAATCAACGTTGAATTCTCCCCTCTTCTTCTCTCTCCCATCAATAATGGTGCCGAAGGGTTTCAAGTAAGATGTGTTCTACATTGATGTTTTCTTGATTTCTTGTTGTTTTCATTTTCATCTCTAATCCAACATATATATATGTATCTAATCTCATCTCCTTAACCAAACCTATCCCTCTCATTCTTAGTAATTCATCCTCTCTAGGTTCTCTTTGCTACAGGTACATCTCTCCCCGCAGTATCCTTATTGCTTACGGGCAAGAATAGGGCTTGGGAGGGAAACTTCTCATCTCTTCACTTCTCTCATATCTACATTTCTCACATACTATCCTAGATGAATAACCCACATGATGATAATTTCTATCGCTTTCACTCTGTACGATCTATTAGAATTAACGTATGGATTAGCCGTAAAATACACTTTCAACAACGTATAGTGTTTCTCTTTGGCCCAGAAAGGCTCAATGAAATTCTATCACCGGATCCCATCATACTACCTCTCATAGACTATAACTTTTCTTTTGACGTAAGCGTAGTTATCTTGCTATGAACCAAGAGGATTTGTACACACAATTAATCCCAATCACTAGACAAAATATATATATTATGGTAAGCACAAAACTACAATTCCAAAGAACAATTCGTAGCCTATTTGGGCAGCCAAGATTGAATGCCATTAACTCATCTGTTAACCCTTTCATATTACCCATGATACGATATGACCATAGCCTTGATGTTTTCATCTTTGTGTTATTTTGACATTTTCTTTTGTGTTCTTCCTTTGTGCGTGTGAGTGCAAGAGAGAATGGGTGGGCTTCTTTGATTGTACTTCTTTCCAAACCCTACTCTTCATGGCATCTATGGTTTAACTCCTTCATATAGTTTTTGTCGAGTTCTCTCACAAACTCTCACAGCCATAAGCCCGGTGCTTTCCTGGCAAGACCGCAAATTTCTCGACAACGCATCCGCTATAAACCATCAAAACCATTTTGTGATCAAATCCAAAACCACAAACCATAATCCACATCTCATCACATGGGTGATCACTCCACCCAACTCCGGGTGATAGACATCCAATCCTGCAAAAACAACTTTAGCACATAAAATGGCAGCATGACCATATCCCAAAAAGAAATCCAAGAACCACACTAGCTTTCACAATCAAAATCACAACCATAGTCCATGAGGGATTTTAGCCCTTGACTATAAAACATATTTCATACTAACCCAACTCCCATACTTGGAGTTTGACATATCCACTGCAATCAAACTGAGCCCACAAACATGGCCCTTAAAACATGAACTTTTTATGCATAAAAGATGTTTGACCAGCAACTAAACATAATATCAAAATTTTAACAATATATAACCATGCATAAGTGATAGCTTTAAACAATCATATCTCCCCATGAAAAGAAGAGAAAGATCCCCAACACCAACAAGAAGGTAGTCATACTAGATTTTTTGTGGTTTATTAAAATAGGATATTACGTGCCATGAGGCTCTCTTAGCAAATTCATGCCATCCTATGAAGTAGTTTCTTGGTACCAAGGAAAAGCTTACTTACTACCTTTGACCTTGTGCATATATTTAATGATATAAAGTGTCTGACATTGTAGGCATATGCAAGGAATAGAAGCAAATATACCATCCTCAATTGTTATTGAATAAAAGGTTATAGCTATGGTTAACCCTTGCAGTAATTTCAATAGGAGAAACATCAAGAAAGATCAGTGAAAAAAACAAGATCTTACCCTGTCCTTGACAGAGTAGCTTCTGTAGAGAGAGAGCGTAAATGATGATGGGGTGGAATTAATTCCACCTTAATGGCATGCCATCATGCATGCAAATCAAAGAAAGAAAGTGATAGGCCCTTGTCCATAAAGACGGCTGCAACAATTTGAGACGATACCATAAGTGCCTTGCACAATCTGTATCGCCATGGGATACATCACAACTCGACGTTGCCATACGTAAAATGTGAGCTTTTATCCCTAAATTTCCAAATCCCCAAACTTGTGTGCTAGTGCCATAGCTTGTGTGCCAGTGCCCTGGATCCCAAGCCAATGGGAATTATGTGAGCGCGCAATTGCGATGCACGTGCAGAGAGAGAGAGAGAGAGAGAGAGAGAGAGAGAGAGAGAGAGAGAGAGAGAGAGAACATAGGATATGGGTGGACAAACTCAACACAGTGTGTGTGAGAGAGCCCCTTATACTTCTATCTAGTAAAGAATAAGGTGTGTACAAGTGATGGGCAATCGGACGTCTCTAGCACATCTAACCGGTGTAAGAAGTACACCACCTTGACCCCAACACTCTCCAAATTAAATGCAAAGTGCCGATAAGTGGTACTACTATAGGACCTAGTAGTATGTAGAAGAGGTATAGGGAGGAATCTTGTCTCAATATATGCCTACAGGATCTCACAAAGTCAATGCATTCTACCATATAGGCTATAGTGGCATGCCAAAGCATATATCCCTGCTAGAATCAATACGTATACCCTGCATGTATCTTGTAATGACCTGAAATACTCCATGATGCATCATGCTAGTGTCACTCATCACTCGATTGGAAATACCAACTCAACACCATGTGCAGTGACTTCTACCAATCTATATGCAGTAGGCATCTCAATGCTCATTGCATCACCATCAGAATTAGTCATGCATAGACATGTCAATCTTGACTCTAGGGTATTCTTCACTCCCTCATCATCCATAGGGACTCTATATATATGTCCTGGCATCACCATATCAGTATCTAGCATGAGCATGTCAAAGAACTCCATATCACTCATCCCTTGGTAGGAGACATCTCTGTCAAAGGAGAATCAATCTACTGTGTCTTGCTAGAGCATGGTTTCTCTAACTCTGCATCTACTAACATGTCGTGCACAACACTTTGGTGCTCATCAATGAAAGATATGTGTCTAGCCTCTCAATGACATGGTTGTAATGCAATCAAGACTATGCCATCGTCTCGCACCTCAGATACATGCATATGGTAGACCACGCCAATCCTGACTCCTCTTGCAATGACTAGAAAACCACAATGCATCTGGAAGAATTTCTCTCTAAGTAGTACTTGACATCCATTGTCTCTCAACTATTTCATCAAGATCAAACTGTGTTTCATCTGAGGAACATATCACACATGTCGTAGCATATAGGATGCACCACGGGGTAATGACAAGCATACATCTCCTGCATTCTCTATGCTATATGTTATTTTTTAACTAGATACATACAACTAATACTCCCACTAGCAAAAGTGCTAAACCACTCACAACATGATGTGATGTGGAATGCTGCATACTCATCTAGCAGAAATCAAGAGTAAGTGGCATCTCTATCAAACATAAAAGCAAGAGGAACACTAGAGATAAAGGTCACGTCACTGCCACTAGCAGTTGTGCATCATGCATACATATACGTTGTTGCCTCATGCGTCTAAAGCAACATTGTCTAATGTGCCTTGCGTGACCACAATGCCAACATATCGTGTTGAAAT
Source organism: Adiantum capillus-veneris (assembly GCF_014529385.1). Classification (NCBI taxonomy): domain Eukaryota; kingdom Viridiplantae; phylum Streptophyta; class Polypodiopsida; order Polypodiales; family Pteridaceae; genus Adiantum; species Adiantum capillus-veneris. The sequence continues at coordinate 135,295,550 of NC_140954.1, forward strand.
GAATGAGACCGCTGAGTCATTGTAGTGGACTCAAAACTGTCACACATATCAACTGCCATAAGTGAATGTCAAAGTGGGATAATCGAGAGCTATGGCTCTTTAACATGTACAAGGGCAATGTGCATAAACCAATGTCAAAGAGAAGTGCACCAAAACCTGGAATGAAAAGAGCTCCCTACAAAGAGAAAATACTCTCAAAAGAGCTCACCAGCACTCGTAGTGCTCAAGCACATAAATGCATAAAATCTTCCACATTAGTGTAGCCACATTGTGCTCTGCAATTTTTCACATTGATGCAATTCTCAACTACCAAAAGTACACGAAACTTATAGCCAATGGCTGCATGTAAATTGTATGCAATAGATTCACAAACAAAATATTTGTTGATAAAAAACAATGCATACCATAAGTCTACCTGTAGCCACTACAAGCATACACAAATCTCACTTTTGTGAGAGTGGATACAAGAACACCAATCTGTGTCCAAAAACAGCTATGTGCCAAAATCAATGTGGAAGCAAAGTTGACCATGAGTTGATTAATAAGGGTCTTGTAGCATCATTGAATAAAGCATACAATGATGATTAGTGGGAGGAGATTGATGCTCATGCTAGGGTGACTATTCACTTGCACTTTGCTGAATCCATATTCTTCACCATTATGGAAAAAACCAATGCAAAGGGTTTATGGGATTCTTTATGCTCAAGATAGGATGGAAAAAGTGCTTCATACAAAGTGTTTCTGAAAAAACTTATGTGAACATGAAAGAGGGTAGTAGTGTCAACAACAGCTTGTTTTTGTATCTTAATTTGAAAGGAAGTTAATTTTGATGATGAGATAAAATCCACATTCTTGCTATACTCTTTTCCATCAGTATGTGATAAGTTTAGCATAGCCATTAGTAACTTTGCACCTATCAAAAACGTTGTACTCAATTATGTTACTAGCAATTTTCTCACCAAAGAGATACGATGTCAATCTCCTCATTCTAGTGCGCATGGAGATGTGTATATTTCTAGTGGTTATTATCACAGGCAAAGAGGTTGTAATAGTTGTGGTCACTCTAAAGACCACAAGAATGGTCATAGCAAGAGCCATGGACATGACATGTGTAATGTAGATGCTAACAATGCAAAAAGAAGATCCATTTAAAGAAAATTACTTTATTTTGATGCATGAGAAAGAGAAACCCATAGTGAAGTTTGATCCTACAAAGAGTAGTGTAACGATTGAGGAGCTCAATGTAGTTGAGCCTCCACCCACCACTGAGGTTTTTCCCAACGTGTCATAGCCATCAAATGAGTTGATTTTTATTGTTGATTTGAGTCCAAATGCATTTTTGTTTCTAGATGAGTGTTATGTGGAAAATTGAATCATTGACTTAGGTGCCAATTTTCATGTTATTCTACATATGGAGTGGTTCTCCAGCTATGCTCCCACACATGGTTTGGTCAAGCTTGGTGATTTCTATCAGCTTGAAATGCGTTGTATTGGAGATGTGCAATTGTGTATACATAACGACACTGAGTTTATGCTTCAAGGTGTTAGACATGTGCCAAATTTGACCAAAAATTTGGTTCAACCACACCACTTGATGACTTGGGCGGGCTATACTACTATTTTTTAAAATGGATCTTGGATAATTTGCAAAGGGAACTTGGTTATCTTGAAAGACCAAAAACATGACTCATTTTTTCTTTGTATGTCTCTTCTATGAAAGAGGGTCCCATCTATGTTGTTGAGCTATCTTCTACTTACTTGTCGCATAGGCTGCTTAATTAGAAAGGAGTGAAACAACATCAACATTCTGGCTACTTACCTGTCTTAAAATATTGTAATTTTTTTTTCGAGCATTGTATATATGGAAAACAAACTAAGCTTACTTCTTTGCCATTGAGTAAAGAGTGAGGGAACCCTCTAGACTTGGTACATAGTGATCCATGTGGGCCTATGCTGCATAAGTCTCTAGGTGGGCACTATATTTTCTAAAGATGGTGCAACTAAAGTTGGATGGTGCTATAAGTAGAAAAAATCAATGCTATGGGTGCCTAAATGTGCATGTTGGAGTGCTAAAGCAGTCGTGAAGGACCTAGGCAAGCAAGTGATAGTTGAAATGTATGTTTGATGCGGTTTTTTAGGCCAAGATGGTTCCAAAAAGTGCCAATTGGAGTGATGGATACAACTATCCAAAGTGAAAGGATTATGCCTTGGAATGTGATTCTTGAGATGCTTTATGAGTCGGTGTAGACGACTCCTCAAACAGAGCTACAATGTGAAAGATATAGCAGTTAAATTTAGAATTCTTTGCAGAACCTCAATGGATAGGGTGGGTGGAGACAGGTGGTTAGAGTTGATGGCAATAGATAGGCATAAAGTGCTCAAGTTTTGGAGCATGCCAATTTTTCTAGATCATTCATCAGAGCTCAGATGGGCAAGTTATGGTCAGTTGAAAATAACGTTTGGGTTGATAGCTTCCATTGGGATCTTGTGGCCTAGGCATTGAACCCATGAGCATCCAATGACAAGACTTTAAAATGGTGGGATTAAAAAAAAAATTATGTCACATATGAAATTTTGAGGGAGTTGGAGGGTGCCTCCCCCAGGAGGTGCCACATGGCAAGACCAATGGTCCCACATGTAAATATGAGGCCCAAAGGCATAGAGCATAAGGTCTAGAATGTGGCACATTGTGGGCATGAGATGTGGAGAGAGAGAAATCTCAGGGCATGCTTGGCTATGGCGAAGTGCCGTGTGGCGATGTGTGCGGTCCTGGCAGGCACTTGTGGAGGTCTTGTGGGCATCCGCTGTGGTGGGTGGTGTTGTGGTGAAGGCCATTGGTCGATGGCCTTCCATTAGTGATGACATGGAAAGGTTGGGTTCACATGGGCCAAGGGCCCCTAAATATTTTTTGAAAGCAAAGAGTGATGCTAATTTTCAAAGGCTACGAGGATTAGCAACTAAGGTTTTGAATTGCCAAAGAATACACTACGCAAACACATAAGTATAATTAGCATGGCTGACAATAACCAAGAGAGTAGAATGAACATTGATAACTTTGATTTTTCACATGAAGCTGCTAATGACGATGCCCTCATGTTTGTTAATTATCTTCTTACTAGGTTGCAACAAGCTATGGGAAACCCCGCTTTGCAAGCCGAAGTTACTCAACAACTTCGTGCTTATGGGATTTCCTTTCCTCTCCAAGAGGAGAGAGAGATTAGGAGGCCTCTTGATGAGACCCCCAAAAGAAGACTCTCTCCCATACGAGAGGATGAATCCAAAGAACAAGAAAGTAATGAATCCCTAAGTTCCTCTAAAGATGTGGCACCACGAAGACGACGGTCTAGATGGTCGCCAACTCCTCCCAAGAGGAAATAGACAACCATACTCCTTCTCCTCGTCACTGTGAAAGGGAAGAGAGGAAACAAAGCAAGAAAAGGGCAAGAAAGAAGTCACCCTCTTCCCCTGTCCTCAACTATTGTCATGTTCTATAATACTCTCTCTTGCAAAAGTATTATTCATGCCAAGTTAATTAAGTACTATGTTTATGTTGCTACCATCAATTAAGTTCACCCTCTATGTTCTCAAAGTAACCTCACAAAAATTCTCACTCTAATTCTCTTAATTATGCTATTCTCAAATTTCATAGGCCATTTCCATTACAATCGGTAGTGTGTGTGCGTGCCCCCCCCCCCCCCCCCCCCCCCCCCCCAAATCGGTGGTGGTTTGCAAAGAGAGCAAGTTAGAGGTGTTGGGAGAGATGGAACAAAAAATTGTGGTGCATTTGTGTTGAATGGTGTCTTGCTAAGCAGGTGTGTGTTAAGTTATGTGTAGAAGGAGTTCTGTTGGTAGAAAGTGTTTTTTTTAAAGGCGTTTTCAAGAGGATAGGGGTGATGTGATAACCCTGGGATATAGTGAAGCATTTTCATGTGTGCTGGATATGTTTCCCATTCCCTCTCTCCAATTCTCATAAATAGCTCTACTAAAGACGCCCTTGGGTCTACCTCTTGAAGAGGAAAGACAAAGTCTTTATTACTTTCCTAAAATTCCTTGTGTTGGTTGAAAACCAATCATACAAGAAGGTTAAGGATTTGTGCACTAACAAGGGGGGAAAATATGTCTCCAGAGAGTTCAAGGATTTATGTAGCAAATGAAGCATTATGTTCCAAAACATTGTGCCATGCAAATCTTCTTAGAATGGTGTAGCAGAGCATATGAATAGAACCATACAAGAGAGTGTCACAACAATACTATCTATATCAAACTTACCAATAGAGTTTTGGAGAGTGGCTATTCTTATAGCAGTTTACATTGTTGATTGATTGTCTAGTATGCCATTGAAGGACAATATTCTAGAGGATTTGTGGGCTCACAAGAAGTCCACCTATGATATAATTTGTGTACTTGGGCGTGAGGCATTCTCACACATAGATTTCTAAAGTTTTTTAATTTTTGTTAGCCTAGCTAGTGCTATGCCTTAAGGACCAATGAAATTGGATGGCTTTGCCTCTGAGAGCTATCGGGTAACAAGCTACAAGGTTAGTTGCCCTGGAGTATGCACTTCCCAAATTGACTTTTGTTTAGAAGTGTAACACTATCGGCTATAGTGAAGGTCAATGGTCAGTGACTCTTGCTTGAGGATCTGCAATGCTGAGATTCACAAACCTATGGTGTATGTGTAGAGTTAGGAAGTAGAATGTTACTATTGGGTTATTTTTTTCCTTTGTTTTTGCAATGAAAGATTACATTTTTTGTACCACTTTCCTCAAGGATTCAAGAAGGATGGGGGATCTATTGGATACTATTTGGTGGAATCTATTGCATTAAATTTGATAAATTAGGATGCATGGTAAATAACTTGAAGAATCTTCATTGGGCTGAAGAGATGTAGGTAATTGAAGTCTATTTTGTCATTGGCACCACAAGAGCTAATGTAACTATCCTTGTTGAAGGCAAAGAAGTCTCTTAGACCCAATGGGTTTATGAGTAGATCACTCAAGTCAATTCTAGTGATAGACCCCTATGTGTACCTCCCATTTTTTTGGGATCACGAGATTTTGTATTTATTGATCCTATAGTAGAACCTGTAGTATATTATAGATTCAATGTAAAGGGATCATGAGACAAGTTGATCTTGTATATAAAATTGGCTATAGGGAAACTCATATAAAGAAATATACATATTGATAAAAATCAATTCATTGATCTCTCTTGTTTGCACACTGTTGTTTGAAATTTTGTCTTAAGTAAGTTGAAAAGTTAGTTAAGTATATAAAGCTAAGTTACTCTATGTTATATAGGATGTGATCTATACATCTCTTCAAGAAAAGAAAGTTCTTCTCTATAAGGACATGTATTGAACATATGCCGTGTTTGAAAACATTCGAAGCATTTTCCTTCTTGTAAGAGGGTTTCTTGTTGACACTATGTCAGAAAAGGCCTTTGAAACTGAGTTTCATGAGACTCTCAAGGATTTGTTTGTTATTGCCAAGAGTTCAGGTTATTGGCCGGAGTTGCTTCTATAGTAATCTCTAGCTTTCTTTCATCAATTTGTAGCCGACTACTGCATGGTCCATAAGCTCTTGTATGGTTGATACTTGCTTGGAAAAACAAAACAGTGAGGGAAAGCCAATGGTGAATCCCTTGCAGTGGTCCCTCCAAGGGAGGCAACTTAAAGGAAGACACCAAAAGGTAGACGTGACATTAGCATTACTATGAATAAAGTGAGGAGATAAGGTTTTCTTTTGTAGATTGTGTGCATTTTCTTTCTACTGTGAAAGCATCTCTTTGGACTACACCACATGGTTGTCGCATCGGATTTCTAAGGGCACCATTGTCTTTGTCTCAAAAATTATTCTTTTTTCCCACAAAGTGCCAAAAGCAATTTTTTTTTGCCAACCTTGGTTCCACCCACTAAAATGAGATCTGTTGAGCATTAGTGAACCTTGAGATTAAGAAAAACTATGCATGAAGTTTTGTGATTGCTAAAGTTCTGTATATATTGATTGTAGCCTGGAATAACTCCATCAATGCTCTATTTTTTGTTGAGGCTGTATAGACAAGGATATTTATGCATGGGAAGATTTTTTTCTAAAAATTTTCCAAAGGGTTCAAAGAATTTTAGGTAAGAGGTCATGTTTGAATTCCTAGATTGTTCATGTTCTTGAGATCAGGAGCTTGGTATCGGTCAAGAGATCAAGTGAATAGAGGGTCTATTGAACGTTGGAAATAGGGTTGCAAGGAAATGCACATTCATTGGAGAAGATGAAGGAGGATCAAGGCACACAACACAGAGAGTATTACTTAGTGTGCAACGGAAAGATAAGATAGCCCTAGCCTGATGGGCATATATACAATGCACGGGGAAAAAACCTCCTAGTGAGGGAAAAATTTTCTTGACAGTCCTAAGTGTGTTCACACACATCACTAGCACATATATATGGTAGAAAATCCCCCCTAGGAGTGATGCGATGAATAAGAGCTGGCACATAGAGTATAGGGAAGTGCCATGCCTAGAGGACATGATCAGTCCATAAAGGGGTGTAAGCACAAAGCTTTGCAAAAAGCTTCAAACTTGTCATAAGACAATGCCTTTGTGAAAAGATTTTCAAGGTAGCCCTAACTGAACCATCCTTTGGAAACTTTGAACACTGCAGCTTACCAAACTATAGCCTTCACAAACATGTTTGATAGGTGCTTCAAGAGGTGGCAAAGAAGCAACTATATCAGATTTCTACAAACACAACAAGCTGGTAAAATTTAGATGCCCAAAACATGCATGCTAAAGTTTTTTTAATCTAAAATAGCATTTGAATCCACAACTACATTTGAAAAATTTTGCCAACACTTGTCATACAAAGTGAGCTTATATAGCCCATGACATAAAATGCTACTATGCAACAATTTCATCAGCAAAATTGAGATCATGTACTATACATCTATTATCCACAAATTTGAATACAATACCAAGCCTAGCAAGTGCCAATATAGACAATATATTTTTCTTGAACCCAAGTACATAAAGTGAATCAACAAGTGTAAAAGAACTGCCATTTATAGCAATAAGCACAATCTTTCCAACTCCCTTCACGATAAAATGAGAGGCATTGTTGGAACAAGTGACTGTATTCCCATGAGGGACATCCTCAAGAGAGGTAAACAAAGTCATGATGAGATGTAATGTGCTTTGTAGCACCACTGTAAAAGCACCACACAACATGTGTAACAACTAGCATACATGCATCATGGACAGAAAGATCATAAGTGCACTCTCCACTAAAAATCCATTCTGCATCTACATCAGCATGCATTTGGGCATGCAAGAATAAAAGCCTAAGGACAAAATTTCATGTCATTTGTAGGTTGTTTAATTGATTTGAAAATGTGCAACTATATCATATTCCTAGAAAACAAAATGAAATGTTAATTTACTTGCACAAAAAGCAGTTACATGTGTTGAGAAAGAAGTGGAGGTCATCATGGTGGCAACAACTATCAAGAAAACAAGATACGAGGGATTGGAGTCACTGGCTCCCATTATTTGCTACATTTTGGAGGGAGAGGTTCCACAAGACTTCACAAAAGCTTAGAAGAGGAGACTCATGAAGAAGGCAAGTTCCTATCTCTTTCTAAAAGGCTCCCTCTATCAAAGAGGGAAGGATCAAGTGCGCAAAAGATTACCAACTATCAACGAAATTCTAGCCATTCTAAAGGTTTGCATGAAGAGGCATGTGGTGGTCATTTTGCCCAAGAGTTAACTGTGAAGAAGATTTTGCTTGCGGGGTATGTCAAGCTAAGCTACCAGTGGATGTCCAGCATTGGTGTAAAAGCTGTCACAAATGTCAGGTAAATGAAAATAGAAGATTGGTACATGGTCCAAGGAAAATTGTGCTTGCAAATGGACCCTTTGAAAAGTGGGGCATTGATGCTATGGGTGCCTTGCCTAGAACAAAAAATGATAAACTTTACATTCTAGTGGCTGTAGATGACATGACTAGGTGGGTAGAGGCTCAAAGTGTGGCAAGGGTAAATGGGAAAACAGTGAGCAGGTTTGTCTACACTAATATTTGTTGCAAATTTGGCACACCTCTAAAGATTTTTTAAAATAATGGTCCTGGGTTGGGTTTACTCACAAAAGCTTGTAAAGAGCTTCACATTCTATATCACCATAGCACACCCTACTACCCACAATCAAATCCTTTGGTGGAGAAGGCTAATGATGTCATTGCAAGCATCATTAGAAAGATGGTGCAGAACAAGACAAAGTTGTGGGATGACTTCTTGGATGGTGCCTTGTGGGTGTATCAAACCATATATAAGGAAGCCACATAGTTCACAACATTTCACTTGGTCTATGGTCAAGAGGGTGTGTAGCCTATCAAGCTCAAAAATCCAACAATGCGGCTCCACAACAGAGGGATGGGGGGACATCAAGATGCATGGGTAGATCACATTCTTACATTAGTAGAGCTTGAGTGGAAGAGAGAAGCATCTTATGAGTGATACAAGAGGAAAGCTACACAAGCAAAAGACAAGCTTGACAAGAATTTGAAGGATAAAGGCATAAAGGAGATCTTGTGCTAAGGTATGACAATTGACTTGATAATTGTTTTGATGCCAAGTTTGAGACTAGATGGCAGAGACCATACGTTGTGAATAAGGCTAAAAATTTCAATTCAAGTTACTAGTAGCTCATGGAATTGAATGGTAAAGAGCACTCCAAGAAGGTAAATGGGTATCGATTGAAGCCCTATTTGAGTTGCCTTCTACCAAAGGATCTACTAAATCATTGTCAAAGAGCTACTACCTCATGCAAGTATTTCTCCCTGATGCATGTGTGTAACTCGAGTCGAAGTGACAAGGAGCCACACGATGAAAATCTTGTCAAGATACCAACTATCCATAAGGACTCAAAACCACTCTCTTTGCAAAGGATAATGGTACATGAATGTACCATCATCTTGGGGGAGGGCTAATGATAGCTGTTTTTTGGCTATCTGGAATTTCAATAGTGAGCTACCTCACTCTATCAAAATCACTCAAAAATAGTGGCTATCCTCACCCTTTCATTGTACATAGGCCTGTGTGAGTTAGGAAAATTTTTCCATATCTTCTTAAAACCCTCAACTAGCTAGTCATTGGGCTAGTTGAGCCAAAAAAATAAAAATAAATAAAAAATAAAATTAATGTATGGCCCATTTGTGTGTAAATATTTCATTGTATATAGGGCCTAAATATAGGGATTTTTTATTATAATTATTTTGGTATTTATTTAAATAATTAAATATGCCTAAGTATGTTATCCTCACATTACCATATTTTTTCTTACCAGTGTGTATACTCTTTAATATATAAATAAATGTTTTCATGCAAGTTTCTCCAAATCTTGGTGTGAATCCACTCCAAGAAAAAATCACAAAACTACCTTCTCTTAGTCATTCCTTTTTCCTTACTTCTTGTAAATAGTCCTAAATCCATAAAACAAATGAGGGTCCCCTCATTTGATTTCCTATATTTTAATATATCCATTTTTTCTATTTTATATTTATATACAACTGACATTATTCTATATTTTTAACCTAGTTTTTTGTATCATATCCATATATTATATTTATGAATAATCCAAATCCATGTATATTTTAAAACCTATAAGAATATATTAGGTCATGCTCTCATGCTCACTCTTGGAGGATTATGCAAATTCAACAAAAGGGGGCCACTGAAGACTTTTGTAGGAGGAAAAACATGCATTTTGGCATCCACCTCCAATGCAAATTTGAGGAAGTGACCAAAAAGGAGAATGTAGCTCACAAATTGAATAATCACCTCAAAAGTTTTCATCATTTTTGGAGCTGTCATTGATGAGATGATTTTTTTGGTGGATCCCAATCTGCCCACTTTTTCTCACAAATCACCCTAGTCTTCTCTCACCTCCATTCACTTCCACACATACACACACAAACACACTTATTCCTCTCCACAACTCACTCAAACCTGCATCTTCCATGGTTTCTCTCACCCTCCTCACCACCTTGCCTCTCACTTCCTAACTCTCATATGAATTCCACATGTACATACACCATCCCTATGCCTCTCTCTATTACCTCTAGATCACAATTGAATTTCCTTTTACCTTTTCTCTATATACATAAAATTTATCATGTAGAACCTTGATTAATCTCTGCAAACTAAGGGATTCTCATCAACCAACATTGTCACTTTCATCATGGTGACTTGTGTTTTTTAAGTTCTATTATTTGAGCTTGTTTGAGAAAGTGCTTCCTGTGTTTCATTGCCAAATTTGTGTCCATTGTAAGAGGATATTGTGGTGAGAGGTCTCCCACACCCTAAGATAGTGTGTATGTGTGTTGGCAATGTTTAGCATTCACTACGCATTGGGTTAGTTTTTTGTACAAGCTCTATGGTTGTGTTGTTACGAACCATCTCCATTTGCAAGTTACAAATGAGGTATTATGCAAGTTCCATTTATTTCTCTCGTTCCTTGCTCTAGCTCTCTCTTGCTCCATCTAGTGTGTGTCTGGGTGTAAGATTGCTTGTGTGTGTTTTATTTGCACCTCTTTTGGTTGTGACAAAATCTCTCTTGCGTCCTAGTTCGCATCCCATAACTAGGTAGTGCCCCTTCACTTGTTTGGTTGTGCGTTTGTTGTTGCTTTTTCTTGCTTGTGGTTGCCCCAACACTAATTGAGAGGCATGAGAGCCTCAATGGTGTTTAGAGGTCGCCTCTGTTGTTGCCTGCCGGACCGCCTCACTAGGAGCCTAGTGCATTCACTGCATATGTTTGTATAACTATGCAAAGAGTGAGCGACCGATCAATTTACACTTAGAGATTGACGCACCTAGCTCCTTGGTCTGTAGAGCTTCCTCCACCAACATCTGCACCCTCTTCGTCTGCATAGCCTATTGAGCATGCCTCACCATCACCTACTCCATCACCTTCAATTCTCTTGGTTGTTTAACCAGTAACCCCCGAGTGTTTGTTCTTTGATTTAGCATCATCATCTAGTGAGTTCTCTTCTCTATACAAGACTATTTGCAAGATTCAAAGATGGGGAAACAAAATTTATAGAAGATGCAGGAAGCAAACACTAGAAGAGGTCCTTTAGTGTAGCAACGCTCGTAGTGCACATTGAAACGTGGAAAAGTCTCAGCGTCGTTGTTGGGAGGCATTGTAGCAACAAACTAATCGCAACCCACACAAAATTATCAAATCTATGGATCGGCAACCCGGCTAGGGAATGGAAGTACGAGCATCGAATGAATAGAAATAGAGGATTCAAGAGAACACCTCTCCAATGCAAGTAGAGATTAGCCATGGAAAGAATAACTCTAATTATATTTTAATCACTAATCAATCAACTCCTACACACATCAGGCCCACCAAAGTCTAACTTACCATAGACTAGAAACCCCAAGTACACTAATGATAAGCACACACTCATTATATTGGTCTTAGCCTCTCCAATCACCACATGTTAATCATGGCACTTCATCAATAGCTACACACACGAGGTGAATGGTGCTAGAGTTTCATAAAACCTATTTACATACAAGCAAAAAATAGTGCACACACACTAATTACAAGATTAAGACCCAGCTTAATCAACCTAATTAGTGATGCTAAATATCACAAATTGAATGCTTATAGAAGAATTAGAGTGGTTAATAGCAAGAAGTACATATCTCTCTCAAATATAGAATATGAGAGTGTAATACTACTTCATGACATAATGAAATGTAGAGAAGAAGTAAACTAATGAGAAAATAGGAATTAGATTAATCAAGAAGATCTTACTTTAATTACAATGGATTAGCACTAGCCTCTTAAGGATGGACATTAAGCTCAAGGCTAGGCCATAGAGTGAACACTCAAAAGAGAGAGAGAGAGAGAGAGAGAGAGAGATCTCAAAAGTGGATCCTCAAGAGTGGATACTCAAGAATGAAGTCTCCTTGCATAAAGGCTTTCACTACAATCCCTTCTACTATGGGTTTAAGCTTGAGCCCTCTAGCTATGATATACAACTTTGGAACTCCCAATAAGCCCAAGACTTATACAATGTGAGTTGGAAATATTATGCATAACCATAGCATGTCTTCCGCTTGATGTATAACCAATGTAGCCTGTGTTAGCCACTGCTAACATTCCCCCCTTCCTAGTTTGGTACACGTCCTCGTGTGTCGGTGAAGCAAAACACGGTGACATGGTAGAAAGCAAGTCCATGGAAGAAATGTTGAGCTTCAAAACATAAGAACAAGTAATGAGCATCAAATGCCACCAAGAATGAATAGAATATGAAGCATAATGAACAATAATGCAAAGTGAGTTTTTTGCTTTTTAAAGATGGGGTAATCATAGTAAAAAACTAGACATCATAAAGCAAAATAGACACCTATACTATTGTGAAGATGAAAACACTTGAAATTTCAATTTTATGCATGAAACACAAGCAATCAATTAAGACCCTAGGCTAATGCAAGGTCATAAACCTACTAGCCTAAAAACTATGTGATCAATGTTAATAAATTATTCAAGCCTATCATAGCTATGGGCTATAATAAGCTCATAATCTATTAGTACATTGTCAAAGCTTTTTGAAGCTCATGGAAGATTTATTTTTTGTCATTCATAGAAAAAAGTAAAACACATCACAAGGTTACCACCCCAAGGCAAGTCTAGGTACGACTCTTGGCTCCTTGATCCCTCAAGAAGGTGTTCCAAAAGCCTAGTAGCCTACCAAGGCGACGGCTAACCCCTATCAGGCCAGGGCATCGGTTTAGGTCCTTGACCAAGCGAGCCAAGGTGATTCCCCTCGCCTGCCAAGTGCCAATAAGGTGCTAGTCCTCACATAGACATAAACATAACATAACATAGAAATTCTCTTTTCATGTGTCTAGTAGCATTTTTTTGCTACTTTTTCTTGACACATTTTTGCTTCATTGATTCATTTTTTTAGCACTTTTTTATTGCTTCCAAGATGAGATGCTAATGACAATTGGACTAAAGGACTAAATCCTAATTACAACCCTAGGTCATGTTAAAAATGCAGTGGAGTATTAAAACTATCACTAAGAGTCTAGGACTAGCAAGAACTGATCCTACATTAATCTAAGGTCAAGGCCAATTACCTATGATTAGAACACATAAAACCAAATTTTTTGATAAGTTAATATTCACAAAACAAAGTGTTGAAACTTTAGTATACCTAGATTTTGAACATGAAAGAACCATAGCTTAGAAGCAAAAGAACTTAAGCCAAGCATAGAGAATGAAGAGATAAACAAAAGAGCAATATCATGGAAGGATTACACCCATTCATGCTCTTTTGAGCATCCTTGAGCAAGCATCCCCTTTGTGTAAAGAAGTCTCTTGATCTTTTTGTTACAATCCAAGATTTTTCAAGCTAAGTGTAAACACAAGCTACAAAATCCTTTTATTGAAAGCCAAAAGCACACAAAATTTGGCAACAGCGCCAAATGTTACCTCCTTCGTAGCATAGCTCCAAAGAATCAACAAAATTATCAATCCAAGGATGGTAGCGACCTGGCTAGGGCATGGAAACATCACACATGGGTGATTGTGAGAGAGAAATGAGATAGAATTGAGTGAGGAAATCACATGAGATTATCTACAATAGGAAGAAGAGAGAACTACTGAAGGGGATTAGTGTATGCACACACGCTAACCCTTATGCTAACCAAGGTTGCTAATCGTTGCATTCTCTACTAATCCTCATGGTCACATCCTAATCACAAGCTCACCCAAGCTCATGGAGTTATGATTAGAGAAATGCATGCACAAATCCTTAATCTACACACTAATCTAATCATGCACACACTACTAGAATCAAACATACAATAGGCAATCAAGAATTAGAGAGCGGTTAGTTCTTAATCTACACCATCAAGACACTAATACACAACTTAATGAAAAGCAAGAGAAAGGAAAAAGGACTCATCTTCATTGCTTGCGCACAATCGATCCGTGAAGACAGTACATGCGGCTCCATGCTTCCACCTCCATAGCCTCATTCTTCTTCTTCTCTACTCTAGGTTTCTCTCAAAATCATATCTCCCCTTTCACATGAGCTACATTCACTTATATACCTAGGGTTTTAAAAATTTTGGACGGCCGCCCAAAGTACATGAAGTGAATAAACAGATACAACTTGGAACTCAATGCGAGCTCATGAATATATACATATCAAATGGAGAAATAATGTCCATGAGAAGGTGAAAATGGTTGCTGACATTGGATGCATCCAATATTCCTCCCTTCCTAGGCTTTGTCGTCCCCGACAAAGATATGTCGTGGTGAACGCTCCAGGAAGAATATGCTTGTAAAAGACAAAAGGCAATGAAGTAGCAAGCATAATCATGTGACAAACAAATCATAAGTCAAAGTAAAGCACATCATGGAATGACTAAGTGCAAAGAATTATGAATTGTTAAACTGTCAATAAAGACAAATAGACTGCACTTGCTAAAAATAATTAAACAAGAGTTTTGGGCTTATGGATGAGTCTATCAATTAGTTAGCTATGAAGAAGGGTTAAAACAGTCACTCTAGTACTAGCTAAGTTAGAAAAATGATCTAAAAGAAAGATTCCCTATTTGTGTTTATGAGCAGAGATAAGCAAACTAACTGTACAACTCCAAACAAAAGATTGAATTTTTTACTTTAAGCTCTATGGAAGTATTTTCTTTTTCTCTTTCATTTTTCTTGCTCTTTTCTTCTTCGTTTTTTTCACATTGGTTTTAAGAGCATTTTTTGTGAGTGCTTATTTTGCATGCACGAGGTTTTTTGGTTCTCAAGGAAAAGCGCCCCATTGGAAATCTCTAGGACTCTAATACCATAGGCTATACGTGAGTGAAGTATCAAAATCCAGCTGGGATTTCTCCTCTAGCTTAAGCTTTTCCACTTGTGGCACTTTTGTGCTTCCATATCCTTTGCATTCTTACTAGTGCTCTTTGTTGTGAAGTGAGCAAGCCTCTCTATGCCTAAAACCCTCCTAAGGTCTCAAACATTTAAATAATTTTTCCAACTAGGACTAGTAGGTCAAGTAAATGAGTTAACCTAAAGTCACAGCCTCCTAACCTCAAGGCTTATCAATAAGACTAAACTCTATGTTAATTAACTAAAGCATGCACAAACTTATTTATCTCTACTGGCAGATAAGAAGTCATAATAAAATGGACTCAATCAAACCATGAAAAGCTACAATAAGCAAATATAGGTGTACAAAAACATATAGCATAGGAAGTGATACACCTGGAGAATTATGATGCAGCTCCTCAGTAGCTGTGGAAATCGGTATATAGCTCTACAGCTCAATGGAACCATGCAATTTGGAAGCTGAAGTCCATCTATGTTGCAAAATCATAAGGCAAGACATTACCACCTAGAAAGGTGTGTCAGCATAGTAGTGAAAGTTTTATTACAAAAATGAAGGAAATCCTAAACTAGGGTCTTAAACCTGGATACCGCTAGGAGAAAAACCCGTAGGAAAAAAGTACCTCTAGTATAAATGCATTCAACTAGTACACCATAGTCAATATGCTCAAGTCAATGGTCTAGTACAAGTAGGAGGGATAAGAGAACTCTCTCAAAACAATAAAGCCTGTAATCTTCCAGCTCTCTGTCTAATAGTCAATGGCTGGCTAGCACATAGCTCCATATGGATGGTAGAATCTATAACACAAGTAATGGGCCTAGGGAGGACATCAGCCTGTGACTGTGTCATCACATAACTCTGTAGCTTAGAATCCCTCAATGGATGACTCTTGTCTAGCTCTAAATCAATAGCATGATCAATAGGAATCTCTGGTGAGCTATGGATCAATGCACCCTGTGGTGCAATAAGTGGTAGACTCTTTGGTAGCCAAATTTTCAATGTCTTCGGTATCTCAAGGAAGGTATGTCAAGCTCTCCTCATATGTGGTTGTGGATATCTAGCTTGTGTATGTCCTCGGCATGGAGTAGGCCTCTCTAATGGTCGTAAAAATGGTCTAGATCTCTGTGGCATAGGTGTGGTCAAAGAAACTGTAGTAGATCTAGGAGGATGTGCAATGGTCTGTGGTCTAGGAACCCAAATTTGTCTATGTCCTCTATAGAATCCATGTGCCTCTAGTGATTGTCTAGATATGAGCCAACCATGTGATAGTCCATCATGTGTGTTGCGGCTCTCAATCCAAACTGGCATGTCGTCACTAGCTATAGTTGATCAACTTTGTTGTGTGGCAAAATCTGTCTAGGTGATGAAGCTCTAGGAGGTGACCTAGCACGTGATATCTGTATAGGAGGTGTATGTGAACTCTCGGTGGGTATCTGTCTAGTATCCTGGCCATGCTGTGGAGAATAGGGCAATCCAATCATCAAGTAGTAAATCTCACCCAATGGGTCCCTATAAATCCTATCATGAAGATCTCCAATAAGATATGTCATAACACTCATGGCTGGCTCAATATACCATCTTGTCTGCTCATATGTGTATATACGCCCACAATCATCAACATAAGTCAATGTGTGATCCAAACTACGTAACTGCACTATCCTAGGATGTACATGGGTATCTAAACAATCATCGGGATGTGCTCTATCAATAACATCATATGGGCTGGTCGATAGGGACATGTATGTGCCCTTGAGTTCATCGGTAAAGAAATAAGTCATACCAAAATGTCTCTTCTGAACTCTGGCTATCTGCCATATAGAAGGGTCTATGGCATATGAGAAGGTACCTCTGGTATATGAATGTTCTTCATGGTCAAGAAACCAAGGCACGGCTCCTCCATGGCCTACAAAATGTAGCACAATCTCATCTCGGTCCTCAATACTCGGAGTGTCAACCCTAGGCTCGGCTCGTGCCTGCGTGGTGGCTCTAGATGATCTAGTAATCATCGATAAATTTGGTGCATGTGAGCTGGAAAGCTCAATATCTAGTGTGCTCGTGGCTGGCAATGTGGAAGGTGGTACCATGTCTCCAACCTCTCTAGCATGTGTGCTAATAGTAGCAACAGTCAAAATCTGAGGTGTAACTATCTCTATGGCTCGTTGCTCTGGTAGTGCACTAGTATGGCTCTGCATCCTACGCTCCATATCTGCCCTAGCCTCTGCTATGATCTTTGCTGAGGTCAGTCTTCTAGATGGTGGTGAGGATGGAAATCCTGGAGGTGATCGAACCTCAAGATACATGACTGCTAAAGTCTAGCAGTCTAGGTCAAATCTAGTGCTAGGGGGCAATAAACCAATGCACTAAGTGCAAGGCATAATTTGAAAATGAATGGCTATCCAAATGGTAATCGGGATCTCTTTGTGTAATCTGGATCGGTCACTCAGTCAAAGTCGTAGCCAAATGTAGGTCTAGTAACCAAATCGAGCTCTAATCGCGCGTCGATGTGCTAAGAATAGCCAAAAGTGGCCAAATCAAGATCTCGCGTGTGAGCAGGCTCTAACTAGCTAAATTTAATCAATATCAAGACCAAAACGAATCTCTATCACAAGTCGAGGTCAAATATGGTCAATCGTGGGACTTTGGGGTCAAATCGAGCCAAAATGCAATATTGCGCGTGAAACAACTCTAAAGCATGTAATCTGGAAAATCGTGGACCCAAAATCAAAATCCGTGTCAAACAAAGTCTGTGTGTGTGATCTGGCTCAAATATGCTACAAACGGCTCAAATCGACAAAATCGAACGATTTCGGATGAAATCTGACTCTCTGGGCTCTAAATGCGTCTAATTGTGCTTAAATGCGTTGTCGAGAAATTTGCGGTCTTGTCAGGAAAGCACCGGGCTTATGGCTGTGAGAGTTTGTGAGAGAACTCGACAAAAACTATATGAAGGAGTTAAACCATAGATGCCATGAAGACTAGGGTTTGGAAAGAAGTACAATCAAAGAAGCCCACCCATTCGCTCTTGCACTCACACGCACAAAGAAAGAACACAAAAGAGAATGTCAAAATAACACAAAGATGAAAACATCAAGGCTATGGTCATATCGTATCATGGGTAATATGAAAGGGTTAACAGATGAGTTAATGGCATTCAATCTTGGCTGCCCAAATAGGCTACGAATTGTTCTTTGGAATATATATATTTTGTCTAGTGATTGGGATTAATTGTGTGTACAAATCCTCTTGGTTCATAGCAAGATAACTACGCTTACGTCAAAAGAAAAGTTATAGTCTATGAAAGGTAGTATGATGGGATCCGGTGATAGAAGTATTTCATTGAGCCTTTTTGAGCCAAAGAGAAACACTATACGTTGTTGAAAGTGTATTTTACGGCTAATCCATACGTTAATTCTAATAGATCGTACAGAGTGAAAGCGATAGAAATTATCATCATGTGGGTTATTCATCTAGGATAGTATGTGAGAAATGTAGATATGAGAGAAGTGAAGAGATGAGAAGTTTCCCTCCCAAGCCCTATTCTTGCCCGTAAGCAATAAGGATACTGTGGGGAGAGATGTACCTGTAGCAAAGAGAACCTAGAGAGGATGAATTACTAAGAATGAGAGAGATAGGTTTGGTTAAGGAGATAAGATTAGATACATATATATATGTTGGATTAGAGATGAAAATGAAAACAACAAGAAATCAAGAAAACATCAATGTAGAACACATCTTACTTGAAACCCTTCGGCACCATTATTGATGGGAGAGAGAAGAAGAGGGGAGAATTCAACGTTGATTGATACGCCAAGTACAACACCTTCTTTGATTAGAGTTGATCCTCCAAGGATGGCGTACAAGAATGGCTAGTTTTCCTCTAGGAGAAAGTGTAGGCTTGGGCTTATGTTAATGGGGCTAAGTACACTTAGGCATTACTACTCACTCCCTCAAGAATTCCTCTCATCAATGGCTTGAATGCTTGAGTTCCTTCCAAGGAAGAAGAGGTCCCCTTTTATAGGTGAAGGGAACCCACAAGGGTTTACACAAGAAGAGAGGAGCCAGTGTGAACAGGAATTGGAAAAGTTGAAAATGAGCTGTCCCTGCATGATGTGGGCAGACTGGGGTCCAGTATTTTGATCATATCTCCTCAACCGTGGCTCAAAATAAAAAAGTAAAAATATGGGCAAAAACTTCAGCTCATTATCTACGATTTTCATTTTAAAATCGTTTTCCAATTCGGATTGGAACCTTGTGTAAAAAATTCATCAAAATAGGGTCCATTTATGGCAGCAAAAGTCTTCATGTGGTCTCCTTAGCCTAGACTTTCATTTAATTCCAAAGGACACCTCATGCCATATGAAAGCATGACATTGCTCCTTGACAAAGTTTTGTAATCATGCTTGCAATAATGCATTAAAATAAGTGTATCTTTGAAATCATGCCACCTAGTGTCCCACTAGGATTTGATTCTCTCCTAGTAGCTATTTAAAAAGAAATATAAGAAAAGTATAAAAAATACATAGAATATATATATATTGGAGTTTAACTTAGATATAGGATCTAGCTAGGGTGTGAGATGATAATGAAATAGTAGAAATAAAGAATCAATGCTTTTTGCCCCAAGTTAAAGAGGCGGAGCTATTGATGCTTTTCCCATAGTATTTTCTGATGGTAAAGTAAGGATATGTTACCCTTGAGAAAAATAATAGGATGAGATAGAAGGCTTATTATTATACTTAAATATGCATATGTACACTATAGGAAATATAATTATGTATCTAAAAAAAATACAAGATAGATCTTGTAGCATGCGTTCCCACTATGTACGTGTCACAGCACGACAGCGTGTGAATGGGGCGTGTGCGGATGTTTGATGCATGTGCAATGCAATGAAGAGAAACAAAACAGAGAAAAGCAAACAAAACCAAAAAAAAAATATTTTTTGAGTTTTTTTTTATAAAAAGATTTTGATTTTCTTTATGGTCTCTTGTGTGTGCGCGTGCGAGAGAGAAAACATGTAAGTGTTTGTATATGTGTGTGTGTGTGTGTATGTTTGTTTGTGACTTTGTGTGTTGGTTTCTTTGTGTGCTGACTTTTTTGTCTTTTCTTCTTTTGTTTGTTTTGCTTTTGTTTTGTGTGTGTGTGTGTGCGCGCAGGGGTTGGGTCACACGAGGTCAAGGAGTGGAGACTGATTAGAGAGTGTGTGCACAGGGGCAACGAGTGCGGGACAAGGTAAGTGCAAACATGGATGCAAATGAGGTTGAGTGGGGCCCGGTGGTCACGGAAGCGGGGAGGGTGAAAATATACACAAATGTAACAAAGTTAAAAAAATTTGCCCGAGAAGGTAAAATTACCCAAAAAATACCCGAAAAATGCTAAAAACAACCAGAAACTTAGCGAGAGTTCATCGTTTCAAAAATTTCATTTCGGACTGATTCTTCACATCATATTTTTACAATTACATCAATTCTTGATAAAAATTGAAAACTTTTAAGCACTAAATTAGCACAAAAAATACCAAAAATTAACAAAATAATTACAAAAAATTAGTCGAATTCTTTTTGAAAAATATGCAGCTCATTCTACTTGATGTTCAGCACTTGGAACATCCAGGTTACAATCCCAATCAATTTTCAATGCATTTGAGAATCAAATCGATGCAAAGTTGACCGTTTTTGGCCTATTTTTTGCCCAATTTTGACCCAAAAAATAGCAAACTTAATGATGCAATTATGCAAATTTTTGCACATATACTTGATTATTATGCTTTAAAATTTTCAAGGCAATCAATTACACATCAATTTACAACCAAGTACTAGTTCAATTATGTGTGCAAAAACTAGCAAAATTAAGCATAAATCCGGTAATTAGTGAACACACACACTTTCTACCGTAATTTCGACGGCATAACGGTGCAATTTTAGCAATCAAAAAATTTGAACCATCATTGTCATCACATCATCAAACAAGTCATGGCCTTTCACAATTCTAATTGACACCAATTAAGCCATAATTAGCACTCAAAAATGCGCACTTTATCTACAATGGACATATTAATTGCACTTAAATTTGCACTAATCTTTTGTGTCATGAAAATTTAATCAAACTTGAAAATCAAATCAACAATTGAGTGGGTTAGTGCACTCACAAATTCATGAGCAACGCGTCGATTTCCAGCTCCAATTGATGCCTACACACATGTGTGTGTACTAGCAACCGCTTAACGGTATTTCACTTACAATCAATTGAGCACAAAATCTCACGTGTAGCATCATTTTCAATGAAATTAAACACATAAGATTAATAATCACAACTCTAATCAACGATTTAGCTATGTGTAGCACAAAAAGCACATGTGCTTAGAGAGTAATTATAGAGCCTAATTAGAAAAAAATCCCTAATTACACACTCAAAAATCACTGTCAAAATTTTTACAATTTCATATCAAAAGAGTGATGAATCAACCTCTAATTAGGCATACACACATGTAAAGCACTTGAATTAGTAGCGGATTAGTTAAAAATTAGTGATCAATTAGTGAGAAATTGGGGGTTTTCTGCCTAAATCTACTCCTAAACACTCGATTATACTAAAAAATTATCCTCTAGCTTAGGCTACCATCCCTGGCAATGGCGCCAAATGTTGGGAGGCGTTGTAGAAACGACCTAATCACAGTCCACACAAAATCATCAAATCCGTGGATCGGCAACCCGACTAGGGCATGGAAGCACGAGCATCGGATGAATAGAAATAGAGGATTCAAGAGAAGACCTCTCCAATGCAAGTAGAGATTAGCCATGGCAAGACTAACTATTATCATATTTTAATCACTAATCAATCAACTCCTACACACATCAAGTCCACCGAAGTCCGACTTACCATAGATTAGAAACCCCAAGCACACTAATGATAAGCACACACTAATTACATTGGTGTTGGCCTCTCCAATCACCACATGTCAATCACGGCACTTCATCAATAGCTACACACACGAGGTGAATGGTGCTAGAGTTTCATAAAATCTTTCTACACACAAGCAAACAATAGGGCACACACACTAATTACAAGATTAAGACCCAACTTAATCGATCTAATTAGTGATGCTAAATATCAAATTGAATGCTTATAGAAGAATACGAGTGGTTAATAGCAAGAAGTACATACCTCTCTCAAATCTAGAATAATGAGAGTGTAATACTACTTCATGACATAATGAAATGTAGAGAAGAAGTAGACTAATGAAAAAATAGCAATTAGATTAATCAAGAAGAGCTTACTCTGATTACAATGGATTAGCACTAACCTCTTAAGCATGGACATTAAGCTCAAGGCTAGGCCATAGAGTGAACACTCAAGAGGGGGAGACCTCTGAAAAGTGGATCCTCAAGAGTGGATACTCATGAATGAAGCTTCCTTGCATAAAGGCTTTCACCACAATCCCTTCTACTACGGGTATAAGCTTGAGCCCTCTAGCGACCATATACAACTTTGGAACTCCCAATAAGCCCAATACTTATACAAAGTGAGTTAGAAATATTATGCACAACCATAGCATATCTCCCGCTTGATGCATAATCGGTGTAGCTTGTGTTAACCGTTGCTAATAATCGCTATGTAACAAAGACTATAGCGATGTTTATAGCAATGTTGAGCCTGTCACACACACACACACGCACACACACACGCGTGCACACACACACACTAGTTTTTTAACTTAGTGTTTCAAAAAAAAGAGAGATGAAGGGTTTTTTTCACCCACATTTGGCACCTTTGTAGAGAGAGAGAAAGACACACACACACACACACACACACACAGAAAGAGAGAGAGAGAGATCAATGGAGGATCAGGAGAGACAATAAATTTGAGAAGGGAGGAAATAATATTTTTGGAATCTGCTTGTTGAATTTCAAAAATGTGCTCGCCAAAAAATATCCCCCCTTGAACAACACCCATTGAGATTGATGATGATTTTAGGCTTTCACTTTACTTTACTTTTATGTTTGTACATAGATAATGGATTAGATCCACAAGGAGTTTATCAGATTAGTCTCATAAGTCATTTTGGCATTTTGAAGACGTTTAATATAACATTTCATTTCTCTCTCTCTCTCTCTCTCTCTCTCTCTCTCTCTCTCTCTCTCTCTCTCTCTCTCTCTCTCTCTCTCTCTCTGAAAATTTTCCTTGGTATACACACCTCAATCCCATATCATCGTCACCATCGCTTTTTCTCCTTTTTTCTCTCCCTTGACCCTCTGTCTCTCTCTCTCTCTCTCTCTCTCTCTCTCTCTCTCTCTTTTCTATTGATCCTCTTGATCCTTTGTTGACCTCGGCCTTAGACTCTCTCTCTCTCTCTCTAGCTGCCCCTCCGATAGAAATTGAAGCTCTTACTAGATCAGTGTCCTTTATACATGGTTTGTGGGATACAAATAATTTCCGATATACTAAACTGGCCCTCGAATCCTCTCGACAATTAGCAATGAAAGGGGATACATCATGCTGGTATGTGCAACTGTCCTCGTGGTTTCAGAGACACGGGTTCAGTATGGAAAGATTACCCCCCTTCCAATACTCTCTTGCGGCTCCATCACTGGCAATTACACGAACGGAGATTAATTAAATCATCGGTCATGATCTTATATAGTTGGATACTAAGAGGACATGGGTAGACCCTACACAAGAATTGGGCACGAAGATGGCCGACTATAAAGAAAACTTCCTATAGCTATCTGAACATGGATTTGTGATTCGCTCGAGCTACATGGATACCCACCTGTCTCATGGTTTGAGATGTGCTATTGGTCAGATTCGTACATCCTCACACCAACTGGAAATTGAATTTGGCAGATTTAGGGGAATCCCACCTGAGAGCAGAATTTGAAAGTTATGTGGAATGGAGCCGGAGACAGAATTACACTACATATGCCATTGCACCGTATACTATGAGATACATGGGCATTTCCATTGCCTATTTAAAGAAGGCTTTGGACCTCTAGATAGAGTCATGCAATACCAAGATCAAAGATGCTTAGGCTTGTACCTACTAGAACTACATCGGCACAGGGATAATCTAATGAGAAGACAAAGAGCACTACAGCCTCAGAGGCAGATCACAGATTTCTTCGGATCGAGAGAAGTAGGAGTGGAAGGAGAAGCAAGAGGCCGGAAGCCAGCACAAAGGAGTACCCACATTCATACCAAAGGTACCCTCATTGACAGGGCGATTGAGCTTAGGAAATCGAGACGACCACGACCGAGATGCAGAAGCACACTTCACCGGAGGAGACTACAACAAAGGATTAGAAGCATTCTAGCCAGACACCCAGAATGCTCCTAAGAAGTTTATTTAATACTTTGTATTTAGTTTTTCACATTTATTTTCACACTTTCACACTTTTGACACTTAGTACTTTGGTACTAAGGTACCCAGACATTGTAACAGATTCACCACTTTTGTATTAGTTTGGTCTCATAGGTCATTCTGGCCTTTTGAAGACGTTAATATAACATTACATTTCATTTCATTTCATTTCTCTCTCTCTCTCTCTCTCTCTCTCTCTCTCTCTCTCTCTCTCTCTCTCTCTCTCTCTCTCTCTCTCTCTCTCTCTCTCTCTCTCTCTCTCTCTCACACACACACACACACACACACACACACACACACACACACACACACACATTGCTAGGAATAGTGCGTTAATATCCTTGTGGTATTATTTAATGGGGACTAATTGGCATAGGGAATTTCATACTGAGCAGCTCATATGGGCCTAAATGATGCCCTATACTATATCGTACCAGAGGGTGGTAACCCTGCACAAAGGTAAAACTGGTGAAGGTCTCCTTGGGCCTTATTTACTACAAAACTCTCGGCCAAACATGGATACATAGGTATTATAGGATACAAGTTTGCAATTGATAATCTCTCTCCCACCTTTATAAATTCCCATGCTAAGGATATACCTTCATGGATAATCCTATCATTTTAATTTAATTTACAAAGGTCTTTCACAAGGATTATTACCCTCTGTTGTTGTTTAATATCTTCTCTCTCTCTCTCTCTCTCTCTCTCTCTCTCTCTCTCTCTCTCTCTCTCTCTCTCTCTCTCTCTCTCTCTCTCTCAAACACACACACACACACACACACACACACATTGCTAGGAATAATGTGTTAATATCCTTGTGGTATTTTAGGAGGTGCCTTAAATGGCGCATAATCATTAGTAGCTAACTTAAAGTTATGAAGAAAGGTGGGAAGCCTGTGGCTCTGTCAAATTTTTCCTCTTATGTGTTAAACCACAATGACCCACCTACAGTCTGCGCCACTGCGTTATCTTAATGCCCTCCTCCCCCCTCTCTCTTGCCCCCCTCTCTCTATCTCTCTATTTTTGCATTGCCCTCGCTCTCTACACGAGACTATGATGTGGTTGAAGCTGGGCCCGCCTCACTACTATGAAAGAATGTGGCCACTAAATGAAGTGACGTTGATGTATCGTTTTCCTCTTGAAGCAGGGCCTGCCACACAGCTGTAAAGGAAAGGGAACTGGCTCCCAACCCTATAAAGGTGATCTTTAATGCTCACTTAGCATTGGTACTGTGTGTCTTTGGTGAGCGTGTGAGTACATGTGTGCATTGAATTTGTGAGGGTTTTACCCACAAAGGGGTAGTGTTTAGTAATCGGCTATATGGCTAAAGTCAAGGATAAGAAGGCTATTGTGGAGTTGGCTTCTCCGACTCCATCATAGGTGACTTATGGAATTATTATGGACTATTGTCCGAATGGTATGGTGTGATTCACTTGATTTTATGGAAATTTTCCTCATGCATATACTGTAATGTCACTTCTACTAAACCTTTTATGACTATGGCATGGTTGGTTTGTTCACCTTTAGGAAATGCTTTCAGTTTATTGATGAATCATAAAGAAGTGCACCCGTTTGTATCTGTAGCCTTGGTATGTGATTTCCTTTCAAATGTAGGGTTTTTCTGTCAATGCATATAGAGGGTCATATCATTGGCTTGGGTTGTTTTAACATTGTAAGAAGGTAGCCTCCTACAATACTGGATGAATGGTGCTTATGATTGAAGGTCTTCTTAACTCTTGGTAAAGGACCCCATATGGTAAGGTTGACCAACTTGTTAGGTGAGAAACAACAACTTGGCATATGTACAAACATGTCATAAGCAGGTGGATGATTGTTACCTTGAACCTTTGTTTAGGATAAAATATGATGATTAGAGTCCTTCTTAAACACTTGGTGAAGGAACTTACTTGATAGGGTTGACCTACTAGTGGGAAAAGATCATTTGTTTGTTTAAAATGAACTGCTACACAAGTGGTATTTGACTATTGTTGAACTTCTAAGTTGGATACCATGCTTACTATTCTTGCTCGATTATGGTCTATGCCGTCTGAGTATTGTGTTCCCTTGAAAACTTTCTCAACTTGACTGTACATGGTTTGAGCTTCTGAGTTTGGCTGAGCTTAGTATTTTTGCTCAATTATGGGCTATGCCGTCTGAGTATTGTGATCCCTTGAAAATCTGCTCAGCTTGGCCGTACATGGTTTGAGCTACTAGGTTAGGAACTGAGCTTACTATTCTTGCTCAATTAAGTTCTAGGCCAGCTTAGTTTTGTGGTCCCTTGTAAAACTACTCAACTTGGACGTATAGGGTTTAAAGAATTGGTTAGGGGACAAGGTTATGATTGATTGTGGCCAAATATGATTCAGAGTATGGTCATATAAAGTTGTGGATTATGGTGGATATGGTTGCAAATCAGCTGCTCATGAAACTGTAAGTGGTGGCTTATTACATCGAGGGTATGGGCCATGGTGGATCTATTTACTAGCTTTTGGAAGAATTATGGTACCACGTAACATTCCCTCTATATGCTATATGTGTTTAGGGGAGTAGCACTTATACTTACTACCTTACATATGGTTTTGACTATGTCTAGGGAGGAGTAGAACTTACTTACTAACACCCTTTTATGTTACATGTGACTCCAAAGTATAGATTGACTACACGTATGAGCACTGTCACACTGACCATAAAAAATTTTCTAAAGTCAAGAAACATGTATATGTGGCCCACTTTGAGGCTAAATTGCCCCATATAACTCGTCTCCGACCTTCTCTCATGAGATCTTGCAAAGAAAAAGTAATATGAAAGTGGTAACCTCCCAAGCCCATTTAGATACCCTACCCATTCACATATAATTGAGAAAAGCTAAAGGCAAAGCCCAACACCCCAGAGGGCCTAAGAAATTACTTCCTTCTAGAGTGCATCTTTTCAAGTGCCTAACAAAAAAATATTTGATCCAGCTTGGTAAAAGTACCTATTTAGATAACCCCAAAGATTTAGACTCTTTTACCAGGAGCATGCAAAAACAGATTAAAATTGGAGGCCCCTTATTGGAAAAGATTTGTGAGGTGTGCCTAAACCAGGTGTGAGGTCCCCACCCCGCCGTATCAACCAGCAGATGTGATGGTGAACCTAGTGGCCACTAGATCTATTGCAGAAGCAAACAAAATGGTTCAGGGTTCGACTAGCGGACGATCTCTCATCACAAGGTGAGTCGAGCTCGAGCCTACTAGCAGGGAGATCTAGCTCCACCTCGCAGGGGAAGCGTACTTGAACTATCTAGCGATCCTAAGACCCACCTTCCAAGAGGAGAGAAACCCCGAGTGCCTTTTTCCCCATGTTTCAAAGGCACATACTCTCGAGGATTAGCTGCTCTAGGGGCAATGAGTAATACTAATATCGAGTAAGCACTATGGGGACAGAGAGTTCCCGACCAATCGGGACCACCCATCTCGTAGGCTTTGGCAACCCGAGCCAAGCCCCCACTTTCCACCCCCACACTCACACTTCCTCGTGTGACCTAATTACTACCACAAAGGTTGTTCAACATAGATATTCCTTGTTCAATTCCAAATCACATGGTTCGTTAAGACAGCCCTTCAGCCAGTATTGCAAACAACACCAAGACAGAATTCTAGTAAAAATTCTACTCAAACTTATTCATAAAAGTTCCAATGTTCAGGAGGTACAACATCCCCCCTCCAGCGAGAGTTCACTCCTCCCATTGTCGCCTAGCTGCCCATACAACTAGGTATGTCCACTGCATAGAAAGCACGTCATGGACACTCCCACCGCATAGAAAGCAAGACGTGGGTTCCCACCGCATATAAAGCAAGTTGTGGGTATCCACCGCATAGAAAGCAAGTCGTGGATTCAAGAGCCCTAACGAGGAACTCTATCCCCTGTGATCAGTAGGGGGGTCAGGACTGATTCAACATTGGAAATAAAATGAACATGCTGAGCTAAATTTTCCCTAGCAGACATTCTTTCCTATTGCAAACAGCATACCCATCAAACATTACCTTCCTACTTTAGAACTTAATGTACAATGATTTCAATGCCGAGGTTTCCGTCGGATTCCTTCAACATGTTTGGGGATATGAGCATTCCTAACTAGCGTATGCAATGTTAATTTAAACAACTTGAATAAAAATATGATCTACCTCTTCCACTTCTTCATCGATGGCCCGTGAGATGGCCGGTATTTGTTCCTCCATGGGAGCTTTCCCCTTCCCGTTGACATTACTCGTTCCTGCCTCGCGATCGTGGGCACCACCGAAGCGCGTCCTCTTGACCGGGGCCATTTCTCACTACTTTAAATGATTAGCTTGGAGAAAGAGCTAAGGTTCGCAAGCATCATAACAGTCCAATGGGTAGATTAGTGACATCAATTAATTCCTCCTATATGAGAGGTCTAGATTTCTTTCATAAAGCAATCATTAAGGATGGCACATAATCCTATGGGAACCGGATCTAAGATAATTATTCGGCTTACATGATTAAGAATAATTAGGATTTCACTATTGGAATTACTAGAGAATTGAATTAAATATGATTAAACTATTTCCTAGCAAATAGATGATGCAGATTTACCTTATGCATATGTGTGAGGAAAACCAATTCTTAGAGACATAATGACAGATTAATTTCTCCTTAATTACGTCTTAATGCATAAGAAAAAATGAATTTAATTTAGTTACAATATTAATGAGTGGTAGAGAGACTGATTCTCTTCAATCTACACAATTACTAGCTTACCGATTAATTACTATGCTACCTAGAGAGAGAAAATTTTGATAAGTATACTCTAATCATTAATCGAGGTTGATGAATGGCTGATAATTCAGCTATGGAATGATGATTACATAATAGAATATTATTAAGGAGAATTTAGAGAGTAGTTATAGAAATTTACGACTAGTAATGGTTGATAATCTTCTCGATTTTCTGATCTAATCGAGCTTCTTGAGACGAAAATTCGGCAGCACCTCCCTCCTTGCTTCTTCTTAAAAAGGTGTGTGATCCGGCAGCACCTTCCGAGTGTGTGTGGGTGTGTGTGTATGCACTGTGTGTGTGTGTGAGCATGTGTGTGTGTGTGTGTGTGTGTGTGTGTGTGTGTGTGTGTGTGTGTGTGTGTGTGTGTGTGTGTGTGTGTGTGTGCAGGTCTTTAAATAGGCTCCTATAGGCTGAAAATCGATCTGGGTTGCTAAATGCATCTGGGAGCTTCTCCAGTTAAGCATGGCAAGTCCAATTCCCTGCCCACCAAGTGTCAGGTAGGCTTGGTTAACTGGCTCTGAGACTGAGTTGCTCGCTTGGCAGCTTTCCCAAGACTCCCACAAGGCAAGAGGGCGCCCCCTAGCTGCTAAAGCTGGTCTGGAGTGGGCTGGAACCTGTTCCCACACAGCCTCGGGCCTCCAGTACCTCCCCGGGCAATTTTTAGGAAATTTGGTTCTAGGCTAAAACGGGTCATACGAATCGAATTTTGATGCCGTAAATTGCCATACGAAGCTCTAACTAAGGTGTACTGGCCCGAGTACCTGCCATATTTAGCAGCCCTCGAGGTCCAAAAATGCATTTTTTTGAAATTCGGGGTGCGGGTGCAGTTTTTCGAGACGATCAAAACTGGATGGGTCGGGTGACCAAAAACTTACTATTTTTAGAAATTTTTCACAAAAATTATTTTAATTCACATTTTGAAGCTTTATAACATTCTAAACATCATGGCACTCACAGAATCTGGAAAATTACTAAAAATAGTAACTTATTCCGTTATGATCATTTCATGGTACAAGGGTGCTCTTTTAGCTCGGGGTCGGAGACCTTACAGCCTAATGCATCTCAAAGAGGAATTTGAGCAAGTGTCATCTAAAAAATGCGAAGGGAATGCGTCTGAAGCTGAGCACAAAAGGTGACTTGAAGCCAAACCTAACATGGCCAATCATCAGATGGAGGATGTTTAAATGGCTAGTTGTTGTCTAGGGAAACCTACCTTGAGCCCAAGGCAGCCAATCAAAAGGACTTTTTTAGAGCCTTACAAGTCAAGAGAGGTTGAGGCCCAATCCACTCTCTCAATGATGGGTAGAGGAATGAAGTGAAGGACTAGGATAAAATGGCTAAGCTGATGCTTGATCACCTTTACCAGAAATAAACTTTTGGGGAGCGTCAAGGTAGCAACCTTGAAGAGGGAAAATCAGTCTTATCAACACAGTATCTGATATTGTCTTCAAGGAAGAAATTACTCTTGTAGGAGTTTTAAGGCTTTGGCAGCCAATTTGACAAAGGATGGTTGTCATTGATAGTCTATCAATGATATATTTTATGCTTTTGCTCCTGATCCAAAAGGAATCCTTCATATGTGTAGTTTTTTTAAAAGTAACCTGTTCCTGAAATCATCAAAAGAGAACTTGGCTAACTCCCCTTTGTGAGCAAGTGTCAGGGCGGGAATGTTTTCAATGAATTCAGATAACTCTGCCACCACTTCCTTAGAGTTGTTGACAAGTTGGGCAAGGGTATGCTATTTATAACTCAACTTTAGCATCAATTTCTTGCACATCATCATAAATCACAACCAAAAATTGAGTTACACACACTCAAAAACCAACAAAATTAGTAGTGAAATTACTCTATTCTACACATCCTAAACTCACTAGCTTAGGTTATCGATCCCCGGCAGCGGCGCCAAATGTAGGGAGGCATTGTAGCACGACCTAATTGCAACCCACACAAAATTATCAAATCCGTGGATCCGGCAACCCGGCTAGGGCATGGAAGCACGAGCCTAAGATGAATGGACACAAAATTATCAAATCCGTGGATATGGCAACCCGGCTAGGGCATGGAAGCACGAGCCTAAGATGAATGGAATAGAGGATTCAAGAGATCACCTCTCCATTGCAAGTAGAGATTAGCCATGGCAAGACTAACTCTAAACCTACTCTAATCACTAATCAATTAATCTCCTACACATCCCCAAATGGCAAATCAAGTGCACGTATCATCAACAAATAGCAGATAAAATCATAAGATCATTTATTTTTAGTGAAGCTTGCTCATGCAACCGTGCTCCCCGAGGCTCAGAAAAAACTCCAACATATGGGTCATTTTGTCATCACCATGGCCCATTTCAAGCAACACATTTTCTTGGACAATGAGTGCAAGGAGTTTGTTTTATTGTCTTAACACTAGGTTGGTAATGGAACACTTTTATGTCTTATTAAGTGACCATTTTTCTTGAATTATTTGAAGAATTTCAAACTAAATTTCTAGGTACTATATATTTACAAAGTTGCCTTATGAGTTGAAAAAAACTTGACATTTATTTGGAATATTGATCTCACCATTAACCTTACTCTTGCACAACATTTTTGAACGTAAACTGTGTGGAAAAATGGGTCCTGTGTTTGCCTTTTTCCAACTTTTTTCATCTATACCACTCTAAAATTTATGTTTGTAAGGTTTATATTGTTAGAAAATTAGTCCTCGGATGCCACGTTTTTCAACTTTTTTCATTTATTTCCACTCTAAAATTCATGTTCGTGAGGTTTAGGTTGTTAGAGGATTTGTCTTATTAGTCCCTCAACATGTTCTGATGCTTCTAGGAACGTTTAAGTGTTAAAGTTGAAAGTTGTGACAAAATTACAAGAATTTCCTAATCCTATTTTTTGGCCAAATTTAGTACTTTTATGATTTTTTTGGTGGATTTCTTGATATCCAAATGCAATTTTGATTGTGCAAGTGGCATGTGTAACATAAAACTAATCTTCCTTGAGTTTTGGGGCACCTAATATGCTATATAGCATAGTATACGCAATGGTTAAGTTTTTTAATTACAGAAGAATATGAGACATTCTAGTGTAGCAAGTAAAGCTTTCTAAATATTGCTAGTTTATTAGGCCAATTATCTGCATTTTGTAGGTAGTCACCATATCTAATCATAAAATTCAAATTTGGCTAGATATTGCGTAGTTTCTATGGGATTCTATAGGTCATAATGCTAACACCCAAAATTTTCATGTTTGCTGTATTTAGCACTTCATAATTGTCCGCAAGGTTCCACTTGGGAAGAGATCTATTATTCTTTTGCCATGCTCCATGGCTCCTTTTGAATCTAAAGGACCAAAAGGAGCTAAGAAGATATGTATATAGTATCTGTATTGAGCGTTGTCTATAGGTCATAATGCTAACACCTAGATTTTTCATGTTTGATGGATTTTACACTTCATAATTGTCTGCAAGGTTCCACTTGGTAAGAGATCTATTATTCTTTTTCCATGCTCCATGGATCCTTTTGAATTTAAAGGACCAAAAGGAACTAAGAAGACATGTATATAGTATCTGTATTGAGCGTTGTCGTGCAGCTCCGCTCCCATGCTAAGAAAGATACCAAAAAGATGCACGCCGAGCTTATTTGAAGCTTACCTGATTAATGATCAGTGTTCAAGGCTTGGTAACAAGCTATTTTTACGGTTAATGTATGCCAAATGTGGCTTTAAAGGGCCAAAAGATGCTTTAATGATGCTAAAAAGGAGTATGCTTGAAGTAAGCACAGATAGGAGATTATGATCTAGAACTGTAGTGCTTGAAGTGCTCTACTGGCTTGTCTTTAGGGCTCGTCGATTGGAGCTACGGTAAAGAAGTTATGGCAGTGTGAAGTTTAAATTGATGTAGATCCATACCGGATTGGGCAAGTGAATCTAAAAGGATTAGAGATGAAGTGAATGCATGGGCCTGAAGTGCTCACTTTGTGGAGCACGTCCGTCTTTTCAGATCAGCAATCGGAGTTACAGTTACCAAGATATTCTCAAATTAAATTTCCTCGAGGGCTAGTTCTGTGCCAGGTCGATTGCCTTGGTCGGAGTGCCATATGGTGTTTTTTGGAGATTGACACGATTCAAGAGGGTAGTAATCTGTATATTAGGTTGGCAAGAAGTGATTGTATATCAATCGGAACCTAGGTCAAAAAGATGTAACAAGTTAAAGTGTTTGTTAGTTGTCGACTGCATGCTACCTTTTGTGCCAATCTGGTGCTCGTCGTTCCAAGCCATGCCGATTCCTTAACCGAAGGCAAAGGGAAGGCCATTCCTCAAATGCAGTCACTTAAACTTGCATCATGAAGGTGAGTGGCACCGTATTCGAGAAGTTGAAATGGGCAACAAAATTTACGATGATATCGCTGCAAGTAAATGCGGTGTGAGTCAATGACTTGTCAGTGTGCATGCCGCAGGGAGCAATGCCTTGTCCGATATGTATACCAAATGTGGTGCCATTACAAGGTTCAATGGTCACCCAAGGGGTGGCCGTCCAATGGACGAGGATGTGGCCACCCAAATTAAAGAGGAAATGGCTGCCCATTGGGTAAAATGGGAAAAAAGTGGGAAAAGGGGAAGAAAGAGCATGTCCATGGCATGGCAGAAACGAGCAGGGGAAGGTGCAGCGACGAATATGTTTGTAGTGCACTGCACCGTGTGAAGTCGGGCAAGAAGCGTGAAGTGATTGCGGTGCCATGGCGCTCCATCTGTACCGCCTGCACCGCGAACAGACAAGGCCCACCCTCGACCAGCCACGTGAGCAGGGGAAGTTTTATGTGCCACATCATCAACGGCGTTGCCGGTGGGTAGCAGGAGGAGTTGCATGCGTGAGGAATGGGGTGTCTATTTTAAGAGATATTAATGAATTGCAAAGGGGGTGAAAACGGGAAAAAGGAAGAGGGTGAAGATGAGTAGGGAAAAGAGGTAGAGCTTGGGAGATCAAAGGGAAGGAAGAGCTCTCTCTCTCGGCTTTGAGAAACTTGAAGGAGACTCGCTCGATATAAAAGATAAGGGAGCTTGCACGCAAGAGGGAGTATTTGAGCAAGTGGAGAAGTTTGATAAGTAGACAACGAGGCAAGAAGGGAGTCGAGCTCTATCATAATAACTAATATCTAATTCTCCTAAATGATTTTCTCATGTTAAACTGATCATTTGATATGGGAAGTGCCAGGGGAGAAAAAGCTAGAATATTGGTAAGGCTAGCAGACCGATCTCAGTAGGGATCCAAAGGAGGGAAAATAGGGATCCAAAGAGGGACCATCTGCAAAAGAGCAATGTGCATCAATGGGCTTCAAAGACCCTAAGGTTCAACCCATTAAGACTTCCAAAAAGCTTAGGTTCCAAACTAAATGAAATGCTCAATGGTCAAACCTTAGGGAAATTTGGATGCTTATGGGAAGACTCAAAAGTCTTCCCACATCCCTATCAAGGAGGGGGCAAGCCATTTTTGCAGGGGATGAGAGAGAAACATATACACAAACTCCTCCAAGCTCCCTTTACACAAAGGGCATAGTGGACACATGTCAGGCCCCTAGGCTGGGTGCCACATTCAAATCCTATTGGATGGCCATAGAGGTGGACCAATGAGAATTAGACTAGAGTAAATTTAGTTTAATTCATTTAAAAAACACTTGATAAAATAACCAATAGAAATTAATCTCTCTAGAAGACTATTGGACAGTCTACCAAGGAGTCTAATAAGCATTCAACAGCCCAATGGCTTGCCTGATTCCTATTGGCCAGAAGACTAAGAGGTCCAATGAGAGTTTAATTGAATTATTTAGATACCTAAAGAATCACAATAGGGGAAAGGGGGACACACGTCACAAGGCTAGCAATTATGCATCTAATTTTCTACTGGCTAAGCTTGGCATGAGCCAATGAGGGGCCAACAATAGGAAATAGCAAGGGGGGTCGACCAAGAGAGAGGGGGGGCTGATTTTTGCAAGGCATTATCACACACACACACACTCACACAAGCTCATGTGTGAAGAAAATAAGACTATCTCCGTCTCAAGCTTTAATGGAAAGCTCATCATCTACTCCAAGCTTGTGAGAAGGGAGGCCTACACCAACAACTCTTGGCTTTGTGATGCAAATCCAACCAAGAGCCAAGCTCCAATGCATGCTCATCTCCTCTACCATGCTAGTTACTAAGCTATGCTAAGCTATTAAGAGTGATTATGTGAGGAGAAATACTTCTTTCTCGTAAGAATACTCCTTCTTCCTCTAGAACTACTCTCATACCCTGCTAGCTCTCACCATCTTCAAAGGTGTGTGAGGTATTGGGTATGAGACAGTAATCTTGGTGCTTGAAGATTCCATCTTCATTTCACCAGCAAGTTATTGAAGTAACACAAAGTATTGTATTGTTAAATGTCTCCCTTGATGGGGGAAACCTATAATACAAAGCCTTTTGGAGCGGGGATCGGCTCCATGTAAATCCCGTCCTCAACTGTTGTCAATAGCTTATTTCTCTCTCTTTTTGAAGTATTATTCATGCCTACCTAACTAGGTGTTATGATTTTGTTGCTCTCTCCATCCAAGCACTCTTGCTATGCTCATTACGAATATGTTCTTAATGAAATGCTCACTATGTCTATGTTATTTTCCGGTACACACAAGTTACTAGACCATTGAATGTTACATTGGTATCATAGCACAAGGTTTCTCTTTTCTTGCTCAAAAGAGAGGTCCTCAAGCTGACTGTAAATGGTTGGTATTTTTTAATTTCAATTGAGTAAGTAGAATAGGGATTTTTCAACCTTGCAGTGCGTCTGCGTGTGCAGATAACGGGGCATCACCATCAAGAGCTATGGTCTTAATAGTGGAGTCCTACGGGGCTTGCCTACTGCTTAACCACTATTGAGCTATTAGAATCTTGACAGGAGCCCGTACTATTTTGGTGGTGAAAGACCCTCTCTTCTATTCCTTGCAATTAATGATATTTGAGCCACAGATACAAGAACTTGAGTGCTTTTATAAAGGGTTAAGAGGAATAACAACTAGGGCTTGAAGTGCCAAAGTACACCTAAAAATTTTACGCCTAAAATTTGTTAGAATGGCTGACAATAGTAAAGAGAGTGAAATTAATGTTGATAGCTTTGATTTTTGCTAATGAACGGGCTAGTAATGATGCCCCTATGCTTGTCAATTACCTTGTACTAGGCTTCAACAAGCCATGGGCAATCCATCCCTCCAAGGTGAAGTGCAACGGCAGCTACGTACTCATGGGATTCTCCAAACTCCCCACCAAGAAGAGAGTACCTAGGAAGCCTCCTTATGAGACTTCCAAAAGAAGCCTCTCTCCGATAAGGGAAGAAGAAGAGGATCCGTATGAAGGGCTCAAGAATATACTACTTGACGACGCATCTCCTTCCAAAAGGAGAACTCAATTTCAATGGTAGAGCCCCCACCAAAAGAACAAGAAAGAAGTGAGTCTCTTGCCACCTCGGTGGAGATGGCTTTACGACGACGGCGGGAAAAACGCTCTCCAACACCCTCTAAACAGAGAAGACCATCGCACACTTCTCTACACCATAATTCAAAGAGGGATGAGAGAAAACAAGAGAAGAACGGGCAAGAAAGAGGTCACCCTCTTCTTCATCTTCTTCATCCTCTTTCTCTTTTGAAGAAAGTGATGGTGTAGACAAGGAGGAACAAGGGAAGAAAAAGGCGAGAAAGAGGTCACCCTCTTCTCCATCCTCCTCACTCTTCCTCTTTTGAAGAAAGTGATGGTGCAGCTCTTGAACCACCTAAAAGAAGAGCCATAGGAAATCCTATGTCACGTGGAAGAGGTCTTCCAAGATCAAAAAGTTCAAAGAGGGAGGAAAGAACATCTCTTTCCTTACCTACAATGGCACCTTTGGTGCTACGGGCAAAGTCTTGACCTTCATCCAACAATTCAATGAGGCGTTTGGAGGAGGGCTTCACGGAGTCCTCTAAGCTATGCCATGTAGCTATGCAATTTCAAAAGTCCGCTAGGCAATGGTGGTCTAGCCTACGGGCAAACAATGAAGCTCGACAAACATGATAAGCTTTAATAGCTTCCATCATCATGAAGCAGTTTCTGGCTAACGATGCTAAAGACAAAGTACTCACCAAATGGCAAAGCTTGAAGTTCTCTCCCTACGAATCTATCCACAAATATGTAGACAAGTTTTGGGACTTACATCTCAAAGCCACTGTCTTCAAAAAGATGGATTATGGAGAGCAAAAATAACAATTTTGTGCGGGTTTAACTGAAGTTATGGTGGAGTGTGTCAACTCCCAAAGGCCACGCACCATATCTGCAGTCATACACCATACCATGGTGGCTTCATGAATCAATTTTCAACAAGGGGCTAAGAGAAATCTTAAGCCCACGGAAAACAAGGACCATAATGAGCCTAAGAGGAAGGACAATGTCCAAAAGTCTCCCAAAGGCAATGCCAACAACAATAAAGCTAAGGATAAGGGAGTTTATAAAGGTAAAAATAAACTCTCTCCTGAAGAGCTAGAGCGTTATCGTAAGGATAACCGTTGTTTCAAGTGTGGGGAGCAAGGGCCTGACTATTGTGCTTGTCCCCACAAGAATACACAAAATGAGCCTCCTAGAGCTACCTTGGTCAAATCCAAGAAGAGGATGCTCACCACAAGGATCTCCTCTATGCCATGCTTAGGGAAAGGTAAGAGAACATGATGCTTTCATTCTCTTTGACCCTGGTTCTACTCACAATTTCATATCCACATAGTTGGCCACAAGCTAGGCATCCAAGCCTATGAGATGGGAGATGTCCTACCTGTCGATGGTGCTTTCAAGGGGCAAGAAGCCTCAGACACTCCCTTAATTGGGAAATTGAGGCTCCATGTCCAAAGCTATGTGTACAAGGAGGACTTCTTTATCTCTCCTCTCAAGCACGGGGATGTAATCCTAGCGGCACCATGATTTGATTGCATGGCTGCTAATCTTAAATTCCCTGAAAGGCAAATCTACTTTAGGTTCATGGAAAAGGACATGTACATAGATGCTAAGGAGTTGGGTAACACCATACCCATTGTACATACGCAAGCTTTCAATAAGTCAATAAAGAGCTCTATTTTCGTGTACATGATTTTTGTTAAAGATTCTCAAAATGAACCTTATACTTCAGCAAAAGAAAATGTAAACAATCAAAGGAGTTAGAGTTATCCAATTTCCTCAAGGGATTTCAAGATATTTTTATTGACGATATCCCTTGTGAATTACCTCCCAAACGAGGCAATGAAAACCATGGAATTGAACTTTTTCCACGAAGTTCACCGCCTAATAAACCTGAGTTTCCCAAGCTCAACAAGAGGAGATTATGCGGCAAGTGCATGAGTTGGTTGAGAAACACATGGTTAGGCCTAGCTCATCTCCATTTTGTTCACCCGTTTTATTAGTGCAAAAGAAAGATGGCACATATTGTATGTGTGTCGACTATAGAGCACTAAATAGGATCACCTATCAAAAATAGGTTTCTCGTTCCACGCGTAGAAGACCTATTTGATAAGATATAAGGGTCGATCTACTTCAGTAGGATTGACCTAAAAAGTGGCTACCATCAAATAAGAATAGTTGATCAAGACATTGTAAAGACCATATTTTGCACTATGTTTGGTCTTTACGAGTACATTGTCATGCCTTTTGGCTTGACCAATGCACCAGCCACATTTAACCGCTTGATGGAGAAGCTATTCAGGCCTCATCGAACCTTACTGGAGTTTTCTTTGATGATATAATCATCTACTCTAACTCATTAGACGAACATAAGCAACACCTCCAAGTAATATTTCAAGTCTTACGAGAGAATAAACTTTATATTAATCGGAAAAAAAGTGAGTTTTTCTTACAAGAGATTCAATATTTAGGTCATATTATCTCTCAAGATGGCATCCAAATGGATCCATCAAAGCTAGAGGTAATAAAAGAATGGCCTAATCGAAGGAATATACATGAACTAAGAAGCTTTATAGGTATGTGTGCATACTATAGATGCTTCATAGAAAAGTTCTCACAAATCGCAGGACCATTACATGACCTAACAAAGAAAAATGATAGGTATACATGGTCCACCAAGGAGAAAAATGCTTTCAAAAAGCTTAAAGAAAATCTTATCTCTCAACCTGTGCTTGCACTACCGGATCTCTTATAGTCGTTTGAGGTCCAATGTGATGCCTGTGGTGATTGCCTTGGAGCTGTTTTGCTCCAAGAAGGACATGCCATAGCCTACGAAAGTCGAAGGCTCGACCCTATTGAGCAAGCTCTAGGCATATATAAGAAGGAACTCTTAGCAGTTCTACATGCACTAGACTCATAGAAGCACTATTTATTGGGGACTCCTTTCATTCTGCGGATGGATCACCAAAGCCTTAAGTACTTCATGACTCACACCAAGCTCTCCGACAAACAAATGAGGTGGGAAAATTTCGTTTCGCAATTTCATTTTCATATTGCTCACTTTGTTGGCAAGCATAATCAAGTAGCCGATGCACTCTCAAGATGAGCGAGAGTGAATGCGGTGTCCATAGCAACTCACAATGAGAGGTAATGTCATAATAACTTATATCTAATTCTCCTAAATGATTTTCTCATGTTAAACTGATCATTTAATATGGGGAAATACTAGGGGAGAAAAAGCTAGAATACTAGTAAGGCTAGTAGACCGGTCTCAGTAGGGATCCAAAGGACGGAAAATAGGGATCCAAAGAGGGACCATCTGCAAAAGAGAAATGTGCATCAATGGGCTTCAAATACTTTAAGGTTCAGCCCGTTAAGACTTCCAAAAAGCTTAGGTTCCAAAATTAAATGAAATGCTCAGTGGTCAAACCTTAGGGAAATTTGGATGCTTGTGGGAACACTCAAATGTCTTCCCACATCCCTATCAAGGAGGGAGCGAGCCATTTTTGGAGGGGATGAGAGAGAAACACATACACACACTCTTCCAATCTCCCTTTACACAAAGGGAATAGTGGACACATGTCAGGCTCCTAGGCCAGTTGCCCCCAAGGTGCATTCAAATCCTATTGGATGGCCATAGAGGTGGACCAATGAGAATTAGACTAGAGTAAATTTAAATTAATTCATTCAAAAAACACTTGATAAAATAACCAATAGAAATTAATCTCTCTAGAAGACTATTGGACAGTCTACCAAGGGGTCTAATGAGCATTCAACAGCCCAATGGCTTGCCTGATTCCTATTGGCCAGAAGACTAAGAGGTCCAATGAGAGTTTAATTGAATTATTTAGATACCTAAAGAATCACAATAGGGGAAAGGGGGACACACGTCACAAGGCTAGCAATTATGCATCTAATTTTCTACTGGCTAAGCTTGGCATGAGCCAATGAGGGGCCAACAAGAGGAAATAGCAAGGGGGGTCTACCAAGAGAGAGGGGGGACTGATTTTTGCAAGGCATTATCACACACACACACACACACACACACACACACACACACACACACACACACACATGTTAAGTATGGAGCCTGATTTACCCTTGTAATTTTCTGTGGTAAAAACGCACATTTGTAAGGCCCCCATTATGAGGAGAAGCCATCGTGCGTGAAGGAAAATCACTCACCGTAAACCAAAATTTTCATGGATAAGAATCAGGGGCAACTTTAAAGGCCTCGGGGGCGGAGGCCCCCGAGACTTTTTTTCGCCGGAATATTCTTTTTCGCCGGAATATTACGGCCGGACGGCGGCCGGAAAGTTGTCGGAAAACAACCGGTCGGTTGGCCGGTGGCTGGTGGTCGGAAGTCAATGGCCGGTGGCCGGTGGCCGAATTCAATGGCCGGTGGCCGAATTCAAAAGCGGACTTGTCTTCTCAAGGGCGGCCACACATGGGCGGATTGGAGGGTCCGATTTGGACTTATTCGCACAAGGGCGGCTACACATGGCTGTCTCTCATAAGAGAGGGCAGCCCTTTTGGCCTATAAAAGGAGGCCATTTCTACACACATTTTATAGTGTGAAGTTGATGCAACAAGGTGAGTGTGAGGTGGTGAGAGTGAAGCAAGGAGGGAGCTCCATTAAGGGTATAATCCCTTTGTAAATTACTTCTTGTTTTGAAGTACTAAAGCCATTGAGTGGCTGCTTTCCCGTGGACGTAGCCCACATTGGGTGAACCACGTATATCGTGTGTACTCTCTCTCTCTCTCTCTCTACTCTATAATCTCGTGTATGTAAATCTGTCTCTCTCCATTAATTAATCTACTCAATTATCTATTTAGCTACGCCTTATTTCCTAACAACACACACACACACACACACACACACACACACACACACACACTCACACTCACACAAGCTCATGTGTGAAGAAAATAAGACTATCTCCTTCTCAAGATTTAATGGAAAGCTCATCATCTACTCCAAGCTTGTGAGAAGGGAGGCCTACACCAACAACTCTTGGCTTTGTGATGCAAATCCAACGAAGATCCAAGCTCCAATGCATGCTCATCTCCTCTACCATGATAATTACTAAGCTATGCTAAGCTATTAAGAGTGATTATGTGAGGAGAAATACTTATTTCTCGTAAGAATACTCCTTCGTCTAGAACTACTCTCATACCCCGCTAGCTCTCACCATCTTCGAAGGTGTGTGAGGTATTGGGTCTAAGACTGTGAGGGAATTGATGTTGTGTTTTCAAGTGTAAGCTTGGTTCTTGAAGCTTCCATCTTCATTGCACCAACAAGTTATTGAAGGAACACAAAGTATTGTATTGTAAAATGTCTCCCTTGATGGGGGAAACCTATAATACAAATCCTTTTGGAGGGGGGACTGGCTCCATGTAAATCTAGTCCTCAACTGTTGTCAATAGATTAATTTCTCTCTCTTTTTGAAGTATTGTTCATGCCTATCTAACTAGGTGTTATGCTTTTGTTGCTCCCTCCATCCAAGCACTCTTGCTATGCTCATTAGGAATCTATTCTTAATGAAATGCTCACTATGTCTATGTTATTTTCTGGTACATACAAGTTACTAGACCATTAAATGTTACAAGCTCAGTAAGCAACAAAAGAAGGGACTCGATGATGAAAACTGAAGACGTAAAGTGAGCGACAATCAATTTTGGAAAACCGACACAGAAGGATTTTTGTTCACCGGTGATAGCTTAGGTTTAGGTAATCTTTTTGATGAATCACGGAGCCATTAATGGCCCGAGGAAAACTGTAAAGGGAGCTTAAACTCATAAACCGTCACTTGAATCAATTAACAATGTTGTTAACGACACTGCTTCAATAATTGTGGGTCAATTTTGTCAGTGTTACTTGTTTCCAAGCAATTTTTGTGCGTCAATAGCATTACCAAGTAGCTATTAACTACTGCTTTGTGCAGTGTGGCAACTCTTGGCTCTCACTTTTCCACAGCCAGCAACCCAGTGATGTCTCGGCTCACATTTTGAACACATATCCCCCAACATATTTGGTGAACCCAATGCTAAACGAGCTAGGTTGGGAGGTAAAGATGGAGATGCCAGAACATTTGAAGCTGTTTATTGAATATTTCAATTCCAATGGATTTGATAAAAATCTAGCAATTGCAGACTTTCCAAAAATGGTGGAATTAGTTCAGGGATGTGTGCAGCAGGAAACAAAATCCATGAAAATAAAAAAGCAGATTGATGATGTTGTAGAGCTAGCACTTGATGTTGTATGGGAGCAGTATCATAATTGTCTGGGATATGATCTAGAAGGTTTTATTGCATGTTATGAAGCCAAGATGAAGAGCCAAAATGTTCTAGAAAATCGGATGATTGTAGCTTTTGAAGAGGTTGTAAACTCAAACTTTAAAAAGCAGGTTTAAGAACTAGCATAAGCATATCCCACACGGTGGGACTATTTTGCAGAGGAATTTATTTGTGAAAGCTCAAGGATTTTAGATCTAGAAATAAAAGAGATTACTCAACGAAGCCAGATTGTCTTCAGTAAAGGTGAAGGGGATCAAATGCAGCTCCTCAACTATGATGAATTTTGGGAACACATTTCTACAAGAAGCAAAGCCAAAGAAAATACAGAATTGGAAGTAGCAGATTTAGGTTCAGAGGAGCATATTTTGAGCAATGTAAAAAAATTAACAATGAATTTAATGCTGAAACAGAATTATATGATTTTGTTTAAGATTGCTCGCATGGACGCTACCTCCAATAATGGTCCCAGTGAAGATGTAGACTGTAAAGCAAGTGGTTCACAAGATGCTGACCTTGACATGGGTTATTTTGAAGGATTTCATCAAGCAGAGGAGCCTCTACAGGATATTACTGAAACTATATGCACTATAGCCAAGCAGGACAGGAGGTTTGCTACATGAGATTGCATAAATAAAGCTATTATATACACAATAGCTAATGAAGTGACCAAGATTGTGTACCTAGCACAGGATGAGCCTGAGAATGCCAATGAACTTATGATTGCTACCAACAACATGTTTGCAGATGTTGTTATCATGGAAGAAGATGCCATAATTGATGATTTCTTGACTAGATCTAAAGGAGATGATTATAACAATATAGAAGAGCTTTCTGACGCATGTACCCCTTCAGAAGGGGTGCCAGATGAACCTTTGCAGTGCTATGATGGATTTCTAAGTAACATGGATGCAAATGAGGAAGTAGAGGATGACATGGATGAGTATGAAGGTTGCCTAGATCATGATGATTGTGAACAAGTTACCGACAAGGATTTCACATCTATGCTTGTACATGGACTGCATGAGGAGATAACTCCTACAGTTTTGATGAAGGTTGATATTTTGAAGAGTGATTTTCTTGAGGATGCTACAGATGAAGATATACAGGATAAAGTTGCTTTTCATGATCAAACTGAAACCCCAACAGGTAAAAATTCCTCTGATGATACAGGTCCAGAGACTCCCAAGGTTTTTTGTGATGGCTATGAAGCTAGAGGGGGTGATGATGCTAAATCATCCTTGATAATACAAAAAGTGCACATGGTTTTTCAGTTCCTTAGACAATGTTCCAAATGTGGGTAGATTTGGATGTTGTTCCTATTGATGCTTATGTCAGTGATGTCCTCGCTGCTAGTAAAAGGGAGTCAGAATTCTTTAATGCTTGCTGGTAATGAGCTTAAGTTGCCAATAGCTTACGGGATGTGGGTGTTGGATTATGCTTCAAGAGAACCTCTAGTATATTGTGGAGCCCATCAATGCTATGTGATCTCAATGGTGTTTGATCCAGGAGATTCTAAGGATATTCATAAGCAGATTCAATATGGATGGATACTGTTAAGTATGCATAGTAATTGCGTGCTATTTGAACCAAGGGTAGCATATTTGCACCAAAAATTCTTGAAGTTTATTGATACAGGAGATGTATGCTCATGTGGATATTATGTTGCTCCAATATTTGGGCAATTCCTTATTATTCCATTTGATCTTGGGGGCTACTAAAGTGCAAGTTGCAGATTTGAAGAGTACCAGTTATCTGTTGTAGCAGGTTGCATGGTACAAGGTTTAGGTTTCTAGATTATGCTAAGTCAAAAGAGTTTTTGGTTATGCGTTTAATAAGATTACATGGCTGGCTTCCAATTGACTTCTTTGGACAATTGATGAAGTATCTTCACATCTTTTGAGTTGGTTCTGCTACCAGAACTTGAAGTAAAGGACTTGATGGCCATTCCGTGTGCACACAGATTAAGACATACTTGAGCTTGGCAAGGTTCCCTAAAGTGAGCTTGATGGTCAAGCCGTACACATCATTAACTAGAGCACTGGTTCACTAAACAGGTTTTCCATAACTAAATGCTTTAAAGATACGGCATATAAAGTTCAAAGATTTTTGATGGGCAGTTACCTAATGATTAATCTAGAACATTGATGATAGGGTATAAACCTTATTTTATTTTTCATATGTTTGCCAATTACGTGAGTCTGATGATGGCAAAGAGCTTAAGGT
Organism: Adiantum capillus-veneris; assembly: GCF_014529385.1. Lineage (NCBI taxonomy): Eukaryota > Viridiplantae > Streptophyta > Polypodiopsida > Polypodiales > Pteridaceae > Adiantum > Adiantum capillus-veneris. Next base: position 135,340,545 of record NC_140954.1, read on the forward strand.
ACCTATAGCAGATGCAGATTGAAGTGCAGTTGGCACAGACCGAAGGCTGTGTAGGTTTAGAGGGGGTGGATGTCGTGCAGCTCCGCTCCCATGCTAAGAAAGATACCAGAAAGACGCACATCGAGCTTATTTGAATCTTACCTGCTTAATGATCAGTGCTCAAGGCTTGGCAACAAGCTATTTTTACGGTTAATGTATGCCAAATGCGGCTTTAAAGGGCCAACATATGCTTTAATGATGCTAAAAAGGAGTATGATAGAAGTAAGCACAAATAGGAGATTATGATCTAGAACTCCAATGCTTGAAGTGCTCTACTGGCCTGTCTTTATGCCTCATCGATTGGAGCTACCATAAAGAAGTTATGGCAGTTTGAAGTTTAAGTTGATGCAAATCTGTAGCGGATTGGGCAAGTGCAGTTGAAGGATCAGAGATGAAGTGAATGCATGGACCTCAAGTGCTCACTTTGTGGAGCACGTCGGTCTTTTCAAATCAGCAATTGGAGTTACGGTTACCAAGATATCACCAGATTAAATTTCCTCGGGGGCCAATTCTATGCCAGGTCGATTGCCTCGATCGGAGTGCCATTTGGTGTTTTTGGAGATTGACAAAATTCGAAAGGGTAGTACTCAGTATATGGGGTTAGCAGGAAGTGATTGTACATCAATCAGAACCTGGGTCAAAAAGATGTAACAAGTTAAAGTGCATGCCAGTTGTCGACTGCATGCTAGCTTTTGTGCCAATCTGTTGCTCGTCATTCCAAGCCATTCTAGTGTCCTTAACCAAATGCGAAGGGAAGTCCATTCCTCAAATGCAATCACTTATAATTGCATCATGAAGGTGAGTGGAACCGTATCCGAGAAATTGAAATGGGCAACAGAATTTATGATGATATTGCTGCAAGTAAATGCGGTGCGAGTCAATGCTTTGTCAGTGTGCATGCTGTAGGGAAAAATGCCTTGCCCAATATGTATACCAAATGTGGTGCAACTACAAGAAGGTTCAATGGTCACCCAAGGGGTGGCCGCCCAATGGTCAAGGATGTGGCCACCCAAATTAAAGAGGAAATGGCCACCCATTGGTAAAATGGGAAAGAAGTGGGAAAAGGGGAAGAAAGAGCATGGCCATTGCATGGCATCAGCAAGCAAGGGAAGGTGCGGTGACGAATGTGTTCGCAGCGCACTACACTTTCCTCGAGTGAAGTCGAGCAAGAAGCGTGAAGTGCACGCGGTGCCATGGCGCCCCATTCGGTACCGCCTGCACCGCAAACAGAGAAGACCCAACCTTGGCCAACTACGTCAATAGGGGAAGTTTTATGCGCCACATCATCGACGGTGCCATCGGTGGGTAGCAGGGGGAGTTGCATGCACGAGAAAAGGGATGGCTATTTTAAGAGATATCAGTGAGTTGTGTTTGGCGAACGAAGCAACGAAGCAATGGTCTCCAAAGAAAGAGTCATATTTTTCAGGGAATCTACATTTTTGCGGAAATCTTGACCTTTTGTAAAAAAGCTTCTCTAAGCCAAGAACTTGTAAAGAAAATTTTGATTATTTTTCTGGGAGCAATTGTATAGTGGAGAGCCAGTTAGAAGTTTAGGAGCTTTTGGCCGGACAAGCCATTTGTAAAGACCTAAACTATAAAGGTCAAGTTTTGTAAGTTTGAACATCATCTTCTTTTATGAGAAATTGAAGAAGACAGCGTACGTTTGAGAGCTCTATCTTGCTCCAACTTGTAATCTTCGCTATTGTGGCTACGGTAATCCAAATTCAGATTCGTTTATTGCATTGTGTTCCTCTTACCTTGCTCTTCCATTCAAGTGTAATCATTCAAGATTTGGTGTAGGTTTTCAACTACGTGTTTGGAGCCTTAAATTGCTGTTTTGAGTGCTTATATGTGTATTTTATGTTGTTTTGACCCTAGGGGAGGCTTTAGGGACCCTAAAACGACCCTTTAGGATGACCTGTTCACTATTTTTGTTGACTTTGAGATGAACGATCGCGGTCTTTGTACCTCTCCAGAATGCAGTGATAGTGACAGGATATGTTCCTGATAGTCCCCTGTAGCTTCCCTTTAAGTTTCGTGCGAATCTGATATGATTTGCATAGTAAACGGGCGTGATGACTGTAGAGCTGTGTAGAAGGACATAGGCAGATTACTTGGCTTTAGTGCGTTTGATTTGCTTGTAGAGTTAGTAGTTTCATCTCTTCGCGTTAACTTCATTAGGATTGACACCCTAGTGAGTTTCCATGCCTCATCCTGGTCGCTTCCCTTGTATTGATATTTAATGTCGATGCATGAGAGCTATGCTATGGACGTCTGTCCGCGACGACCCACAAACATTGGCGCCATTGCCGGGGAATGCACCTTAGGTGATGAGTGACCAAGTGCGCAGTTAGCTTCCTTAAAAGAAGATCAATCCACAAATCCATTTACACCTCAGTTAGGCTGCTAAATAGGGGTTTAGAGCTTAGTGGAGTCTAGAGTCAGTGGACCGGCTAGATCCTCTCTTAGGAGAGTTAGGGAGCTGTGAGTGAGATTGTTCAAAGAATTTTTGCTCTTCAATTTCTCTAATTCGATTGAGTACTGAAATCTCACCCGAAATTCGTCTTGTTTGTTTTGTTTGATTCATTTCTTTATGTTCTTTCATTTCTGTACTTAGGAGTAGGATAAGTAATCACATTCCAGTCAGATTTGGGACAAAACTTAGAGTCGAGAAGCCAGAAAACCATAACCTTGGCAAAAAGGCCATAAGACTCTGAAATTTAGAAAATCTGACCAAACAGGGTTGATATTGATTCAAATCACCAAGTGGTAGCACAAAACACTATAAAACACTTGACAGAGGGAGCAGACTAAATTTCATCAGATTTGGCCCAGGTACTACGATCGCGATCGGTGTACCTTAGTGTCAGAATTGTACAATATTTGACATGTGCCTTCCTGATAAGATTCTAAACAAGTTTGTCTAAAACAACCACACCCAAAAACATCAAAAATCAAGGAAATCAGGCCACTTGGGTAAAACTAGCCTGACAGACCCAGAAACTGTAAAATCTTGACTTTTGGTGATCCAAATGCAAAAAGACTTGGGGGATAGCCTTAAAACATTAGTGTCTACAAGCATGCCAAATTTGGTCTAATTTGGGCTCAGAACTACGATCGCGATCGGTGTACCTAAGTGCCAGATTTTGACCAGATTTCATCTGTGAGATCCTCAGGTGTATATGAACATAAAAGTATACAGGACCAAGAGCCAAAAACCTCAAAATACCTGTCAAATCATCCGAACATAGATCCAAGTCAAAAACTGCTAAACTGGCATAGAAATTGACTTTCTGTAGACCAAAACACATCAAAACTGGGAAGAAACCATGCAGGGGGATAGCATGTGCATAGGATAAGCCTAGGTATCTCGCAAATCCCAAATCAAACATCAAAATCCATCAAACCTGATAAAATTGGAAAATCAGGTACTTCAAACCAAGAACTGGTAAAAGCTTGACTTTTTGGGGTTTGAATACAAAAGTATGAAGTGGATAGCCTTAAAATAGCCTAGTGAACAATCTGGTGAAGTTTCATCAAATTTGGGCACTGCACTACGATCGCGATCGGTGTACCTCAGGCCCAGATTTGGCTTAGATTTCAATCAGTCATAGCTCTAGTCTTCCTAGTCCCATTGGTGAAAGATGGACAAGAATGGATGAGATTTGTTCAAGTTATGATCAGTTTTAACTTTTAAACTGCTTTTTACTAAAAGTCTAAATGTTACTGGTTGCGAAAGGAAAATCCTGACAGCTTGTGATTCTAATGAGCAAGCAAGGCAGTGGAGAGCAGCACCATATGAAGTGGGTGAGCTCTCTACAAACGAAAAAGCTCACATCTCGGATGAAACACTAGCTCAGATCCCTGCTCACATTTTCATCGCGAAGTTTAGGGATGCTGATGGTGATATGGTAAAGACGACAATCATGCCACGGGAAATATGAAATCTCCACTGAAGGCCGGAGGTCACAGAAGCCATGCGGGCTGTGCATTTGGAGTAGTTTTTTAGATTGCAACCATGGGGAACAAACTACATGAGGGCCCACGAGCTCATGAGCTTGATACAATATGATGGGCAAGCAATGCTCACCGACAAGGATGGTTCAAAGGTAAAAGTAAAGATCACCAAAGAAATCATCAATGAAGCTTTGCACTTCCTTCTAGGGCAACACTACTTGCTGGCAAACACTAAGTCACTGGATAACGAGAAGGCATTTATCAAAGCAAAAGGAAACAAGTACAAGTACAGTGACATGATATATAGTGAGCTGGAGTTACCAATGAGATTGGTCTCTCAACATTTCAGGGTACAAAAGCCTCCTCACTACACCGAGCCAAGATCCTGCACATTGTAGTGGTCATGGCTCTAGCAACAGCTGAAAACAAAACCATCCGATGCGATTATGGTTCTTACATCTTGGAGAACTTGATCGAAGCCAATTTGAAAAGCTCGGCAAAGAACAAGAGCTACATGAGTGCAGGGCCAATGCTAACAAGAATAGCATACCAAGCTTTGGGCATGATTGAAGACCTGCCGGTGGCCAGTTCTCAAACGGCCTTGATTCAGAAAGCAAAGCTGGTTGCTCACTCAGTAAGGACGACCACTAGCGTAACATCATCGCACTCAGCCAAGGCATCCAACAAAAGCTCAAGCGATGAAGAAAAGACAGAGACTAAAGACGAGGGAAACTCTCAAGGGTCAAAAGACAAAGTACCATCGAAATTTGAAGAAAGCGAGGAGGAAGACTCCACCACACCGCTTGAGAGAAGAAAACGGGAAAGAAGTACAGTGCTGCAGTCTGACCTTCAAAAAGCATATGCAGAGGCCCAACAAAGAATTGAGGAAAGAAGGACCAAGTTGCGGGCTGACAGAAAGCCAAGAGCTGTTGCAACACAACAAACAGAAAAACGAAGGTTCGAGAAGGAAAGACAAGCAAGAAGGGAAAATGCAGCTCGCATACGGGCTGAAAAACAAAGCTTAGAAGCGGAACAAAAGGCTGTAGAAGTGGACATTTCTTCTCAGTCCATTGAAGAAACAAAGGAGAAAGAGGTGGCTGGAGATATGAACCAAGCAGAGCAATTAAAAAAAACTCAAAGAGAGAGGAATGTGGAAGCACGACGGGCGGCAGATTTGACTCGCCAAAGAATAATAAAGATTTTGAAGAAAAGAAAAGCGGACGCATCTGCTTCACAGCCAAGGGAAGATGCATCGAAAAAGAGGCATGTATAAGAAGTGGAGAAATCACCACCTCCTCCCTCGCCTAAATCACCACCTCCTCCCTCGCCTAAATCACCACCTCCGCCCTCACCGAAATCTCCTCCTCCCCCTCCTTCTCCATCAACCAAAAAAGCACCACCTCCTCCTCCTTCATCCTCACAAAAAGAGTTTATGCCTCCTACGAAAGCAAAAGGATACCAAGAAGCCTGTCAGGCTATGGATTAATTTGACTACAGAAAAACCTTGCAAGATCTAGAAAAACAATTCTAATGCCAGCATGTGGTGCTGAGAGAAAAAGAAAAACACGTACAGGAGGCTCAACAAAAGCAAAAAACTGGGCAAGAGGAGTTAGAGAGCCTGCGGGCACAATTGGAGCTCGCAACGAAGGAAAGAGACACTGAGCGACAACAGGCTCAGTCTCTGACCAAAGACCTGGTGGATGTCAGGACGGAATTGACAGCACAAGAAATGGAATGCCAAGCTTTGTCAACAGGGATAAAGAAAGCTACGGAGCAGCTTGATTACGAAAGCGCAAGTTCCAGAGGGTTAACAGTTCATACCTCACTATCAAAAGCACTTTAACAACCTTGATGGCAAACCAAGAACCTATTGGGGCATTGGTCTCCACATCAAACAATGCTGCAACAGTGAACACCCTAGCAGCACTGAAAGGGGAGCTAGAGCAAGAAAAACTTCAAAGAGAGCTACTCTTATTGGGAATGATGGCCCAGACGGCGGCCAATGAGCAAAAAGTGAAAGAGCTGGAGCAGCAACTCACACAAGCAAGGGCCGAGTCAGATACTCAGAAGCAAATCAATGACACATTGCTGAAAGAAAAAGAAGCATTGAGTTCTCAACCGCAAATCAGAACAGAGGAAGCCCAAGTGCAACCGCAACTGCTGCCAGGACAAGAAATGCCTGACTTGCTTGAAACATCATACCAAGGAGAACAAGAGCAAGGATCAGCAGAGGCAAATATGGACAGAAGAGATGATCTAACTCAGACCATCAAGGACATGTCAGAGGGACCAGCAAAAGATTACCTGATATACAAAAAGAAGATAATGGAGTCCGCGGCCCTGGCGTTCTTACAGCCAGAAGAGCAGGTGCAGGGGTTTGGCCATGAGTACCTACCTTTTCCCTTGATATGCCACGCAGCAATCCTACGGAAGGAGAAGATGCGGCCGACCCTGCCACGAAACAAAGACGGAGATTACGAAGGTGTAGCACTGACAGCTGAAGAAGCTCAGGCTCTCATCAAAGATCACCCTAAATGGAGGTAGAAGTGGCTGGACAAGCGGCCACAGGATCTAACCAACTACCACAACGCTCCTCAACACATTCAAATATATCCTACTTTCTGCCCAGTCCCTAGAAGACGCACATGGAAGGAGTTTGCCACATGGAAAGGCTCCAGGCAGCAAAAGCTAAACTACCCAGTCCTGACAGCACAAAATCCTCCTACAATAGCCTATGTAGTCAACACTCTGAATTTGACAATCACCTTGCTGCGGGATGTCCCCGACGTGGCCTGTCAAATGCTGGTAAAGATAGCCCGGATGATTGTCACCTACATCCAGGTGTTCAAAGACAATGAAGGCGACAATCATCTGTGGAACCTATTCCTGGAAGGGCATAGAGGGATCTACTGGAATCTCCAAGATTCGCCGCCACGACATATTCTGATGGCAATGTACTCAAGACTAATGTACCTACCTTCACATTATTTGCAGACATTTGAAGAGGCCTTCGTAATAGGTTTCTTCGAAATCAACTCAATAATCTTTCATCCTATGGCGAAGGACCTCAAGGCATGGTACGTAGCGTACTAGCACACATTAAGTGAAAATCCTTTCAGACAACATCAAGAAGCCTTGGAGGCTGTTCTCCGCACGCGAGCTTTTCAGTGACACTTGCCTCCTTGGAGCCCCATCAACGAGCAAAGCTCTGAACATGCACGAGGACATGCAAGGATAAGGAAGGGGGGAGTGTTTGGCGGACAAAGCAACGAAGCAATGGTCTCCGAAAAAAGAGTCACATTTTTTAGGGAATCTACATTTTTGCGAAAATCTTGACCTTTTGTAAAAAAGCTTCTCTAAGCCGAGAACTTGTAAAGAAATTTTTGATTATTTTTCTGGGAGCAATTGTATAGTGGAGAGCCAGTTAGAAGTTTAGGAGCTTTTGGCCGGACAAGCCATTTGTAAAGACCTAAACTATAAAGGTCAAGTTTTGTAAGTTTGAACATCATCTTCTTTTATGAGAAATTGAAGAAGACAGCGTATGTTTGAGAGCTCTATCTTGCTCCAACTTGTAATCTTCGCTATTGTGGCTACGGTAATCCAAATTCAGATTCGTTTATTGCATTGTGTTCCTCTTACCTTGCTCTTCCATTCAAGTGTAATCATTCAAGATTTGGTGTAGGTTTTCAACTACGTGTTTGGAGCCTTAAATTGTTGTTTTGAGTGCTTATATGCGTATTTTATGTTGTTTTGACCCTAGGGGAGGTTTTAGGGACCCTAAAACGACCCTTTAGGATGACCTGTTCACTATTTTTGTTGACTTTGAGATGAACGATCGCGGTCTTTGTACCTCTCCAGAATGCAGTGATAGTGACAGGATATGTTCCTGATAGTCCCTTGTAGCTTCCCTTTAAGTTTCATGCGAATCCGATATGATTTGCATAGTAAACGGGCGCGATGACTGTAGAGCTGTGTAGAAGGACATAGGCAAATTACTTGGCTTTAGTGCATTTGATTTTCTTGTAGAGTTAGTAGTTGCATCTCTTCGAATTCACTTCATTAGGATTGACACCCTAGTGAGTTTCCATGCCTCATCCTGGTCACTTCCCTTGTATTGATATTTTATGTGGATGCGTGAGAGCTATGCTATGGACGTCTGTCGCGGTGACCCGCAAACAAGTTCCAAAGGGGGTGAAAACGGGAGAGCTCGAAAGAAAAGAAAGAGGTGAAGACAAGTAGGGAAAAGAGGTAGAGCTTGGGAGATCAAAGGGAAGGAGGAGCTCTCTCTCTCTCTTGCACTCTCTCTCAGCTTTGAGAAACTTGAAGGAGAATCGCTCGATAAAAGAGACAAGGGAGCTCACAGGCAAGAGGAACTGTTCGAGCAAGCGAAGTTTGATAAGTAGACGACGAGGCAAGAAGGGAGTTGAGCTCAATAAGCAACAAAAGAAGGGAGTCAACGACGATAACCGAACACGTAAAGTGAACGACAATCGATTTTGGAAAACTGACACAAAATGATTTTTGTTCACCAGTGACGTCTTAGGTTTCGTTAATCTTTTTGATGAATCACGGAGCCATTATAGGCCCGGGGAAAACTATAAAGGGAGCGTAAACTCCTAAACCATCACTTGAATTAATTAACGATGTTGTTAACGGCATTGCTTCAATAATTATGCATCAATTTCGTCAGTGTTACCAGTTTCCAAAGATTTTTGTGCGTCGGTAGCATTACCAAGTAACTAATAACTACTATTTCATGCAGTGCAGCAACTCTTGACTCTCACTTTTCCCGCAGCCAACAGCCCGGCGCTGTTCGGACTCACATTTCGATAAACACATATCCCCCTATAGCGTGACTATAGAAACTTTGATGATAGGTCCACAGAATGGCAAAAATGCAACTTTTTTGTACCAATTTTTTTTTATCCTAAAAGAAAAATAGTGAGGCAAAAGCAACCATATGATTTTATCACCAACGTATTGAAGTTAAAGAGGAATTTTATCTCATGTCCTACAAAAATTCCTAGTCTCATTTACATGCAATCAACCGTAAGAAATGGCTGTTTTGGGCAAAATGTACCGGTCCATCAACTTTGGAGGTTTATTGTGACTAAGAGATGAGAAATTTTACAAAGTTCTTATTTTTTCCATAAGTAGTAGTCCTTGAACCATAAGCTCATGAGAGGATTTTCGAGAATGCATGGATCTACTATGGTTATGGATGTTTTTCTCAAAACCCTGAAAGGATACTTTTATGTCCTGTTAGGTTTCTAGCCCTCCATAGACCTATTTTTTGTGGAGAACCAATGGCACTCCTTAAAGTGCATAGGATCATTCATGCCACCATCAAACAACACATACACCACTCCAAAATAGCTTCTCGCAATTAACTATGCCTTGCAAAATTTTGTTATGAAACCCATGCTCACAAATGTAATGATCTAGTAACTTATCATTTGATGGATTCGTTTGTTGTTTCATATCTATTCTATCTATGGCTACGGCTATTTGTGGTAGCATTGTAGCAGCTTCTTATATTAAATACCATGGCACATTGTGTGAGCCAGGTTGATATCATAGTATGCAAGAACTACTTACAATGGCCACTTGCAAGATGAAAGAGGAGGACATGTATGCACAATGTCTCTTTTGGATATCTTTGAACAAAGTAATGGTAATGATGAAGCACATTTGTGAGCCAAAAAACTTCCAAGGTTTCATGGCAAACAAGGCCCAAGCGAATTGGAATGTTGCTTGAGAGGTGTACAATGGAGGAAAACAAATGTGATGCATAGAAGAGAAATGTATTGTGAGTGGCATTGGAAACATAGCGTGCAGCTTCACTCTAGGTATGTTCTAGGCCATGCTAAACAAGAGCACAAAATAACGTGTGAAAAAGGGTGAATGGCACCATCAAAAGAAACGACCGTTGAGGCACAATTGATACAATAATGATGGTGCAACAGACATGTTGTCCAACTTTTAAATGCAACATCAAAAGTCTAGATTAATTTTACTTATTGAAACAACTTGTTGACCCTACCAAGTGGTCGGGGAAAATTGTTGTCAAAAGAAAACTTTTTACACACCTTGGTGCACGACTAGGAGTGTTGGGTCTTGAGCAAAACTATCAGTAAGATGAGAAGGTGGCATTACACTCTCCTCCCCTTCCACAATAGAGTGACTAAGAGTAACTACTTTATGAGGTGGTAGTACACTCTCTCATTTTATTAGTAAGATGAGAAGGTGCTAGTACACTCTTCTTCCCTTCCACAACTAAGTGTCTGAGAGTAACTCCTTCATGATTTCACACATTTCCTTTGTCTTGCCTATATGAAAATGGCCATTGGAAAGAATTTATAAAACCTATCAAATGGTTCATGAATCCTATGGAAGAGGAACATAAAGGACATGATTCCATGGAAGTAGGGGAAATGGGAATGTGTGGCAAGGTCCAAGGTTGCATTGGGATCCTGGACCAGTGATACATGCAAAAGCCATGTGTGTAAAGTTAGTAGTCTCCTTAACAAATCAAACGTAGGACTGGGTGGTCATGGCTAGCCTCTAGGGATGTGATTGACAAAGTAGACCTCTTCTCTCAAGGAGGCCCTTGGAAGGAGGCTAAAGTGCATGAAAAAAATTCCTCGAGGGGTCCACCACAAAATATGTAAGTGTAGCACGTGAGTTCACCCACAGTGGTTTTTTATATACCAAAGAGTTACAAAATTACATATACAAGAGGGGTTTAAAAATAAAAAATTGAAAAAATGCTACAGGTTTGTGAGGGAAGAGGGGTGTTTTAATTCATGATGAAGTGTGTGTGTAGAGGGGTTTTAAAAATACCTCTTGAATGCACGTGCTATAGGTATTTTTGAAAGGTGGATCCCCCCCCCAAAAAAAAAGTTATAGATCCAAGTTGGGATTTTCTAAAGCTAGGTGCTACATGGGAGATATTAAATTGACATTATCATTGGAATGGAGAAGATGTTCAAATACTTCAAGTGCTTCATCTTACACTAATTCCCTTGTCTCTTCAAGCTTGGAGGGGAATCCTTAAATACATTTTAGAGGAAAGTTGCTAAAAAGGTGAATAGCAAAGGGATCTCCAAGCTGGCACATTTCTCGGATGGCAAATTTTTTTTCTAGAAGGATGTCGACCAGTTGGTGGTGCAGCATAGTCTCAATCTGAATGAAAGGCTATTGATCATAAGAGAGTCTCAAAAGTTCTATGAGATAGTCCAATGCATGGAGTCGGTGATTGAAAAGCTTGGCGTTTGCCCAAAGGTATAATTTTTGCACTTCCCAAAACCATAGGAGCTTATAAAAAGAAGATGTATAAAGCAGATTAATTCACTCCACTCACCAAATCGTAGAGAGTGAATTGATAAAAAAAGAATTGGTTGAAGTGTGCAATCACCATTTGGGAGGTAAACTGGCCAAGCTCAATGAAAATCCTCACTTGTAAGGTATTGTGGGAGGCAATCCCAACTAGGAATAAGATTCTTGTGAGAGGGCTTGGCACAAACATTTGCACTAGATGCTAAGCAACTTTAAAGGACCCCTTGCATCTATTTAAAGACTACCCTTCCTTTTGGGGTCTTGTTAGCAAAGTTTGCAAATGGGTGCAAAAGACATGGAAGGTGTTACCATATACATGTGGTAGTGATGTGTGTGAACACACTAGGACCGCCGGGGCATTTTTTCCCTCTTTAGGAGGTTTTTTCCCTCGTGCATTGTATATACGCCCATCACTCTAGGGCTATCTATCTTTCCATTGCACACTAAGTAGCACACTCTCTATTGTGTGCCTTGAGCTTCCTTCGTCTTCTCCAAGCTGTGTGTGTTTCTCTGCAACCCTAATTCCAACAATTGGTATCAGAGCAGGTCATGTCCTCCCGGGCTTAGTCGCCTGCTGCTCCAGCACATGCCTGTTCACTTTCTCCGATTACAGTGAGATTTGGCAAACGTTCGTAGGTCGACAAATATTTTGAAACATCTCGTAGAGCTTGATCTGCTCAGAATTTCGATTTGGGTTCATTTCGGCCTCCGTTTCCACTACAGGCAGTACTGCACAAGCTATTTTGTCATTTTGTGCAGAATTTTTGTCAGTGCCGATTTATGCATAACAGGTTCCTTATAGTCTTCTACGGTTTGTGCTATATAGCACAGGTTGTTCCCGCTCCGTTTCTTCTATTTTCGAGCAGTTTTCACATCAGGTGCAGCATTTACGATGGCTGACAACAACAACACAGATGTGTTCAAGATGTTTGCTGCTGAGGACAGGTTGGATGGGGACAACTACCCTATGTGGGCTTATATGATGCAACATGTTCTTGTGTCAAAGGGTGTCTGGAACATTGTGCAGGGCATTGATGTACGTCCTGGTTCTGAGGATGTAGGCAATGTTGAGGATGTTGCAGGTCTTGCTGCAAGGATTGCAGCTGCTAGAGTTGTTTTGCCTACGGCAGAACAAGCTCGTTGGGATTTTAAGGATGCGCACGCTCATGCATTGATTGCGTTGTCTGTGAAGCGCACCATTGTTCCTCACATCCGTTCAGCAAAATCTGCAAAACAGGCTTGGGATGTTCTAGCAGGTCTTTATGCAAGCCGCAATGAGGCTAAAATCGATTTTTTGCGTAAAGAGTTGGAGTCGAAGATTATGCATGAGGAAGATGATATGGACACTTTCCTTGCTAGTGTCAAGGATATCAATGAGCAACTTATTTCTGTAGGTGAAGTTATTTCAGACAGTTCCCTTGTGCAAACTGTTCTTGATGCCTTACCAGATTCTTACCAGACTTTTACTAGTACTTGGAGACTTATGACCCAAGGAAATCCAGAAGTTGTCAAGTTTGATGCATCATGCACATTGCTGTTGCAAGAGTCACTTTCCAGAAAAAACAGGACTAGACAGCGTGCAGTTAAACAGGATTTTATTGCTTCTCAAAGAAAGGGTGGTAACAGCAATGCAGCCACTTCTTATGGTTCTGCTGCGAGTGGCAAAAATTATGTTCCTAATGATTTTGCTGGCCCTGGAAATTCTGGTGATAAGGGCAAAAAGAAGATGCGTTGACATTATTGTAAAGCCAATGATCACTTGATCAAGTCGTGTCCTAAGTTGAAGGCCAAAGAGGCTAAGAAGAAAGAGGGTGGTTCCACTGCAAATGCTGGTTCCACTACAAATGCATCCATTATTGAGTCTTCTGTGAAAGGAGACTGTGTTGCTGATGTTGATGCAGAATGGGCTTTTAGCGCAGAGTGCACTTACAATCCTGCTGTCCATGATGCATGCTTGTCAGTTGCTGCAGATTCACATGTGTGGTATTTTGACAGTGGTGCTACAAAGCACATTACCTCACATTGTGAATTGTCTACCTCTCTCGAGTCTATCCCTCATGGGAATTCAGTCACTTGTGCCAACAACGCCTCTTATCCAGTTCAGGGAGTTGGAAAGATTGTGCTCGCTGCTGCTAATGGCAGTTCCTTCACACTTGTTGATGCACTTTATGTACCTGGGATCAAGAAGAATCTCTTGTCTGTATCCGCACTTGCTAGACTTGGACTTGTAGTCAAATTTGTGGATGACAGATGTACAGTTCATGATCTCAGTTTTGGTGATGAAATTTTTGCATCTAGGCTTTTGTGCCGTGGGCTGTATAAGCTCACTTTGTATGACAAGTGTGGACAAAATTTTGCAAATGCTGTTGCAGATTCAAGGGCTATTTCAGATGCAAAACTTTGGCATGCATGTTTTGGTCATCTGAATTTTGAGAGTTTGCTGCGTTTGCAGAAATCTGATATGGTTGCTTCTTTGCTGCCTCTTGAAGCACCTGTCAAACATGTTTGTGAAGGCTGTACTTTGGGTAAGATGCAGCGTTCTAAATTTACAAAGGATGGTTCAGTTCAGGCCACATGTAGGTTGTAGCTTGTGCATAGTGATGTTTGCGGGCCCATGCAAACTCTGTCCTTGGGCAATTACCTGTACTTCGTGACTTTCATTGATGATTACTCCAGGCATGCATGGGTATTTCCGCTTAAAGCGAAGTCCAAAGTTTTTGTGTGCTTCAAACAATTTCTGGCTATGGCTGAAAATGTCTCGAAATGTACTATGGGCACCCTTCGTTCCGATCGAGGGGGGGAGTATATGTCTCATGAATTTAAGCATTTCTAGCTAGTCGTGGGATAAAACACCAATGTACAGTACCTTATACACCTCAGCAAAATGGTGTTTCTGAGAGGAAAAACAGGTCACTGATGGAAATGGCACGATGTATGGTCAAAAGTCAAGCTTTGCCGCATTCTTTTTGGCTTGAGGCCATCGTGTGTGCCACTTATGTACTTAACAGGTGTCCTACGAAGCTTTGCAGTCTATTCCTCCATATGAAGCATGGCATGATAGAAAGCCTTCTATTGAGCACATGCATGTTTTTGGCTGTTTGGCATATGCTTTGGTGCCACAAGTGCAGCACAAAAAATTGGATGATAAGGCTGTCAAATGTATTTTTGTTGGTTATAGTGCTGAAAGCAAAGGTTACAGGTTGTATCATCCGCAAAAAAAACGTATTCTGGTTTCTCAGGATGTAGTGTTTGTGGAAGATTCTATTCAGCCCTTGCTGTCATGTACTAGAGACAATAATGTAAGCTCACAGGACATTTATGACACTTTGTTGCCTCTTTTCAGTGGTGGAAATACGAATGTAAGTTCCAATGAGGCAAATGTATAGCCTATGGGGGTTTTTGAAAATGTTCTAGATCAGCCTATTACTGATGCAGATGTACATGATGTACTTGATGAGGAAAGGGGTGAAAATGAGCAGGCTAGAGGTATGCCAAAATGGTTGGTGCACACTTTGCGTGACAGTAAATTGGATGCACCTGTGTCTAGTCCTACTCGTTCAGGCTCTTGCCATGCATCTTATGCATCAAATTGTTATTGCTTTGGCTGTGTCTAGCTTACATGATGTTGAGGAGCCTGTCTTTTGATGAAGCACAGAATTCAGAAAATTGGATGGCTGCCATGCAATCAGAATATGATGCACACATAGAAAATGACACATGGACTTTATGCCATTTGCCTCCTGGCAAAAAGGCCATTGGTACGAAGTGGGTTTACAAGTTGAAACGCAAGCCGGATGGTGAGATTGATCACCATAAGGCTCGACTTGTTGCAAAGGGTTATGCACAACAAAAAGGCATAGATTATGAAGAGACTTTTACTCCCACTTGTCGTATGACTACTCTGCATTTTCTATGTGCATTGGCAGCTCATTTTGGTTGGGATGTACATCAATCAGACATTGTTACTGCTTTCTTGAATGGTGATATATTTGAGGAAGTTTATGTAATGCAGCCTCGTGGTTTTGTCATAAAAGGACAAGAGGACAAAGTGTGCAGATGTAAGAAGGCTTTGTATGGGTTGAAGCAATCTCCTCATGCTTGGTATGAGAAAGCTGACACTCATTTGGTTAAACGAGGCTTTCGTAACAGTCCAACAGAAAGCACATTGTATGTAAAGCATGAGGGTGATGTACTTCTCATTGTGGTTCTTTATGTTGATGATTTGCTGATCATTGGACCAAATGAGAGACATATTGTTGAATTTAAGTCTGATTTGAATGCTACTTTCAAGATGAAAGATTTGGGGCTGTTGCATCATTACTTGGGTATACAGTTTAAGCAGTGTGATGGTGGTATTGCCTTGTGTCAGAAAAGTTACATAGAGACATTGCTATGTAAGTTTGTACTTGAGGATTGCAAACCTATTGCCACTCCCATGGAAACACGTTTGAAGTTGAGTCTACATGATGCTGGCGATCCTGCTGATGTCACTCTTTACCAAACTGCTGCTGGCTGCCTCATTTATGTATTCAACACAAGACCGGATATTCAGTTTGCAGTCTCACAGGTCAACATATTTATGCATAGCCCAGGGTCTAAGCATTGGCGGGCTGTCATGAGGATTTTCCGCTACCTTAGTGGCACTTTACATCTTGGCTTGTTTTATCCCAAGGGGGATCATTGCCAGCAGACTTACATGCTTTTTCGGACTCAGATTGGGCTGGTTGTTTTGACATGCGAGTGTCCACAAGTGGTTTTTGTTTCATTCTTGGCAGTTCATGTATATCATGGTTGAGCAAGAAGCAAACTACTGTGGCCACTTCGAGTTGTGAGGCTGAGTACAGGGCAGTCTTCACAACTACGGTTGAGTGTGTATGGCTCAGACGCCTTATGGATGATTTGGGTGTTGGACAGGACACTGCCAACACTATCTACACTGACAGTCAAAGCGCATTGGCAGTTGCGAGGAACCTAGTTTTTCATGCTCGCACAAAGCACATTGAGGTGCATCACCACTATGTCAGGGAGAGGCTCTTCGCATGAGAGATCAGCTTGGCTTAATTGCCAACACAGGACAAC
Source organism: Adiantum capillus-veneris (assembly GCF_014529385.1). NCBI lineage: Eukaryota > Viridiplantae > Streptophyta > Polypodiopsida > Polypodiales > Pteridaceae > Adiantum > Adiantum capillus-veneris. Next base: position 135,356,958 of record NC_140954.1, read on the forward strand.
CTTGCAAATCTTTTCACAAAGACATTGTCTCATGAGAAGCTTGAAGCTTTCTGCAAAGCTTTGGGCTTACTCCCCTTTGTGGACTGATCCTGTCCTCAAGGCATGGCACTTCCCTTTACTGATGTGCCAGCTCTCGTTCACCGCATCACTCCAGGGGGGATTTGTTACCATATACATGTGGTAGTGATGTGTGTGAACACACTAGGACCACTAGGGCATTTTTTCCCTCTTTAGGAGGTTTTTTCCCCCGTGCATTGTATATACGCCTATCACTCTAGGGCTATCTATCTTCCATTGCACACAAAGTAACACACTCTCTATTGTGTGCCTTGAGCTTCCTTCGTCTTGTCCAAGCTGTGTGTGTTTCTCTGCAACCCTAATTCCAACAGAAGGTGCTCTTCTTTAAGAATGACTTGGTTTTGGGAGGGAGAACATTTCAGAACCAAGCAATTCTAGTGTTCAAACAACTAAGCAAGTATTACTATCTGAAACAAATTTGGAAAGATCAAAACCTACGAGTCTTTGAGAGACATTTTGTGGTAGCGCAATTCAAGGATATCGTGTGAAAAGCACTGAGCTTATTTACTTCATACGTTCTAGAGTAGGGTTGATTGCATAATCCAAAGAATGGAAACATGTATTAAGTTGCATTGACTGCTCAAGTTATGCCCTCTAGGGGAGAACAAACCGCTAGTCTATCGTAGGAGCTATTGGGTAAGGAAAAATCATAGTCTTCCGCTTATGAATTGTACAGACCCATCTTTTTGGAAAAGTTGTCCCCTAAAGGAACATATAGTGCTTGAGGTTCTTTGTACATTCTTCGCTAAGTTAATATAAGATCTCTACTCCACAATTGTGAGTATGGTTTTTGAAATCAAGAGCATTCTATAATTTCCCAATGATAGCTACCAATGCCCTTCTCTTTCTCTCTCCTTTCCCATTTGTCTCTCCCTGTCTCCCTACTCAAAATAAGAAAAAAGATCGGGCTTCTCCCAAATTATGAAGGTGCCTTAGCATGGATTCGAATGATGCACCAGAAGAGGGGGTTCCAACCCCCCTCTTTGTGTCACATTTGCATGAGGTGGAGGCAAAAGGCAATAATCAAAGTGAGCTTCGACGGGGAGCTCACTTTTTGATTGGCCTACATCAATGTGGGAGCCTCGTGGGCACACTATGTGGGCACTCGTTTCTCCCTATGTGCGCGGCAAAGCTTTCTTTCTAGGGAGTATCAACAGATAAATGTTGGGCCCACGTAAGCTCACATACTTTTTTGTAGTGAATGCTTGTCCTCCATGTTGAGCAACAAAGCTTTGCCTTCATCTCGTTCGAACCCTCCTTACATACCTTTTACGTAAGAAGCTTTGATGAAATGGGATGCTTGCTCGATGTCCATGATTGTGCTATCCATTAGGTCACTATTTACTTTTCTTGGTCTTCACAATGTTTTAGCTCTTTGCCATGTGAACTTTTGAAGGTGAAGAGAACAGCAATTTGAGCCAGCCCACCCCTTCATTACCTATTGCACGAGAGAATTGAGAATTGTGAAAGTGATCACTTATTATTCAAAAGTGCATACATATTCACAACCATTCTAAAAGAGAATCTTTGTGAACGGACTCAAGTTCTTAGTACAAGGGAGGGTAGAGAAGCCACTTTAGAGTACAAGAATCAAATTATAGGATACTACAATATAGACATTTGAAAATCTCGCTAGTAAAAGAATGCATAGTCTTGATTTTAGAAGGAAGAGAAGTGCAACTTTACTGTTTGGGATATTGTAGTTTTTTTTGTTTCAAGGAAATAAAAGAGGTGGGGGGGCAAAATTTAATAATGCCGTTTGGGAGCAAGAGAAAATGGAAGAATTCTCTTTGAATTTGAAAATAAATACTAGAAAATGTGAAATAAACTTTAAACTTCCAATTATTCATCCTTGAAAATGCATAAAGAGGAATGCCGTATGGTTAGGAAAATGATTTTTTGCGAACAATATTGGTGTCGTAAATTTGGCATACTTTGATAGATGCTAAGGGTGCAAAGTGGCTAGTGAGGATCCCCTTCACTTATTCCTCCACTATCCTGTTACAAGAGGCCTCGTGCGTAAAATTATAAAATGGATACAAGAGACCTGTAATATCCTATTCTTCAAGAATGATTTACTCATAGGAGGAAAGACTTGGAAAATTAAATCCATCCTTATCTGCACACAAATTGTCTGCTTTTTCTACTTCAAGCAAGTTCAGAAATCTATGAACCGGCATGTCTTCAAAAACAACCACATGACGGTCAAGTTTAGAAATATAAGAACCGGCGCATCTTCAAAAACAACCACACAACCACATGACGGTCAAGTTTAGAAATCTAAGAACCGGCACATCTTCAAAAACAACCACATGATGGTCAATTTGAAAGAGATAATTCAAGAAATCAGGGAAGGGGTCATCTCTATAGAAAACCACAAGAACTAAGGAGAATCAACTCAAGCAATCAAAGTCATTATAATTTTGGAATCAACCAGTCCATAGATTGTATCTATTTTGTAGCTCTCATCAGTGAGGGGATGTGTAGATCTGAAATGAGTGATGTGATCCCTCAACGCAGCGGATGTGCTTGAGGTAATTGTACATTTCTTTTTGGTCTAATATAACACATCCACTCACAATGTCAAAGAGAAAATTCAAGAAATCAAGGAAGTGGTCATATTTATAGAAAACCACAAGAACTAAGAAGAATTGACTCAAGCAATCAAAGTCATTACAACTTTGGTATCAACCAATCCACAGATTGTATCTATTTTGTAGCTTTCATCATTAAGGGGACGTGTAGCTCTAAAATGAGTGATGTGATCCCTCAAGGCACCCAATGTGCTTGAGGTAATTGTACATATCTTTCTGATCTAATGTAACACATCCACTCACAATTGTGAGTATGCCTTTTTTTTGGGCATACTCTCTCCAAAAGCTGAATCAACCAGGGTCAAAAAATTTATCTAGTACCCAAAGTTTACCAACTTGATAGGCCTCCACTCTTTTTGTTTTTTGCCATATAATTAGGAGCGGAGATGTTATATTAACTCAGAAAATAATGTACAATGAACCTTAAGCACTACATGTGCCTTGAGAGGACAACATCTCCACAAAAGGGGCTGAACAGTTCACCATCAAGAGAGCCTATTCTTTCCTCATCCAAGATTCTCTCATAAATCAGTGGTATGCTCTCCCCTAGTGGGCACCACCCGAGAAACCCATGCAAATTAGTGCATGATTTCATTCTTTGGCTTGCACAATTTTCTCAAATCTTGACCCTATTATATATATAAGATCAATGCTTTCACAAGAAACATCCTTGAATTGAGCTACCACATAGTTGCTCTCAAAGACCCAAACCATGTGGGTTTTGGGCTTTCCAAATCTGCTTTAGGTAGTAGTATCTAGTAATTTGAGTGCACAGTGTTAAAGAAAAGCCCTCTATCAAGAATCTTTTCGAGTTGGGATAGCCCCCCACAATACCTTCCGTGTGAATAGATGCATTGATTTTGACCATTTTACCTCCCAAATGTTGATTGCACACTTCAACCACTTCTCTTCTGACCAATTCACCCTTTACAGTTTGGGTGAGCAAAATGAATCAATTTGCTCTATAGATCAGCTTGTTATAAGTTTCCACAATTTTTCAAAGTCCAAAAATTATATCTTTGGGATAATAGCTTTCCAATTGATGGCAGGCATTGGGCCACTACACAGCACTTTAGATACTCTATCGAGATCAATAGCCTTTCATTCCAATTCAAACTATGTTGCAACATCAAGAATTCCACATCCTTCTAGAAAAAGTTAAGGTCATCTAGAAAATGTGCCAGTTTAGAGATCCCTTTGTTTTCACCTATCTAGAAAATTCAAGGATCCTTTTTCTAGATTGGAGAGCCAGGGGGGCCATTATAAGATGGATCATTTGGAGTATCAAAAGGTCTCCCCTAGCTCCATTGATGTTGTCACCTTGTTGCACTTTCTTAGAACCTCCCCCATGCAACCCCCTAGTTTCAAAAAAGACCAGCTCGGAGCTAGAATTTTCTCATGTACTTTAGCCTCCTTCCATGGGCCTCATTGTGGGTGGAGCTCCACTTTGTCAGTCATATACCATGGCATGATCGCCGAGTCCTACCTTTGATTTGTTGAGGACACTTCTAGCTTTGTAGACATGGCTTTTCTGGCCCTTGGACTATGTGGATGGCGAGTTCCCAAAAAACAAACCCAAAGCATAAAATGATAAGTTCTATTTCTTAAGCAAAGAATATGGTATTTGGTTTTATATAGTGTCCTCATTTTTTTGGACTTGCAACATTACAGAAAAAGGCTAGGGAAAAGGGAAAAAGCGGAAGTGTCACCATCAATCAATCTCCTGATGGTGACACCATTTCTCCTAGTAGGGAACATCCAAGCCCAAAAACTATAGTTGGGGACCTGCATGTGGTAAGAAGAGAGGATGACTAGTCGTTAAATAATTAGAGGAATTTTTAGAAGAGCAGCAAATTGAAAGGAATGAACAGTAAGGTGGTAGGTTAGATTCTGAGCAGGGTGACTCGGAGTGACACTTGGAATCACTGAGGTCGAGTCCAACCTATGGAAACACTTGCTTCCTTTCCACTAGGTTAAAAACGCAACTATAAGCCATTGGGTGGTGTTTAAATTAAAATAGTTCCCAACAATTGATCACATTTTGAATGTGAGACAGTTTTGACTAACTCGCATGCAAAAATGGAAAAAAACTTGTGAGTGTTGGAGTGGTTCCCGTACATCTTATAGGACTTGCTAATATAGACCATCTATAGAAGGTGCTTATGAATCCAAAATTCAATTTTGGGTGAGTTTATGATGCTTTGGTATCTAATTTCTATTTTGAAGTCGTTGGACACTCATTTAGTCTTCTTACACATGGTCTTATACATTACAGGAGCCTCTGAGTGATCCATCGTTTGGTGGGTCCCCCTCTCACATCGGAAAAATGGATCCTGATCAGTGGCTTGGAGGCCTGCGACTTGTGTGGACAAACCTATCGACACATTGAAAACTTAGTGTTGGCATTGGTGGATTCCCCCTGTGGAATGTATTCTCTACCCTTTGCAAAGGTTGGCTTGTGCGTTTTTTCCATGACCGTATCTAGCAAACAACAATGTGACCTGTCCATACAATGAGTCACCAAAATGGTTTTAAGTAACCTTTGATTTGCAGTCCAAATGCTAGCTTCTTTGTGAATGGATTGAAATCTATCATATGATGGATTGCGATCCATTGGAGGGCTTGTCTTAGGAAAACACCGGCAGTGTAGAACTCACCCTAAGTGAGTGGTCCCACTCTCACAAGGACTTGTTGATATTGACAACAACTCAAAAGCTCAAAAGCTTAAAGCCAATGGATGGCAATCCATGGGAGGGATCACAATCAGTGAAAGGAAAACACCAACCACAACACATGTAGCTCCTTGTAGGTAGTGTGGTGATTCATAGGCAGCCATATAGAATTAGTTAATGTTATCCCCCCACAACACCCCTCCACACCTACCTCAGGTGTGATAGCAAGCTCCGACGGTAGACGAAGTATGCCATTCCACTATGCTGCTATAACCATCTTACATAAAATACCAGCTATGCTAGCTACACCCCACTAAGTAGGCACACAATCTTTACATCATCTTTGCCATCCAATACTCTCGTGCATTGTTTGTTTTAATTTAGTAGCCCAATGAGGAAATGACATACTTCCATGATTTAAATAGACTTTGTGCTTTATTATAGAAGTAGAGGCCACCCAAAGTGAATGAGTACTTCTTGTAATCTATGTCTACTCATCTACCAACACATATCAATGAAACAGTAGATCATATTTATCATGTTCAGATATTTAAGGTGGATATAAAGTAACAAAGTGAAGTCTCATGATGGCCTAAAGACTCTTAATTTTTATGTTTATAGATTTATTTTTGTGCAGGGAAAAAGGAGGATTAGTTTTAGGAGAAAATAAATAGGGAGACTTAAGTTTGTGAAACCTTGAAACTCAAGTTTTGAAAATATGGGCCAGCTTTGGAAAATCTATTTTTGCAAAAAAAATGAAAATTAACACAAAAAGAAATGTTGAATCTTTAAGGATTGTGTAGTGCTACCTCTAAGAAAGGAGCAATTGGTGGCCAAGATTGACTTCAACGTCCCCAAAGGTGGGGTTGTAACTTGTATGTGGCAAAGTCATGCCCATCAATGACTTCAAAAGTTTCCATCAGAAGCGCCTTGGCTCCCCTAGAGCTTGCAACATCGTCCTTCTCCACAGAGGCATCATGATGGTGTGGGACAATGTTTTTGTAGGTTTACCTCATTTTTTGCTTGGTCTCTATGCAGTAAGCAGCTGCCCTTAGGCACAATGGATGGTAGTGGCATGCCCTCTTCTATGGTGGCAACCAAGGTCTGGTTCTCGTCTTCAAAGTTTGAATATGGTCGAGTTTCTCCTAATTCTAGCTACTTATGTATGGTCTTATCTCTGGGAGTTCACCTCTTAGACATGTAAGTTACCACGTGAGTTCAAATGAATGGTCTTTTTGATTGCACAAATTTTAAAATTTAAACAGGATTATATTGACGAAAGGGGTTTCTAAATTAATTTTAGAAAAAAAAATGTAAGTTCTTGAAGAAAAAGGGATCATTTTATTACCTTAAGCATATAAGTAAAGGAGTTTTTTTAATACCCTTTGAACGCACACTATATGAACAGTTTCTTAAAGGTGCACCTGAAAGGCCAAAGGATGGACTGGCATAACGTTTTCCTCCCAACCTCCCTACTTATAGCCCTGGGCCCTTGCAAGTAGGACCCCTTAACTTATGCATGGCCCTCAGCTCCTAGCCGCACTGAGCCACTCAGTCCCTGGCCCTTGGCCTGCTGCGTGGTCCTACCCTTGGCCTGACATTACTCCTCCCTTGGAGAAGCGTTTTTGTCCTTAAAAAAAAGAGTGATGATACACTAATGTTTTCCACAGTGGCATCCTTCATGGATCTAGCTGTTTGCTTGACTGAAACACGATTCAATAGGAGGTTCAATGAAACCAAGAGCAACATCTTGATTTTTCCACATTGTTGTCCATTTGCAACTATCTTGTGTTACCGGTCCTTATCCAATCATAGTGTGTAGATCCATTTAGAGCGCACATGAGCATGCTAAACAAATTACTAAGATGTACCCAAAAGAGTACCTCTTTCACTTTCCATGAAAGTAACTTGCTGACATAACTCTTCAGCCAAGTATAAGTCCTTGACTTGTTCTCAAATTTCATCAGTAAACAACCCCACCATAGCTAGTGTTCAAGATTGAGAACCTTACTTATACATGAAGAGACTAAACCTAGTTGCAAACATGCTTTAACTTATGGTAAGCAAAATTCCGAGTAGAGCAATAAATGCTTATTAATTGGATTGCTTGGTGCTAATGTACACACTTTGCATATCCTTTAACACAAGATTACACTTTGTAATATGCCTATCTCCTTGGATAACTGACAGTACTGAGGTGTGTTTCACCCCACGGTTTACAGACAATCTTCCCAGATGACTGGTAAACGGGGATCACAATATCGCACAGCATTGTTGAGGAATCAACAATGTCCTAAAAAACCATCATGGTTAACTTGAAAGACCCACAAGCACCCAAACCGAGCCATGACCTCTATTGGTGATTGGTAGATCCCAAAAGGAATCTCATAGAGATACTACACTTAGAGTGAAAAATTCTTCATAAGCAACTAAATGTGATGAATATGCATGTCGCTCCAAATCAGCCTTTGCTAAACACTAGGGCCCATAACACCTAGTGAGCATGCAATTAGCAAAAAACACATCCGAACTTGTATATACATGATCATTCTTGCCAATACTTATGGCAAATGTGATACTCCTAGTACACATTAAAGAGGAGTAAAAACAATTTTGAAAATAATTTTTATTGTCTGTTGCAATCATTTGCAAGCCTTCCTAAAACGTTTGAACTGTAATAAAAGGTGAAACATGAATCACCTCTAGGTACAAACAATGAAACTTTTTCATTAACAACTCATAGCCTTGCTATAGGCATAAACAACCATCCGTTAATGTTGCTTAGCAGCACTTGTACCTTAACAAGTCTTTCTGAGTATCCAACAATTTCTGGCCACTGAAATTGTTCATGACACATTGTGCTGAAAACGATCCATAAATTGGATTTGACCAGCACCTAAGTGTAAGAAATGCGGAATACGATAAGGATCTAGTAGTAAGGAGAGTAGAGAGAGATACGATGCAAAGTAGATTATTGGAGAATCAAAAACTTTAGATTAGCACACTATTACAAAGTGATGGTGTCATCCACCCATGCGCTCTCAAGGTACAACTTAGATGGCGATTTAGACAACTACAGCAAGTAGGAATACAAGGGACTAACAATCCTTACACAAGGATGTGTTGTGTGCGTCAAGTGTGCACTCCAGTCTACCAAATTACTCATGAGAAGGCCTCCTTATATAGATGTAAGGGAGCCTCTAAACGCCCATGTACTACTGCCCTTAGATAGCCAAGTCCAAGTAGGACTCTCCCATGCGCCCATGTGTAGCCACTTTTGGGTGGACAAGTCCTCCTAGAACTCAGCCGCCGGTCAAGGAAATCCGGCCACCGGCCAAAGACCACCGCCTGCCGAACACAAACCATCGGACGGCCATTTTTTTATTGTCTTCTGGTCGTCGTCCCCCGAGGCCCCCAAAGTTGGCCCTGAATTTGCTCCATACCATCCACGATCACAAATAGAGATCTCATCAGCGTGCAAAGCTGGAATCCACCAAATATATGTGCACCATTGGCTTCTCCTCACATGGGGGCCTTACAAATTGTGCAACATATATTGTGGTGGAAAAACTGAGAGAGGTGGGCATTGCAAGTATACCAACACCCCCCCTCAATGAACACCCAAAGATGTTCTATGTTGGGCGTGTGCCAACTCCAAGTTGATGAAGATGTCGAAGTAGATGGTCTTTCCCTAGAGCTTTGGTGAAGATATCTGCACAATTATCTTCAATAGGACAATACTCTAGCTCCACAATTTCATCCTCGAACATAATGATACTGAACCTCAATATGCTTTGTGCGTGCATGGAAGACGGGGTTCTTGGCAATCGCCATGCAACTCTGGTTGTCGCATTTAAGTGTTGTTGCTGAATGAAGAGAAACACCTAAGTCCATGAGGACTCGCCTTAGCCAAACTACTTCACAAGTTGCAAAACAAGCAACTTTATACTCTGCTTCCGTTGAAGAAAGAGCAACGGTCGGTTGCTTCTTATTGATCCAAGAAAATACTTTAGAACGAAAAGTGAGAAGCAAAATCCAGAAATTGACTTTCTAGAGTCACAATCTCCTACCCAATCAGAATCACAATACCCACTAAGAGTATTTGTGCCAATGCCATAGGCAATTCCATGGCCCAAAGTACCTCAGAGGGACTACCTGACCCTATCAAAGAAATGGATATCCCATCTTCCCCACGTCAAGGGATTGAAGCCCAAACAATGTCATTAAACATTGCCAAATTGATGGATTTCATGGCTTCAGAAGTTAGAACCACCATCATGTCCAAACTATATGGAGACCCTGAGCTATTCTTAGCTCTTCCAGCTTTCCTCAATAGAGAATTGAAGGTCGAGCTACCACAATTTTCACAAATGGATGGAGCTAGGGAGATGCCAATAGAGGAGAACACTTAGATCCACAACCCAACCTCTATGAGAACCATGTTGTAGAAATACCTGTTAACAAGTTGGGACAATACTTTGAGGGCGATGAATCCAATGCAACCATATCAATCACTACTAAGGGATTAACTGGGAATATGTGAAGGGAATCCTTGATGGAGGCGCTAGGGTTAGCATTGTGAATAAAAATTGATGGGAAACTATGGGAAGACCTCACCTTGGGACCACAACCATAGTAGTAAAGATGGCCAATGGGTCTATCGTTAAACCTATTGGGATGCTAGAAGATCTCAAGATCAAGGTCTTTGGACATAAAATAAGAAATACTCATTGTTATGGATTTCTCCAAGCACACTATGGCATTTGAGATGATCTTAGGACGTCCTTTCATGAGGGAAGCAAAAATGGTGCATGACTAGTCTAAAAACCATGTCTACTTGCAGTTCCAAGATTCTGTTATTCGAGTGGATCTTGTAACTGATTAAGCACATCCTCTAGGAAACAGGTTTATAATTGATCATAGATCTGACGCCACAGTTCACTCAGCCCCATTGCAGTATCGTTACACATGTAAAATGGACACTGATGTTGGGGAAGATTCTCCTTATATGGATGTAGTACCTGGGATGACGCAGTCAAACAATGTGGATTGGGTCCACTTAGCAGCAATAACAGACACTTGGGGAAACAGGGGGATGACCTGGGTAACACCTGAGGAGGATGAAATGCCACCACTTGTACCCTTAAATATGCCGAAAGTAATGCATATAGCTTCTGATGACCTACAAGATGAAGGTTCGACTGGCATTGGAACTAGTAGTGTCTCACAAGACTATAGCCCACAGGATTTGGGGTCAGAATCATCAATTGAATTTGACTTTGAGGATGAAGAATCTGAGTTAAATCTTAGTGCAAATGTGGGGACAAACGATTCAAGGCCCAATGGTACCCTAGATGACAATCTATCCAAGGGAGCAGAAGACACAAGTAGCGATTCATCTAGTGACTTCACTAGAGATAGGCCGTAACCAAAAATTAGACAAGAAGAGTAAGAGATATAAGAGGCAACAATATCAAGCAAATGTGCGTGCTAGAACCATACACCTCCGACCACTCCCACTCAATGGCCATGTAACTCTCCCTCTTTCTCTCCTCCATCCCCCCACATCTACAGGGCAACGTTCTTTCTCCCCCTCTCGCTCAAAGGTCGGGATGCACTGCTCTCTCTCTCTATGTCAGCCACACTTGCCTCACAATCCAGCCATGTTAGTTATTTCTCTCTCTCTCTATCTCTCTTACACACACACACACACACACACACACACACACACACACACACACACACACACACACACACACACACACACAGCCAAGGAATGCATAGAGGGCATGGCTACAAGCATGAAGGGGATAATGGTCAACTGATATAAAAACAAAGGTTGAGTGGAGCAGGTAGACGACTTTGGCAGTGCTAGATTGAGGAGACTATGGTTGGAAGGACCAGGTGATGGCGCTATAGAAGGAAAACCCGTACATAGATTCTGTGGGGTTGCCAAGAGGGATTGGAAGGGGGTGGTGTATGCAAGGCCAAAGGTTGCATATTGATGTGTGTCAAAAGCTACTGTGAGGTGCTTAAGAGTAAGGCCAAGGTGGCCTTTGCAGATGTTGAAAGTAGGGTCGTGAGGCTGGCTTCAGAGGGGGAGGATGCAACCTGTGACGGCCCTGAGTACAATAAGGGGATCCGGTTGTTGATGATTGCACAGTTTGAGCGGCTCCGGGCAGGTGTTCTGGGATGAAAAAACAACAAGGAAAGGGTTGGCGCTACAAGCGAGGAGGAGGTGAAGCACCAAAAGCTGGTGGAGTTTGAAGGCGGGAGTAAAGAGTCGATTGAAGATTGCCAAGTGGATTGGAAGCATCGCTACCTTTGGTTATTGCAGGAAAGGTCGAAAGGTGGAAAAAGCCATCTAAAGGTAGGGCTACCAACCAAGGGACTCAGTCCCTCATGTTCCAAGAATCAATAGGGAGATTCCAACCATTGATGATGCATATGCTGCTCCCCAGCGATTACGATAGGCCAATATTAATTGTGATACACCACATTGAAAATCTACAGTCCCCTTAAGCTTTGAGCTTTCAGAGTTTGGCCAGCTTGCTCACACATTAGTAACCATACTGTTGTAGCTATTCTAGGTCTACAATAAGTAATTATAACTCGCACACATTCATAACCTTAGTTTATATTTTCATATATTATTCATCCTACTCTTTTTTCCTGATCATTATAGGAATCAACATACTTTTCCCTCAGACCGATGGTTCCACTTTAATTTTGTCATTGCTCAAATTTTTCAGATCGTGTTGTTATGTTGCTTAGCGCAAAAAAAAAAGCTAATTGTTCCGACGGCCGTATCTCGACACAAGCACGTTCAATACATTCATGGTGTTGCAGGGTTTAATACATCTTAAATGATCATCTTTGTCATATGTTAGTGCTAATTTGAACACACACGTCCAGTGATGGGCATCATCTTGTCTCATGAGTTTGCATTGCTTTCCATAGCTCGAAGAACCCCATCAGGGGTGTAGGGTTGTGTACTTTTTTTATTATTCCATTTTATATATATATATAATTTTTCTATGCGCCTTTTATCTTTTTGCACACATGAAATTCCACTCTATCATCAAAGAGTGACATAATGGCTCTCTAACCCCATTTCTTTCATGCTTTCTACGATTGTTGACGATTGCACAAGATTGTAAGGCCTAACTCTTAGGTAGAAGCTAAAGATGTAAGGCCTTCATAAAGCATGGGATTATTGGGAGCAATTTCGGATTGTTGGATAGACCTAATCGATTAGTGCCACATGGCACGTTGATGATAACACACCTATTTTCTTCCTTTTTCTTGAGCATAGTCTTATGTAAATGTGCAAGATAACTTTTGTTTTTATAAAAGAAGGTCACTGAGTGAGGGTCTTAGGCACATGGTCATAGTCAGAAATTTGGTCACCTCACATCAAGAAACTGTCGTGAATTGCCCTTAGGAGACTTTTGGACATTGTCCTTCCCCTTAGGCTCATTGGAACCCTTGTTTTCCGTGGGCTTAAGATTTCTCTTAGCCCCTGTTTGGAAATTGATTTGAGAAGCCACCATAGTATGATGTATAACCCGCAGATATGGTGCGTGGCCTTTGGGAGTTGACATACTCCGCCATTTCTTCAGTTAAGCCCACACAAAATTGTTGTTTTTGCTCTCCAAAATCCATCTTTTTGAAGACATTGGCTTTGAGATGTAAGTCCCAAAACTTGTCAACTTATCTATGGATGGATTCATAGGGAGAGAGCTTCAAGCTTTGCCATTCGGTGAGTACTTTGTCTTTGGCATCGGTGGCCAAAAACTGCTTCATGATGGAAGCTCTTAAAGCTTTCCACGTTGGTGCGAGAGAATCACTTCCAAATATTCCACCCTTACTCTCATTTTAATTGAGTCGACACGACCCGCTATAGATCCGTGGCAAGGGAGATTGTTTGACCTAATAACACTATGCCCGCAACTCTCTACTAAAAGAAACAAACTTGCTCTCTCAGTGCTTCTTGCATCAGCTATTACCTTAATTATGTCCGGTTATACTCATTTGCAATGGTGTAATGGAATTGGATTTACAATCAGGTTGCTCTAAGCTTCTTTTTAATGCTCCATCTTATGATATTACTTGATATTGTATGTCATCCCTACTAGTTTTCACTCTTTGTGCATTATATTTCCACTTTTAATGCCAATGGTAAGCAGATATCACACATTCATGTCGACTTCTCAATGTTAACATGGCATGTCCCCTATATGTCTATCACTATGATTGTTCCCATTTTGTACAAATTCTCTCCCAAATTATCAGTTTTAAAATCAATAAACTCAAGATATTCTGCCTTTGGTCACATTATTTTAGTGTATGATTAGATTGCTATTGAATTTAACACAAAGTCGTTTTTAGTGCTTTTTTTTATAAAAAAGTTTTGCAGATAAATCTAACTACAATGTTCTCATATCAAGCTCCAGGAATGACATTTCGTAATGCATTTTGATAATACCCCTCTTGAAACATCATTTCAATTATCCCTGATAAGTAAGTTCTATCTATGTATCTTTAGACCTAAAAGTAACATTATCTACTTCACCACAAGTGCTTATCCCATCTCTTCTCTTCTCTTGGCCCCTCCAAATTCTCCCACCCTTCACCACATTTGCTTATGTGCAAATCGTCTAGTTTAATAGTGGTTTGATAAATTAATGTTTATTAAATTTAAATTCTTTTAAGTGAGTCCTTTTGTAGACATTCTCACACCCCTATGAATACCCAATAACCTTGCAGCATGCAAGAATTTTTCCAAATGCTTTTAAGAAGACATAAATTCCTTATGTTGCTAAATCCATTGTTTCTAATGTCATGGCTTCTACTTTCTTTGATTAGACTCTTTACTGAGATGACTTGTCATACCACTACTTACATGAGCTGAGTTGGTGTGCGATGATCGCTAAGATTTGGTACATGCTTCCACATTCCAATCTATTCCAATTTCATATCAAACATGTCATTTATTTTTCACTTCTTTTATGCCATGCCTAGTCCATTGGTCATAGACACACAGATTCGCCGATTTAGGCAATGTGTAGATACTCAACCTGGTGCAGATCCGTCGATTTAGGCAGCACATTGATAAATTGCAGATTCATGATTTTTAAACTTATACCAAATGCAAATTCGCCGATTTATGCTGCACGTCTTGTTGGTGTAGATTCGCCGATTTAGGCAACACCAATCACGAAATCATGCTGCAGTGTGGCTGGCCACCACTGTAACTGGTATGATTTTGTTACCTGCGTATACAAAATGAAGGATATTTGGATTTGGATTTGAAATGGGTACATGTTGGCAGATGTTTGGATTTGGATTTGGAATGGATATATGATGATTTTCTATCACGATAGTGTTGTACTTGAGATTGATGAGAATTGATTATTGAATGATGAGTGTGACCAATGATATCTTGATTCATCAAGGCATGACATATAGTGCTTATTCTAGTGGTATGGGACACTAGGATAGGTAGTATGTGGATGTCGGCAGGCATAAGTAATGTTGTTTCGTTTCATAAATTTTTCATTTTACAACGTGCTATTGCTAACACAGAATACTAATCACTATTTGCGTACATCGTTGATTATGTGTTATGCGAGGCGTCAGGTATGCTGATTTGTTCATTTATGACTAGCAGTATGTTGTTTCAGGTATTTTGTAGGGCAACCACGCCTCCGTCTGTAGCAGGCCATCTATCAAGTTGCCCCATTTTTTTGAGATTGGGAACCTCACATGCGCCCAAGAACCTCCTAACCCCAGTGACATTTGTGTATGTCTCTTTTATTCTTTGGATTGCATCCACTTTTTTTGGACATGGTTTTCTACCATATGGCCCACACATGTGTCCAACAATAAGCACTTCGTTGACACCAACCATAGACATTTTACCTACTGACAATGTGAGGTTCACTTCCTCCACCAACCTAGAGAATATCCTATCACAATCATCTATGTGATTTGTTACAAACTTACGACACTCTTTCAAATCTAGTGTTTCATCTTTCTCACCTTCTTCACATCCTTTGATAGGAAAATCATCAATGAAAGGCATTGTGATTTGAGGAATAAAGTCTCATAAGACCTTGTTGATACCATTCATCATATGTGCAACCGAGTCAGTTGCTCCCTGAGGTAAGGTACACATCCTTACCAAGCCCAAAGGTGTCCTCGTGGTTGTTAAGACCCTGCTTTCAATTCATACCCTGAGTAGATGTTCGCCATTGAATAGATAGCCTTTCCTGCAAATCCTTCTGCAAAGTCATCCACAATTGGACATGTACCCACACTCTTGATTATTATGACCTTGTTTATAGGTTGCATGTCTTGGATGAAGCATAAAGCACCATTTTTCTTTGGGACTATGAATCACCTATTTGATTATGAAGCACAAGAAGGCTCATAAATCCCCATTTTAATTTTCTAATTCAATAATTCTACTAGCTTTGACAAATGAGCCTTTGGAATTGGAATAGGTTATAGATTCCAAGATACATGAGAAATTGTGAAAATCACCATAGGAGCAACACATCTTGGATTTCTAGTTGAAATAGGCGTATTTAGCACCTATGATAACCAGATCTTGGACTGTGTTCTCGAAAGAGCACTCTGCCACATAAAATCCTTTGCCAACAACTATAAAATGACAAGTTTTTGTTGCTTGTCTCCGCTGTCGCCCAGTCCCATAAGCTATGGGAAGACATCCGTTGGCCCATAAAGTACAAGACCACTGAGCGAACACAACAAATCTCTAATCCTTCATGATCGACGGTCTTCTTGCATCACATACCCATCCTCAACCTTATTCTGATTGCCCATGTTCACCCTGTGTGTAAGATCTCCGATGTCAGGATACATACTCGGAAGGGAGATAACTTTAAGATTTTCTTCAGACCGAAGACGTTGCCATTGGATTCATTCGCTCTTTTCCTACCCTCAGCTGTAAACACAAATTCCATGCCAATGGGGTTGCCTCCGCTATCCCCATAGATCACAAATCCTATAAAGAAGACCCTCAAGACTTGAAGAGAGAATATTGATCCCTTCCACACGGGAGGAGAAGTATTTTATGACCCTCCAACACTTGGAGGAGAAAAGAAGTATACGAGGGAAGGGCATGTTCCCTACGGTTCATAAAATTGGGAGAGGACGATGCCACGCCACCGCCATACACATGTAGGGTTTCTTCCTTTTTGTGTGTGCAGAAGCACATGTGCACACATTGCATTTTCTATGATATTATAGAAACCAAGTAACCAAATATTAATTACTATTGACATGTGCTAACTCCCAAATTTTACAATCTAATGAGGTTTGGACATTTGATAAACTCAATATGTGCATTTGGGATCTACCTTTGACACAAAAGACATGTACATCACTAAATTCAACAAAAAAAAATTCTCGTGTAATGATCGTTGGGTACCTCATGTATCTTGAGAAAACATCAATTACAATTGTGTCATTACACATCGTAGAAGAGGCGTGAGCTACTTGAATGACTTACAATAATTGTTTAGTGTATTGACATCATCACAATTATAGGAGCATGTAGGAATTTGTATCTCACTTTTACATCATACTTACACTTCATGATTGCCCATGAGTTGAACTGAAGCACCCGACACACTAGTTTAGCAGCTTGAACATTTCTTTGGAGGGTCCCTCGATCTTCCAAGCGAGCTATCCAGAATCCATGGTAATCCGCCGGACATGAGTGATTGGCTTTGTGAAGAGTGTGTGTATTCATTGGCCCAAGTCACTAAGGCCGGGTTCAGGCGAGGCGGCGACAAGTAAAAACCAAAGTGGAATGAGTCCTGTGTGGAGAATTCTTATTCGGCAGAAAGATTATGGCTCGTTTTTGGACCCACTTAAAATCTGGCAACCCCCCTCCTCCCTTGAAAGGCCTTTGCTACCGCCTACTTTTCAGCTTGAAATGTGCTCCACACAGATTGAATCGGCGCGAGTGCGTGCAAAGGCTTCAACACCACCACTAGCTTTGCCACTGGGCTCGTCTGAACCCGGTCTAAGCAAAAATCTCCATCCGCCCTGGTGTGGCAACACTGAGTCCTGACAGAGCCCCTGGGGCCTAAACCACTCCCAATTTGGCAGATCACGTTTTTTTAAAAAACCATAAAGAGGGGTGCTTGTGAATTAAATTAGAGGGGCAAAATTACAAGATATTCTCGGAGATAGGCTCGATGGTAGATCGCGTTCCCCCCCCCCCCCCCCCCCCCCCCCCCCCCCCCCCCTAAAAAGTGGTGGGAGTGTATATTAGATAAGTAACAAGGTTACAATATCCTGGGGGAGATTACAAAAACAACGAGGTACAAGTAGGGATATACTGTTTGGTACACATCGGGAGATACTCCTTCGATCAAAATTACATCTGGCATATTCTAGTTGCTAAGTACAATTAAACACTCTCATTCACCAGCTATTTCTATTAGGCAGTGAGCTAAGAACTTCTTGGAGGTGTGCTATGAGCCGCAGTCCATTGAAGTGCTCTTGCCTTATCTTTTCTTCTTCTCCTCTGCAGTCATCTATCATCCACTACAGGTGAGTGTAGGAGCCGTCAAGCAGGACCTCCTGTTGTTTGTTTATGTTTGCACTGTTGTAGAATCCCATGCAGTCAGTTAGGACTTTCCGATTAGCCTCATAAATTCTGCATTGGTCAAGTTTGAGTTGGTTGGCATGCAAAGAGAAGTGAGAAAAGAGTATCCTCAGACTTTTAGTCTGGTAAGCAATGTTAAATAGGCTATCATTCCTTTCAAGCCAGATTAAATAGAAAACTGCTCCTTTGATCCTGTTCCAAATAACAAAAAATATTGAAACTAAGTCACCAAGCAGAAATTGTTTCTGGTTGGGGGTGGAGCCGACGGCATTACATAAGGGGAGCAAAATATTAGTGTTGGCTAGACAGTTCAAGAACAGATGGGGGATGTCTTCCTCAGTTTGGGAGCACCTTTTGCAGGTTCCTGGGCCCATTCCAACAACCCTCAGTCTGCTTCCTGTCCATACTGCTTTGTGCAAGATGAGCCAAAGGAGTACCGAGTGTTTCACCGAGATTTCTTTGCTCCAGATGTTCTGGAACTTGAAAATCCATTGTTTCTTTGTTAAACTTACCTTCCATTTTTTGTTGAGGGTGGTGTGCACAGGGGCCTGCAAGATGGGGGGGAGAGTTGGGGGGGTGGTGGAGAGAACTGCCGTTGCCCCAGTAGAGAGCCTTGGGGGAAGGGTCGTGTGCGGGTGAGAGGGACCACTCCATACCTTTCGGGAAGAGATATTTTCTTGCATCTAGTAGTGTTAGCCCCCATGATTGCAGTTGATGGTGCTTGAGGAGTTCAGAGTGCGTAAGCCATCTTGATTTCATTGTGTGCCAAGGGGAGTGTTGAGATGTCGAGCTCTACACCTTGAGCTGGCATCCACTACGGGTCTTAGCCGCTTACGGCATTTACTCACTGGCGCGTTAGGTGACCGACACGGAGGATCTCTGCCAGTGATTCTACAGCTGGACTACACTTATAGTGCCAGCCTAGTACGCTTCTAGCGAGTTCACACTTAGTGACCGCATGTACATATGTGCTACTTTTCAGCTTTAGCACTTAGTGATTTTGTACTCTCTTTTCTGTGAAGAAGAAGAAGAAGCTTTCCATCTCTGTGTGCTTTGTGCTTGTCTTGTGTAGCTCTCTTGCATCCTCATTCTTTACATGGTATCAGAGCCTGGTGCAGGCAAGAGAGGCTAAGAGAGCAAGAGCATCACAATCCCTTCGTTCGCAATCCACGACCAGGTCTCCAAAGTGCATCACAATCCCTTCGTTCGCTGAACAGGTCTCCAAAGTGCAGTATACAGAGATTTACTATACAAGTACAGTGGTTGTATGTACGCTTGATTGTGGACACTCGTTGAGTGTAGAAAGAGTTACAGGTACCACGATAGCAGGTTCAGCAGATTTGCAGGTTTTTGCAGATTGCAGCTATTTTGTCTTAGTGCTTCAAGATGTCTGACGGTTTCAGTCAGATTGTTACTGAGAAGCTTGAGAAAAATAACTACCCTGCATGGAAGTTCAGAATAACAAATTTCCTAAAAGGAAAAGCTTATTGGGACTATGTAGAAGGAGACAATGAAAAGGAACCAGAGATTCCCGAGGCAAATGGTACAACAGAACAAAGGAAAGCTTTGAGGGACTGGCAACAAGGCCAGAGCAAAGTGATGTATTGGCTTTCTATGAGCATCAGAGATGGCATGATGGGCTATCTACAGGATGCTGAAACCCCCGCCATTGCATGGAAAAACTTAGGCAGAGTGTTCGAGGTGAACACCAAGGCCAGGAAGCTTCAACTAAAGTCGGAGCTAAATCAAGTTAAGAGGAACAACCTCTCAATCAATGATTATGCCTTGAAGATCAAGAGTATCATTGAGGCTCTTGGATCTATTAAAGTCTCAGTGGAAGACGATGACATTGTCCGTGCATGCTTGGATGGTCTAGGAGATGAGTATGTACATTTTAGGTCTTCCATGAATACAAGAGACGACATCCCCGTGTTCCAAGATTTGATTTCTATGCTTATTCTTGAGGAGAAGAACCTTGACACATCTTCTTCTCATGGCAGAAATAATTCTGAACAGGCCTTCTATTCTAACTCCAACAGAGGTAGAGGTAGAGGTCGTGGTCGAGGCCCAAGGGGTTGCAGGGGCCAATTTCTGGAAGGTCAATCAAATCAAAACAATACAGGTGGCAAGGGAAACCAGTCTCAAGGCAGGGGGAGTCAAAGAGGTCGTGGTGCAGGATCAAGCAGGCAGCAACATACTCCAGATAGCAGAGAATGTTGGACTTGTGGTGAAAGAGGTCACATGTCACGTGACTGTCCAAAGGGAAAAGCAAGTAGAAAGAGAGAACAGGGCAACTATGCATCTACTAGCAGAGATGCAGATGACAGCAAAAACGAGCGCATGTTTGTTATGCAACATGTAATGAATACAATGACTGCAGAGAATTCCACCCAAGATGATGTTTGGTATGTGGATTCAGGTGCCTCTAATCACATGACGTCTCGTGGAGAGTGGTTTAGAGATATGCGCAAACCAGATGTGTCAGGCTATGTGCAGAGAGGAGATGACACAGCTCACCCCATTGCTCATGTAGGGGACATACCTCTAAATACGAAGAGTGGGAAATCAAAGTACATAGCAGATGTACTTCATGTCCCAAACATTACAAAGAATCTTGTTTCTGTTGGACAAATGGTTGAGCAGGGTTTGCAGGTTCGCTTCAATCCAAATGGCTGTTATGTAGAAGATTTCCAGAATGGCTGTAAGCTGATCACAGAGGGCAAATGTGTGGGCAGAATGTTTACACTGAATGTAGACATGCCTGAGGTAAAAGCTGCATTATTTGCACAGGGCACAGGTGTTGTGGCTGATGTTGACATTTGGCACAAACGCATTGGCCATGTCAATGAGCAGAGATTGCGCAGCATGCAATCAAAACAGATTGTAAAAGGTTTGCCCAAATTCAAGGTGGATGGTATGCATAAAGTGTGTGCAGCATGCCAGTTTGGAAAACAGTCAAAGGGCTCATTTCCACATGAGTGCAATGTATGTAAAAAGCCACTTGAGGTGGTGCACACAGATGTTTGGGGTCCAACTGATACTGCAAGTATACATGGTTGCAGGTATTATGTCTCTTTCATTGATGACCATACAAGGAAAGTATGGGTCTACTTCATGCGTAACAAAAGTGAAGTGTTTGGTCACTTTCAAGACTTCAAAGTCATGATTGAGAAGGAGACAGATATGCAAATCAAGACATTGAGGTCAGATGGAGGGGGAGAGTACTTCTCCAATGATTTTTCAGATTTTCTGCGAATGCATGGTATACAAAGGCAATTTACATGCAAATATACTCCACAGTAGAATGGGGTCGCAGAAAGAAAAAACAGGCACATTGCAGAGGTTGCACGTGCATTGATGAATGAGAAGAACATGCCTCATCATTTCTGGGTTGAAGCTGTAAATACAGCTGTGTACATTATGAACAGGACACCTACAGCTGCGGTGCATGATGTAACACCTGAGGAAAAGTTTACAGGTACAAAGCCTGATTTGGCACACTTGAAAGTGTTTGGCTGCATAGCTTACGTGCATGTACCAGATGAGTTGCGTAGGAAATTGGATCCTAAAGCAGAGAAATGTATTCTTGTGGGATATTCCCTTGAACAAAAGGGGTACAGGTGCTACAATCCTACTACACGAGAATTACGAGTGAGCAGAGATGTAGTCTTTGATGAGATGAGCAGCTGGTACAGTAATGCACATGGCACTATTGGGGCTGATGTAAAAGATGATGTGGTTGTACAAAATGTGAGGCCACAGTCACAGGTTTTGAGTGGACCACAAGAGTCCTCTTCTCGTGGCTCTGTTGAGAAACCATGGAATGGTAGACTACGTACGCAGGTTACTCCACCAACAGGTACAGGGAATGTATCACGAAAAGGAAAGGAAAAGGTTGATCTTATGGCTGATGCATCATCCGGTTTTTCACATGTAGACATGGATTCAGATGGTTCTGAACAAAGTCTTGATGAGGAATTTGGAATTCCGGCTGTTAGGACACCTGGTGTAAGGAAAGTACAAGAAGATGCTGGAGGGCAAAGGAGTGACCCAGGACCACGCAGATCTAATAAAGTCAGAAATCCAGTTCAGAAATTGACTTATGATGGGTATCTAACGCATCACCAAGCCTACATGGCTAAGGTGATACAGGATGTGGAGCCCACATGTTTTGAAGATGCAGTTGGAAATGTGCATTGGGATGATGCAATGAATGAAGAGATGGCTGCATTGGAAGCAAACGACACATGGGAGTTGGTGCCATTGCCAAGTGGCAAGAAAGCTATTGGCTGTAAATGGGTGTATAAAACCAAGCATAAGGCTGATGGTAACATTGAGCGTCACAAGGCAAGGCTGGTCGCAAAGGGTTATGCACAAACGTATGGCATAGACTATGAGGAGACCTTTGCTCCAGTGGCAAAGATGACGACTGTGAGAGCTGTCATAGCAGTGGCTGCATCTAGAGGATGGATTATGCATCAAATGGATGTAAAGAATGCCTTCTTGAATGGTGAGTTGCAAGAGGAAGTGTATATGGATCAGCCACCTGGTTATGTCGATCCAGGTTACCCAGATTATGTATGCAGACTTCTCAAAGCTTTGTATGGTTTGAAGCAGGGCTCTAGAGCATGGTATGACAGGATTGCCAAGTATCTTGTCAGTATTGGTTTTAGGAGAGCTCATGCTGATCATTCACTCTATGTACGTGAGAGTGATGTGGGGATTGTGGTCATTACCATATATGTAGATGACCTTATTATTGTGGGTGACAATGCTATGGAGATTGACCATGTGAAGGGCCTTCTCAAACAGGAGTTTGAAATGAAAGATTTGGGTGAGTTGCGCTACTTTCTTGGCATTGAGGTGATCAGGACTCCAGAGGGTGTATGGCTATCACAGAGACAGTATGCTTTGGACATGCTGTCAAAGTATGGTATGGATGATTGTAAGCCAATTTCTATTCCCTTGGATGTGAATGCAAAGCTGAGTGCAGAGAAGGGTGATGTTGTTGAGGATGTCAACATGTACAGGAAGATTGTGGGTAGTCTAATCTACTTGACTATCACGAGGCCAGACTTGAGCTACACAGTAGGCTTGGAGAGTCAGTTCACGTAACTTCCGAGGAAGCCACATTTGGATGGAGTACGACGCACACTTAGGTATGTGCAAGGTACTCTTGACTACGCATTGTTCTATGCAGCAGATGCACCATTAGCATTGTATGGGTATACAGATGCAGATTGGGCAGGTAGCATTGTTGATAGGAGATCTACGAGTGGCTTCATGTTCTCTTTTGGGAGTGCTGCTGTTACTTGGAGCAGCAAAAAGCAGCCTATGGTTGCTTTATCGAGCACAGAGGCCGAGTACTGAGGTGCAGCAATTGCGTCGTGCGAGGTAGCTTGGCTACGCACATTACTTGAGGACTTGGGAGTGCAGGTGGACCAGCAGATTTTCATCCATTGTGACAACCTCAGCAGCATGCAGTTGGCTAGGAACCCAGTGTTCCATGCCAGGACCAAACACATAGAGGTCCATTACCACTACGTTCGAGAGCGAGTGTTGGCGGGAGACATCGACTTGGTCTACGTCAGCACAGAGGAGCAGATAGCGGATATCTTTACCAAGGCCCTCGGAGCTGAGAAGCTTCGACGTTTTCGGACTATGCTTGGACTCTGCGACATGCAGAGCTCGAGGGGGAGTGTTGAGATGTCGAGCTCTACACCTTGAGCTGGCATCCACTACGGGTCTTAGCCGCTTACGGCATTTACTCACTGGCGCGTTAGGTGACCGACACGGAGGATCTCTGCCAGTGATTCTACAGCTGGACTACACTTATAGTGCCAGCCTAGTACGCTTCTAGCGAGTTCACACTTAGTGACCGCATGTACATATGTGCTACTTTTCAGCTTTAGCACTTAGTGATTTTGTACTCTCTTTTCTGTGAAGAAGAAGAAGAAGCTTTCCATCTCTGTGTGCTTTGTGCTTGTCTTGTGTAGCTCTCTTGCATCCTCATTCTTTACAAGGTCCTTCCAGGAGGTTAATCCTTTGTTGTGGATACGTCTAGCTGTCCTACCCTGAGCTTGGGTAAGGGGGGGGATTGGGGGTAACGACCACCATAAAGATTCCTGGGCTCTGATACCGAGGCTGTGCTTTGATTCCCAATTGACTTTCAGGCTCGGGTCTATATCTGTTCCAGGCCTTCCAAATAGATTTGAGGAGGTAAGAGCCTTTTGCTATTACTTCTATTGGACCAAAGAAAAGGGTACACCTTGGGATGTTGTCGACCCCTTGGATTCCTTTGAGTTGAAACTTATCTACGTGCCGAAAAAGGAGGGAGGCCCATTCCTCTTTAGGTTGGTCGAGGGCTCTAAGAACGAGTTTTACTGCTAGTTTGTCCGCCCAGTCAATGACGTTGGTTATTCCTAGCCCTCCTTGCTCCTTAGGGAACTCCCACTTGACTCTAGCTATCCCTTTCCTGAGAGGGTCACCTGTCCAGAGGAAGTTCTTGCAGATCTTGATAAAGTCTTTTAAGTGATTATCGGGGGGTCTCTAGCAGGAAAGGAAGTAAAGCACATAGTTGGTAATGTAATGCTTGATAACTAGAGCCTTGCCTGCTAGGTTAGCTTGGAATCCAAGCCATCGATTCATTTTGGCTGCGAATTTCTCCAGGACCCAGTTCCACCTTTGCTTCATGGTGACTTTGAACCCAAATGGAATTCCTAGCAGACGGAAGATAACTCCGTCTCGTAGAACAGAGCAGCCTTGCTCGATGATCCAGCTAGGGAGGGGGGAGTGCAAAGCTCTGATGCCAGTTTTGGAGTGGTTGATAGCATTCCCAAAACTTCCGAAGTGATTGTTCATCATTGTGTAGAAAGCCCTTGGTGTCATCCGCGCCTGCCATTGGGAAGGGAGATGCCCTTGATGCTGCCCTCAACCACTTTGGCTTTGATTAGCTAGTTTAGTGAGTCGGTTGCTGTGGCGAAGAGGAGAGGGGCCAGTGGGCATCCTTGTGTGACCGATCGATTAAGGGAAAACGGGTGTGAGAGGGAGTTGTTAAGTGAAACTCTAGCTTTGACATTTCCTAGTAGCGTTAGAACAAATCTGACCACTTTTGGTCCAAAGCCCATCAATTTTAGGCATTCAATCAGGAGGGTTTACCATTAAAGCTTCATTTATCACCCAAGCTGCATGCAAAAGCGCAAAGCCCAGTGAGCACATACTTTTCTTGCGACGTGCCTCTCCAGATTCTCCCCCGCTCCACTCCAAAACGGTTTCCTCTTCTCGACTCGACCTACCGAGTACCGACACGAAGCCAACCTCTATCGACTATGGCGCCTTGCTAGGTTAAAAACACACACACACACACACTTTCCTGTAGACAAGGAGATCGATTCACACGGTGCGGTCCCCCCACATTATAACCCCCGTTTCACTTTGTTAAAGCAGGGCCGATTTTCCTTCATCATGCTGCTCTGCTAGGACATGTTACCTGCGTCTGTGCTTGTGTGTGTTTTTTTGAGATCTCTCCCTCTCTCTCTCTCTCTCTCTCTCTCTCTCTCTCTCTCTCTCTCTCTCTCACACACACACACACACACACACACACACACACACACACACACACACACACACACACACACACACACACACACACACACACACACACACACACACACACACACAGAGGTGTGACTAACTAAAACTAGCTTAGCTTTGTCCAACTCATGTTCTTTCAGCTTTCAGGCAACAGAGATAGTTTTTCTCTTGCACCATGTAGCCATTTTATTATTCTGCACTTCAGTGGAGAACAGTGAATGGCAAGAATGAAAGTCAAGCATGAAGCTGTGGCAGACAATGTCTTCAATCCACAAACTGCTGAAAGGTAACTTTCTTAATGTGGGTGTCTATCAAAACCCCTGTCGGTGCACGGGGTTCTCTTGTTTGTGCTTCTTTTGCTGTGCTGTAGTTCAATCAGCGGCAGATATGCTGTGTAAATTATTTTTCTCAACTTGGGCAGTAATATGGCTACGGTGGATGATTTATCAGCTAAGACCATAGAATTTCTCAGGGCAAGGTTGCTGGCAGAGCGAGCCACATCGAAATCTGCTAGACAACAAACTCAGGAAATGTCCGAGAAGGTATGCTAAGTCTTGAAAGCACATCTACACGTTTGATTGTTAGATTCTTTTGAACCAGTGTTAAATGCTTGACAGCTTCCTTAAGTGTTTTTAGGTAAGTATTTCAATGTAAGTAATTGCATGAGGAGTGATGATACTGTAGAATCCCCGTAGACAACAGCGACATCTTATGAGCAATTTCACTAAATCTATAAGAGAATTGCATGAGGAATGGTGGTATCTCAACAATGACATCTTATTAGCAATTACACTTAATCCTAGAGAATTGCATGAATGCCAGCGGTACTGTAGAATCCTCGTTGACGGTGGCTGTAAGGAGTGGCTAATTTGTCTGCTACGGGCTCCGTTGTTGTAAGTGTTAACTTAATGTGATCAACAGGCATCACTATGTTCTGATTCTCTACCTTTCGCTGATTTGTACCAAGCTTTTGTATCATTTGTAGCTATGCCAGAGGTGGGGTAAACAAGTGGCTTGCAAAACAGATGCAGGGACTAAAGAAGTAATAGTTTAAGAAATGTCTTCTATAATGACATACCAGTGTAGACAAATGATAACCTTTAGAACTTGGTTACCTCTTTCTGCATCATTTCAACGCATGTATCTTGGGTTCCAATGCATCCCTTTTCTTCGCATTCACCTCATTCCCTGGGCAAGCTTGACCTTGATGAGAAAGGATACTCAGCATCTATGTACACCAGCTTTGGTTTGTGAAGTGCACAAAGTGATTGTGAGGAGTAACCTCTTTTGTTATGCAGGTCAATAACCTGCATATCCGCCTCGAGACAGAGATTAAGCACATAAAGGAAGCTGAAGCTGCAATGGAAAAGGTGTTTTTGGCGTTGAAAGCGAAGGGCGTTCTTATGGACAGAGTCTTGTTGTTCCCTACAGATTTGAATGGGAATTCAATGGGTGACGCTTCACCATCAGATTACGGCGAAGGCAAGAGTTGTCTGGAGAGGTTCCTTGTTCCCCCATTCAACATGGAAAAGGGGAAAGAGATGAAAGCAGCACCCAGAGGAAGGGCATTTTGGAATGTGTGACTGAGCTGCATGGGAGATTATCCATTGTGGAGGATACTGAAGATACAAATGGCACCAGCGATGCTCCTGGTGCTAATCCAGTTGAGAGGAAAGCACATGTCCCTTTTAGGGACATTGCTGAGCACCCGCACCGATGCTTGATGGAGCATGGCCATGATAAGAAAGAAGTTTGCCAAGATCATCGTATGCTTGATGGCACCCCTATTGTAAAGGGTGATATAGGGACAGGGCAAAGCATCCAACAAGGGTATACTTGTCAATCTTATTGTTGACGATCCTTTTTCATGCTTAGATGGTTCCAATTAGGCTTTAGATTTACAATTTTTCAAGGCTGAAGTTTTTGTTCTGTATGCCAAATTGTCTTATTATCATTTCTAATGTTCACTTTTTTGCAGGCTTTGTATCACAGCAAAATTGAAAGCATTGCTACAGCAGATAGAAGAAGAGGTGGGTGCTCTTCCTGAGGAGCAGACACTACTTGCTAAGCTCCAGGGGATTGCGGGTCACTTAACATGCTAGGTAGGGGTCAAGAAGCAGGTTTGGAGAGTGATCACGTAGAGAGCAGCAACCAGCCTGAGATTATCAATAGCTCATTGGAAAGGGTCACTGCCCCTGAGGCCAAAAATTGTACCCACATGGAGGAAGGGATAGACAGAAGAGAAAGGTTGGCTAAGAGGTTATTCTCAAGCCCCAAAGGTCAGCTGCAACGTAGGCCTTTAATGTCCTTGACAAGCACACTCTCTACACCCTCTATGGAAAACACTTTTCTGGAGAGCAATGCGTTCTATGAGCGAAAACCATCGTGCGACTTGCTGAATGGAGCCAACAGGGATGCATATGTTGGGCCATGGATAGGGGGCCATTGGCTCCACATGTGTTTCAATATGACAATCCACATTTGCAGATAACATATCCGCCATCCATGGCTGATTGGGGTTCTATCTCAAGAAGCAACAGTCACATGGGATTTGAGTCTTCATATTTGGTAGAAGTTCCGAGTCCAAAGAGCTCTGATGCGCTCTCTGTTGGGGATAAGTTGCGGCCCAAACATGGGCGACACAATGATGATGTCTGGTCTCCAGCAAGAGCGTTATCAGGCTTTGAGGGGCAGAATGCATGCTTTCTAGCTAGTTTAGACAGACAATCTAGGGCTATGCTCCCAAATGGCTATATACTTAATGACATCACCAATGAGGGCCTCATGGAACAGGGTTACAATCATCCGAATATGTATCTTCAAGGTCGGTTTCCTCATAGCATACTACATTCTCACCAAGAAAGAGATCTAAGAAATTCTATGATTAGAGCTGTGCCATGGCAACAATTGAAGGACTGTTCTTCATATAACGATGAAGCTGCTTCAGTCATGGATGAGAGAAATGGGAGACTTGGAGGTATTCTAATGGCATTGGATGCAGCAAGGCAGCATGTGCAAGGAGACGAACTTATGGGACCTCCATAAGTTATGGAGACGAACTTATGTGCAAGGAGACGAACTTATGGGAACTTATGTGCAGTGGATGCTTGGCTAAAGAGAGGGTATCTCCATGGGGATTTTCCTCCTGAGTTTCAACGCGACACATGGCGGTCATGCAGCCATGCGCCAATTGTACGATTCCCACCTTCTCCTACCTCAGAGCATGGATATTCTCCATTTGAGAGGCCCCGTGGTGGGCATCGCAGAAGTAGTTCTGTGTCAACAGACTTCATGATGTCTGAATGGGACAATTCGCAGCCTCCAAGAGGGGAGGTCCATTTGGGGAATGGCATCACTTTGTATACAGACTGATCCTGTCATTAGCATCAATTAGCAACATTGCTCGGCAGCCGCCCGGCGCCAAGTGAAAGCTGCAGCATTGGGCCTATTTAACTCTGGTGTCAGTAAGCATCAAGCATAGAAGGGGCTCTGTTTCTTGCATATGTAGTAGTAGCTCATTTGGAGGAATGTGATTGCAAGCTGGTGGGCAACCGATTAACAAAGGTAACAACAGCATTGTAAAAGGTGCAAGTCATTAAGTTTGATTTCTTGTGAGTGGATTAAATGCGAGACAAACATAATTACATGACAAATCCATCACCAAATATAAGAAAAAGGAAAAGGGCTCTCTCTCTCTCTCTCTCTCTCTCTCTCTCACACACACACACACACACACACACACACACACACACCCCTCCC
Source organism: Adiantum capillus-veneris (assembly GCF_014529385.1). Taxonomy (NCBI): domain Eukaryota; kingdom Viridiplantae; phylum Streptophyta; class Polypodiopsida; order Polypodiales; family Pteridaceae; genus Adiantum; species Adiantum capillus-veneris. The sequence continues at coordinate 135,386,300 of NC_140954.1, forward strand.
CCCCCCCCCCTAAGATCTATGTTGAATCAAACCCTTAGCCTCCAGTCAACCAACCAGGTAGCAATTGTGATACCTAGTTCTATGGTAAGACCCTTACACTAGTGTGCTAAAAAATATAGGTGACCTGACTCGTTCCTTTGACATGGAAGAATCCGCTTGCTTTTGATATGATGCCATTGTATTGGCCCCTCTACCTCAATCGACATATGCATGAAGACCAAGTCGATGAAGAAGCTACAAGGACACCCTAGCAGAAGGCCTTGGACTATTGGATACACCTCGGTAATTTTAACCAACTTTTTACCTTCGAAAAATACCAGTTTGAGCACCGTTTGCCTCATAAAAAATTGAAATGTAGACCACATTATGTCCAAAAATTTCTATTCGTGAATTGTGAATGCATCACGTCCAAACTTTCCTAGACAATAAAGTTTGAAAACACATCTTGTCCATAGTCCCGCCAATAACAATGGATTGGCGTGCACATCTATAGTGTTTTTATACGTCGTGATGGTTACTTGCCAAATGCATGTGCCTTGAACTTCGACCCACGGGTTCAAACACCAATAACTTGAACTCCCAACACACATAGGTCCACATCATTTGTAGGGGAGCTTTTTTTGCCCCTCTTTGCCGCTCACAAGCCTCTCCTTGGTTGAAGCTACTTGCGACGATGACCACCTGACTAGAAATCTGGTGTCGTGGCCATTGTGCCCCACCACATACGCCATGCCAATCTCCTTTGTCAAATCTTTATCAACCGATATCTTTGTCAAGCTTGCCTTTGCCTTCCACCGCTTGTGACTTCTTGCTTTTGCCTTTGTTTTTGTATTCCCGAGCAAAAAAAAAGTCTTCTCTCATTTATTACAACGACTCTTGGACCTCGTGGGTATCAAGGCAGCTAACTGAGCACTCGCCTTGCCGTTCTTGTCAAATTTGCCTTTGCCTCTGTCCTCTATAGAACTCATGCATTTGCCTTTGGTTGCACATTCTCAAGCCAAACAAACATCTTCATCTCCCTTAAGAACTTCAGTCATGCATAGACTGCTAGTGGTGTTGGTGGTAGATCCACTTTCCATAGTTGATCGTTGATGTTATTCTGGTTCTTCTTCGTCGAGGCCCTCAGGAATGGCCCTCAAAACTTGGTACAAGATTTACCATCAAAACTGTCAAAGGTCCAGTATCGTAGCTCAAACTCGCAATGTTTCAAGATGCTCACTTTGCTGGAGCACTTCTAAACACCACCAAGGTCATGGAAAAGTTCTCGTGCCCATGCAGTAGCACTGTTGGGATGGCATATCAAGATGCCATCAAAATGCCGGCGATTGGGGTTTCCTTGGGTCCTAGCGTTTTAAACACCCTTTGAAGCTCTGTCTCGAGACGCTAGGGGTAGCTCCGATTGGTTGCCTCTCAATTGCTACACAAAACAAGCTACAACATGTAAGCGTTTTAGAAAGGAGCACCTCACGATTGCAAAAAGGAGCATTTTCAAGCCCGCCTTTGTAAAAGCGCTCGCCTAGGGCACCAAGAAAACTAGAGTGCTTCGTTAGCTACATTGACACAATTTGATGACCATTTGATTTAACAACATGAAAGAACATAAGTGAATTGAGAATGGAACTATATATATTAGTGAAACTGTTTGATGTTTATAATACAGATACTGATGTAGAATGAGTAGAAGAATTAATGAAATTTAAAAGCCAAGGACAAATTTAAACATGTTGCTCTCTAATTTGTTTAGCTTGTTGTCAATACGACGCAAATGCATATTTCAGACAAGATTCTCCTAGAGCACTTATTGCTCTCTTAAGTGCACCATATTTGGCATGATATCGACCAAACCACTGCCGAGCTCCACTCTATTAGTATGCCAATTCAACGGAAGTACCAACAATTTGTCTCAAGCTGACAGCACCTAGCAAGCGGCATCTTCTCTGAGTTTCCCCCTTTGGATGCACAACATCAGGACATCGTGCTCTTGTACTCTTCTCTTTTATCATTAATCTCAGAGCATCCTTTCGGCTCATGCTATTGTACTCATTACCAATTGTACTTATTTGAATATATTCTAGTTTCAGTATCATTTTTCCATTTCCATTTTAGTTTTGTCTTGTCTTTGTTTTGAACTGGTTTAGCTAACTCTACTAACTCAACCTCGAATAAATGTTAGAAGTGACCAACTCATTCCATTTTAACAATCACGGTGGTGAGATGAACTGATCTTGATAGGGAATCCCTCTCCCAATCAGATTTCTGAGTTAGCCAAATTTAGTCATGCTGCCCAAAAGAGTTGGCTATGGCAGAAGACCATCAACCATATTTGTAGACAATCCAAATCACGTTAGTCCAATCCCAAAGGAGTGAGAGCGAGACTTCGACACTGACACATAGGGTGGCAATAAATCGATCCGACCTTGGATTAGCGAGAGGCGGAGAAACAGGATGAATCCCAGTACTCTACGAGATCCAGGCATCGGTGGTCGGAAACAGTAGAGAGATACTCACAATTTGGTGAGTCTCAGAGGAAAGAAAAGGGAAAAAGAAAAAAACATATAAATGAGAGTGATGGAAGCAGAAAGAGTCACAAGTTAGGACACACGAAGACAGAGCAAAAACCAGACCCAAATATTGTAACTAAAATGGATGATAATGACAAGTGGGATGCAGATATTGATCAGTACATCAAGAGAAGGACTAGAAAACGCAAGTCAATATCAAAAGCGAAGTCTAGGCACCATGAAAGATCCTTTGATTCAAAGATTGTATTTCATGTGCTCAAAGGAGGAAAGAAAGGCAAGCCACATGTCCATATTCAAGCCTTTGAACAATATGGTGAGCTCAAGGACATTGACAAAGACAAAGACAAATGGGGAGAATGTTTTTCTTAGACATTGAAAGATGCAGCTTGAATTTGGTACTACCATTACCTAGCATACTGGATCATAACATATAGTAAGTTGATCAAAATATTCCAGCTTGAGTATTCAAATAACAGAGGGGATGAAGATATTTTATGTGAACTCGATAGGATTAAACAAGGTAAATTTGGAGCTATGTTGAGAAAATTAAGGACCATATAGCTACACAAACTCGCGTCTGAAAAGAGAATGAGGGTTTGGTTCCTTAGTCGCGGGTTTAGAAGTAAAAAGAGAGATTCCAGTCCCCACAAAGAGATACATTGATCTGGTGAAACTTACTTTGAAATTCGAATAACAAGCCAAACAGGACAAGGGTCACAAGAGTAGATGAGATTTTAATGATATATTGAGATGATGAAAACTGAGGAGTTTGATTGCACCTCTAGCTCCAATTTATTTGATAGCAACTGATATGATAAGGGCAAGAGAAAAAAGAAAGGATCTTGGACAAAGAAACTCGAGGAGATGTCCAAGCAACTTGCTAAAATGGATAAGGCTAGAATCCCAGTCAACAAACTTGAGACCTAGTGTTCGAAGTGAAAATCTAGGGATCACAAGTTAGATGAATGTAGTCAATGTACCTACTGTAAAGCCATGTTTGAACTAATTGCAAAATTAGAATTTAACATTTCAATTGGCCGCTCATTCCCTATCTGAGTGTGACAAGGGTCTGATATCGAAGCCTACAGTGGGAGCTGAATGTCTTGGCAAAGCTTGCCTTGCAAGGCTATTTCACAATTTGCTGTCTAGTTGGGACTCGGAGGGCTAAATAGATAGATAGATAGATAGAGAGAGAGAGAGAGAGAGAGAGAGAGAGAGAGAGAGAGAGAGAGAGAGAGAGAGAGAGAGAGAGAGAGAGAGAGAGAGAGAAAGAAGGGTCTTGAGGATGGTTGCTCAGCATGGTAATGACATGGGCAAGGGTGTGTGGGCTGCACCAGGTCGGACTCTGGAAGCCGGCAGACAAAGTTGGTGACAAGTTTGGACGAGGTTTGTAGGAAATACCAGATTTTCAATTCATAGCCTCTTCACCAACAACCAATATGGAAGCGTACTGGATCACTTTATGGTAAAAGCGTGTGTGTTTTTTCTTTTATGTGGTGCCCTTTAATAAAAAAATGGCGCTGTAGGAGTCATTGTGAAAGAGCTGATGTAGCCCTACAAAAGAGCCCATGGACGTCTTCCTCGACAATATAGAGTTGCAACGTGAATCGGGAAGGCGCAGGGCCCCTTGTTGTGGGAAGCGTGGGAGAAAGAGATCAACCGACACTGAAATCCTGGGCAATTACCGTAATCAATATTAATTTGAGTAGTGCCTTAAGTGCAACTTAATCATTAACCAAGGTGGATGTTAACAACACCATCATTTGAATAAACTAAAAACAAGGAGTTTAGGATCCCTTTACAAGATTAAGTGGACGGTTAACAGCTCCAGGACTTATCAAAATGATTAACATCTTAAATTGATGACAATGATGCCTTGTTGCTCTTTTCCTGTTTCAATCCCCCTTAAGCTTCTCAAATCTCTTGCATTCTTTGCTTTCAAAAACTCTCAAAGCTCTTATTTTAGTATTGCCCTTCCCCTTGATGATGTTAAAGATGGTGGCAAAGATTCTCTGTCACACTCCACCACCGCGTTGGCTTCAAGACCGCCTATGTAGCCCTTGAATTTGTCTTGAAATTTCGAGTTAGAGAGAGAGCTTGTGCTTTCTTCATGCCGAGAAAGAGATAGAGAAAAGCTTCTCCCGTGCTATACCTTGGAGGTTTTAGAGAGCTTCGCCTCTCTCCTCGTTCTTCCCTCTTTACCCTCATGCCCTATTTGCTGTTGTTACTTCCCTCAGTCTCGATGCCAAGAAAGGGATTTTCCTTGAAGTCCCAAGATAGCTTGCTGAGAGAGAGAGAGAGAGAGAGAGAGAGAGAGAGAGAGAGAGATTTTATTATCGTCCTCGGAGGTCAAATATGACCTATGGGACCAAATTTACATGAGAGAGAGAGAGAGAGAGAGAGAGAGAGAGAGAGAGAGAGAGAGAGAGAGAGAGAGAGAGAGAGAGAGAGAGAGAGAGAGAGAGAGAGCCTTCTCTCTTCCCGAGGTTGAGTGAAAAAGAGATAGAGAGAGCGAGAGTCCGCCTTAGTCGAGAGAGGGGGAGAGATCTCCTCACCTTGTCCTCCCTCCTCCTTGTTCCCTCTTCAACCCAGGCTCTTGTTCTTTTTTCCTTCAAGCCTTCACGTTTTTACGTTCATCACGTTCATGTCCTTGCAGAACCCACCAAGCCTCGAGCTTCCTCATGGGCCTTGCTTAACTTCGTGGGTTTACTTCCCCTTGCTCCTCACAAGGCTTAGTCGAGAGAGATAAAGAGAGATCTCCCTCTCCCATGCCTACGATCCTCCTCTCTTGCCCTCGAGCCTCCCTTCTTGGCCTCGAGCCTTGCTTGTTAACCTACGGGTTTCAATTCCTCCCTTGCCTTTGATGAAGCATAACTAGGTGCAACACGCTTCCCAATAGATGACTTTTTGCACTGAAAGCTCATCAATAACTTTATGTGCTTTCTTAAGGGCACCTCATTTAACATACATAATGACCAAGGCAATGCTAAGCATATCATTTGGCTCCAACAACTTCTAGCATTGGTGTAAAACAATCTGCACCTCCCATGACATTGCCCTATTTGGCATAATCTTGACTAAACGAGTGCCGAACTCAATTACAACTGAGCATACCCAGTTATCAATGCACTATAGGAGATGAAATTTTGGACAAGATTCTCCTTGAGCACTTATTGATCTAGTAAGTGCACCGCATTCCAAAACCTGGTTGACAACCCAAAAACTCCAAGATGGAACACTGATCGAGGCGACCAACCTAGCACAACACTGGCCCTTGATGAAACTTTAACTGGCAATATCTTGGATACCAAAACTCTGATTTCCGATCTAAAAGACCGACGTGCTCCACAAGATGAGCACTTCAAGGCAATGCATTCACTTCAACCCTAACCCTTCATCTATAGTTATCCAATTTGGTACGGATCTGCAATCCACTCAACTTCAAACTGTCATAACTTCTTCAGCATAGCTGTAATTGATGGGATCTAAAGATAGGATTGTAGAGCATTTTGAGTACTACAGTTATTAGATTATAAACCTCCAATTTTGACAGCTTCAAATATCTCATCTTTTAGCATTATCAAGAGGTTTTGACCCTTTAGAGCTGCATCTGGCATACATTTAGCATTGAGCTAGCTTGTTATCAAGCCCTGATCATTGATCAATGAACACATAGGCTTCAAAGAACCTTAACTTGCTGTAGTATTTTTCTTAACATGGAAGTGGAGCTGCACGACATCCACCCCCTCTGAACCTGCACAGCCTCCGGTCTATGCCAATTGATCTTTAATCTTCATGCAAAACCTGTAAACTTATAAGCACTGCCCATTGTGAGCATGTTTTAAAACTTTTCCAACCTATGGCCTTATTACAATATACCCTCCTTGAGGATCATAGGGAAAACACAAGAATTTTGATCAATAGAGCATAAGCATGAATTAACCCATAAACCATCATGAAAACCACCTGGATCATATGACATATAAGTCAACCACCCAAAATCATGATCATAGGGAAAACATAAGAATTTTTTATCAATAGAGCATAAGCATGAATTAACCCATAAATCATCATGAAAATCGCCTGGATCATAAGGCATACAAGTTAACCACCCGAAATCATGATCATAGGGAAAACACAAGAACTTCTGATCAATAGAGCATAAGCGATTAACCCATAAACCATCATGAAAACCGCATGGATCATATGGCATATAAGTCAACCACTTAAAATCATGATCATAGGGACAACACAAGAATTTATGATCAATAGAGCACAAGCATGAATTAACCCATAAACCATCATGAAAACCGCGTGGATCATATGGCATATAAGTCAACCACCCAAAATCATGAGCATATCCAGCTCTGCCTGGATCAAATGGCATATCAACCAATTGCCTCGAACGATGCATATACATGTTTCTTCCTGATCAAAAGCTAACTCAACATCCCCTACATCATAGGGTAACATCAAATCCCATATAGCATCGGGTATAATTAGATTTTTCCATATCCCCTGAGCAGCTGGCTCATCCAATTGTTGATCAGCAATCACGGGTAGGAGCATTGGTAATGCACTTCACCCCATCTAGCATTGGAATTCTAGTATTGCATATTTGAGTACATGAGTGCCCTGGAAAAACTCTCTTCATTGGGCTCCCAATGCATTGGAAAGCATTTCACTATCTTGCACATGCTCAAAATCAAGTAGAGCATTATCCAAATAATTGCATAAGGTCATCATTAGCTGCATTTAAATAAATTTTCTCATACATAAATTTAGATTGCTCGATTTGAGAATCCTTCCAAAGCTTCATCCAATAAGTAGATAAGCTCTAGGTCCACTACTATAGAAGGTTCCTCTATCCTGCACATCTCAGGCTGTTGTAAGATAAGATTTCCACATATGGCATGCATACTAGCCACACTTGTTGTAGACTGCTCTTCAAGTTTCTCACCCTCATTTAAATATCTTTGGACTTCTGTAGCACAAAGTTCAACATGAATTTTGAAAATAACATCTATTGTCCTGTCCATATCATCGACACAATGCAACCAATCATATGCAACACCAAGAGATTGCACTTCTCTATGAACCCCCTTTGAATAAGCATCATCACGTTCATAATCATTCTGCCATAGTGTGAGGCCTGTGTCACAAAATTTTGATAAAAAAGGAGTCTGCACCCTTTCTATATCATCACTTTGCATATCTTCAAGCACATACCCTTGCACATCCAAGCCCTCAAAATCTGGTGTATCCAAACCCTGTAAATTTGGTATACCCAAGTCCATGGTCTTACGGCTCTCAACAGTGGCCTTGCTTTGACCTATAACATCTGCATCATCAATCAACTCTAGGGTAGAATCTGTACCACAAAAATTTTACTCTAATTTTGAGTCAGTAGCAAAAGCATCAATGTAACCAAACCTTCATGCATGTCTACTTGAATATGGTTGCACTCATACACTTGCACAATATCATCCTAAGCTTTAACCACTTTGTCATTTTGATCCCTTGATTTCTTTTCCTCATGTATTGCATGCATAGGTTCTTTTCAAAGTTCACCTTGTGTATCTTGAGGATGTATAGCCTCACCCTCAAAGATTTCTACTTCATGAAAGGCATTTGCAAAACCCAACTTTTCATGCACATCTTGAATTATATCTTCATCATTAGCATGTAAGAAAGTAGCGTCATATATAAAACACTCATCAATCACAACTTCTAGTCTTGATTGTACTTGTTCTTGAATCTTTGAGTAAGTTGGTAGACTTGGACTGTGTTAGTGATATCTTGCATAATGCTCATCACTTACTTGTATAATAGCTTCTTTGAAATATTCCCAATTGTCGTTGCAGGCTTTGATAAGCTATTGAATTAGCTCCTTCAAATATGAACTCACTAATTGCTCAAAGGTTCTAATCATTCACTCTTGTGGTATCCCTCTTGACTTGGTTTCCAACCCATAGCACTCTAGGTAGCCCTCAAATCATACCCTGAAAAAACATTTCCTTCTTCATACACAATATCTAGTGCTGTATCAACAGCTTCCTCGATCCTCTTCTGCTATATTTTCTTGGTTTCCATCTCGTTGGAGAGAGGGAAAGGGGAACACACCTAGCACACAAAACAATGCCTCACTATAGCCCAGGGTATACACAGCGCCTCAATCCACTAGAGTTCACCTTCAAAGCTCGACACTATCCACAAGCAAACCACCGCCTGCACATGACCATACACACACACACACACACACACACACACACACACACACACACACACACACACACACTTTGCAATGCACCAAAAATACCCAATCATTCCGCTCTGCTCAATTCATAGCTTTCCACACACACACACAACCTCTCTCTATCTCCCTTTGCACAACAAACCTCGGGGGGCCCACACACCAACACACTCCCAAGAACACACGCACACAAGCAGAGAGGATAAGGGGGAATTTCGCCAAGAGACAACAATGATGGCTTTCCTCTTGCATAGACACAACACCGTTTACAATCCGTACCCTGTCGGCACAACCCTCTGGCAAAAAAGCATTGGCAAAAGAGCCATCACGTTCACATTCTTTTAGAGGGGTGGCTAAGAGACCCAAAAAAAGAAAAAATGTGAGCTTCTCTAGCTCGTTCACTTCAACTTGAGCTCATATTAGCATTTTTGTTACATTGGTAGCACTTGGTTCACTTCATTTGGAAACTCCTGCATGGTGGGCAACTCGCAATGTTGCTTGCTTGCAACTGCACTCTAGGCCACTTTGAACCCTCTCAAACTGTCTCTATTCCTCCATTGGCCACTGGCGTGGGACTTCCCTCTAGCACCCTCTCTGCCTGCCTTTTCTGTCGCGAGACCCATCCCTCTCCGAGCACTAGTGATATCTCTAGTGGGGGGGAAGCTTGTCTTCAAAAAATTTGGGGACCCCAACGAGAGCGGGAACCGGCCCTACCCAAGCTGCCGTGTCATCTCCCTGTACCACCCCAACAACACCACCATGTCTCCGCCTTCTCCGGTCAAAATGCTGCTAGGCCGCGTCCTTGTCGCCACCAACGCAACGCCCAATGGGCAACACCATAGCGCCTCACCAAGGGAGCTCTCACCTCCTCATACACTCCAAATGGCTCCACGCTGTAGCTCTTATATCCTCAATACGTGGCACCCGCCAATGCATATGGGGTATCCCCTTGCCACATGGCGGCCTCCTGGGTGGCCAACCCTCCAAGCCTCAGAAAAATCCAAAAACACTTTTAAAAATGCCTCATGCAACCCAGCTTTTCCCCCCCGCTTGTCCTGCCTACCAACTGCCACCTGGCGATATGATTGTCGGGCCGCAAAATCCAATCGAAAGCTCACATGATTGGCTTTGCTTCTCCATGACCTTGCCGCACTTCAAAATTCTTTGAGACCCCAAACCGAGGCCGCAAAAACATGAACTTTCATCTGCAACCAACTCCGGGCAACTTCACCCCGACTTCCAACTTCTATAACTTCCTGTTCCAGGCTCCTTTTGATAAGCAGTCAATTCTTGGAGCTCCATACACTATATAGAACCTTCTTGAACCCTGTTGAAGACCGAAAAACACCAGATGGCATGTCCTTCAATGTGGTCAAGTGGGCACCAACCCGACCCCCGACAAAACTTCAACTGGCCATAAAACTGCAATCCGTAGCTTAGATCTGCAATATGAAAAGACGAGTATGCTCCATAACTCAAGCACTATGCGTGTATCCATTGACATCCACTTGGGCCACCTGTCCCTAGATGCCTTGTTCGGCAAGGATTTGCAATGCATTGCACCTTCAAACTTCAATATCTTGGGCTCCATAGCGCTGTTTGATGAGCCAATTGGACCGGCTCCTTCAACACCTCAAGCTCTACATTTCTAAGCCCAAAGAATGCACCTTGAATCCCCTTCATTTTCTCCCCAAATTAGCCCCTTCTGGAGCCCTTCTTGGCCTATGAACCGCATCAGCCATACATATCCACTGCCACCTGCCTACCCATGATCTTCATATTTGCTCTAGCCCTTTTCCATGCTTTTGCTAGCCTGCACATATGTGCCCATGCCATCTTCTATGGTCGACCAACTTTGCACCATCATTGCCAACCCCCTAGTTGAGCATTTATGCTCAACTAAAAAAGAGCTTTATTTCACTTCTAAGTGCAAAACCTTCAACACACTATGAGAAAACCAAAACCAGATATACATAGTTTTATTGCAGCCTACTGCTAAATCTTCAAGTGGGTTGCCCCATCCCCTGCATCACATAGCTTTCACTTGGATCAAACACCTGCCTTTGGTATCTTCCACCCATCTATAACTTCTCACCGTAGTGCCGTACCCTAGCACATAGACCATCATGTGTGTAGGCTACCCATAGCCCACCTTCAACTCTCCATACATCCATCTGAAAACTGTCTACTCCATACCAAGCAACACCAAGCATATCACCATCCAAAAAAAATGTACCTGACACCAGTCTCCAACACATGTCTGACCTCCCTCCCAACCAAATAAAGTGGAGGCCTCAACCATAGACCCCTGCACCTGCTAAACCATCCACCACATAGATGTATCTACCATCATACTCATCAAGCATAGCTCACATACCTTCAATGGAAGCAAATCCATTGCCTGGGATTCTCCTTTATCCATCACTGGACATGTATGCTTCATTGGAATCTGCACATCTTTGGCAACATAGCCTCCTCTTTGGCTACACACTCGATTTCAGCATCATCGAGCCCTTCCTCTTCAACCGGCCCTTCAAGGTCGATCAACATCACTTGCTTATGAGCTTCAACCACCCGCTCTTCAATCATTCCTTTGAACTCTGCATCATGCTCTGCCAAGGAAGAAAGAACTCGTCTCTATTGCATTCTCCTCATCTTCCTCCATAGGCACGACTACTCTATCCCTTATGGAAAAACTCTGCACTTGTTGCACCACCATGGCACATTCCAATGCCACTTTCACCAACATGGCCATTAGCATGGCACCACACACTAGTTTTACCTGCATACCATCATCTGTAGGCCTTGACCGCTCCACTTGGCCTTCATCATGCACATCAGCTTGCTTTGTTCCCTGCTCTTCTTAAACATTGGCTATCACCATATCATCAAACACATAATAAGGTAGCTTTACCTTTACTAGCTCAGGTTTGTCAGACTCCGTCTCCTTGCCATAGGTGTGGAATCATCCGCTCTATCCTCCTAGCTTGTCTCCCAACAAATCAAGCTTGTATCTTCATCATCACCGACATCATCTATCGACTCCGTATCTGCACCTTCTTCCACTTGCTGCTCCACAAAAGCTTGACCATCACCATGGATTTGCTCACTTTCTCCATTGGCTCCTGAACCCTCGATATCTGCAACCTGATTGCATTCTGTTACCCTTTCATGCAAACTTTACACAAGAATAGGCTTTACCTCTTTAGGCTGCACTGGAACCTCCACATCTGCTACCACTTTTGCACCTTGATTCACCTCGACATGGAGCTTCTCCTCGCTGACAATCTCGTCCACCCTCGGCACATGCACATCACAAACCAAAAATCTTTAAGGAACATACTAACCATATGCCTTACCTCAACATGCTCTGCACTTTGAACAATTGGAACCACCTTTGGTCGGACCAAAGAACACTCTGCTACCTCCACAACAGGCACATAATCTGCTGGCTTCAACATGCCCAATGTTAGGAAATAAGACGTAGCTAAATAGATAATTGAGTAGATTACCTAATGGAGAGAGACAGATTTATATACACGAGATTATAGAGTAGAGAGAGAGAGAGAGAGTACACACGATATACGTGGTTCACCCAATGTGGGCTACGTCCACGGGAAGCAGCCACTCAATGGCTTTAGTACTTCAAAACAAGAAGTAGTTTACAAAGGGATTATACCCTTAATGGAGCTCCCGCCTTGCTTCACTCTCACCACCTCACACTCACCTTGTTGCATCAACTTCACACTATATAATGTGTGTAGAAATGGCCTCCTTTTATAGGCCAAAAGGGCTGCCCTCTCTTATGAGAGACAGCCATGTGTAGCCGCCCTTGTGCGAATAAGTCCAAATCGGACCCTCCAATCCGCCCATGTGTGGCCGCCCTTGAGAAGACAAGTCCGCTTTTAAATTCGGCCACCGGCCACCGACCATTGACTTCCGACCACCGGCCACCGGCCATTGACTTTCGACCACCGGCCATTGCCATTGACTACCGGCCACCGGCCAACCGACCGGTTGTTTTCCGACCACTTTTCGGCCGCCGTTCGGCCATAATATTTCAGCGAAAAAGAATATTCCGGCGAGAAAAAAAAGTCTCGGGGGCCTTTAAAGTTGCCCCTGATTCTTGTCCGTGAAAATTTTGGTTTCCGGTGAGTGATTTTCCTTCACGCACGATGGCTTCTCCTCATAATGGGGGCCTTACAAATGTGCGCTTTTACCACAGAAAATTACAAGGGTAAATCAGGATCCATACTTAACAATCTCCCACTTGGAGACTGATCTCCAAACCAAACCTGTGACTGCTTTCCATTCTGGCTTCTTATCCTTGAATGCTGATTGAAGATGAGCAAAAGCTCAACTTCTCCTTGTTGACCACCTTTGTAAACATGTCTGCAGGATTTTCACTTGTATGCACCTTTCCTAGCTTTAGTTGTCCCTCTTCCAAAAGAGTGCGTATGAAGTGATATCTTGTAAAGAAAGAAGATGCAAGAGAGCTACACAAGACAAGCACAAAGCACACAGAGATGGAAAGCTTCTTCTTCTTCTTTACTGAAAAGAGAGTACAAAAATGACTAAGTGCTAAAGCTGAAAAGTAGCACATATGTACATGCGGTCACTAAGTGTGAACTCGCTAGAAGCGTACTAGGCTGGCACTATAAGTGTAGTCCAGCTATAGAATCACTGGCAGAGATCCTCCGTGTCGGTCACCTAACGCGCCAGTGAGTAAATACCATAAGCGGCCAAGACCCGTAGTGGATGCCAGCTCAAGGTGTAGAGCTCGACATCTCAACACTCCCCCTCGAGCTCTGCATGTCGCAGAGTCCAAGCATAGTCCGGAAACGTCGAAGCTTCTCAGCTCTGAGGGCCTTGGTAAAGATATCCGCTATCTGCTCCTCTGTGCTGACGTAGACCAAGTCGATGTCGCCCGCCAACACTCGCTCTCGAACGTAGTGGTAATGGACCTCTATGTGTTTGGTCCTAGCATGGAACACTGGGTTCCTAGCCAACTGCATGCTGCTGAGGTTGTCACAATGAATGACAATCTGCTGGTCCACCTGCACTCCCAAGTCCTCAAGTAGTGTGCGTAGCCAAGTTACCTCGCACACCGCAACTGCTGCACCTCTGTACTCGGCCTCTGTGCTCGATAAAGCAACCGTAGGCTGCTTTTTGCTGCTCCAAGTAGCAGCAGCACTCCCAAAAGAGAACATGAAGCCACTCGTAGATCTCCTATCAACAATGCTACCTGCCCAATCTGCATCTGTATACCCATACAATGCTAATGGTGCATCTGCTGCATAGAACAATGCGTAGTCAAGAGTCCCTTGCACATACCGAAGTGTGCGTCGTACTCCATCCAAATGTGGCTTCCTCGGAAGCTGCATGAACTGACTCTCCAAGCCTACAGTGTAGCTCAAGTCTGGCCTCGTGATAGTCAAGTAGATTAGACTACCCACCATCTTCCTGTACATATTGACATCCTCAACAACATCACCCTTCTCTGCACTCAGCTTTGCATTCACATCCAAGGGAATAGAAATTGGCTTACAATCAGCCATACCATACTTTGACAACATGTCCAAAGCATATTGTCTCTGTGACAGCCATACACCCTCTCGAGTCCTGATCACCTCAATGCTAAGAAAGTAGCGCAACTCGCCCAAATCTTTCATTTCAAACTCCTGTTTGAGAAGACCCTTCACATGGTCAATCTCCATAGCATTGTCACCCACAATAATAAGGTCATCTACATATATGGTAATGACCACAATCCCCACATCACTCTCACGTACATAGAGTGAATGATCAGCATGAGCTCTCCTAAAACCAATACTGACAAGATACTTGGCAATCCTGTCATACCATGCTCTAGAGCCCTGCTTCAAACCATACAAAGCTTTTAGAAGTCTGTATACATAATCTGGGTAACCTGGATCGACATAACCAGGTGGCTGATCCATATACACTTCCTCTTGCAACTCACCATTCAAGAAGGCATTCTTTACATCCATGTGATGCATAATCCATCCTCTAGATGCAGCCACTGCTATGACAGCTCTCACAGTCGTCATCTTTGCCACTGGAGCAAAGGTCTCCTCATAGTCTATGCCATACGTCTGTGCATAACCCTTTGCGACCAGCCTTGCCTTGTGACGCTCAATGTTACCATCAGCCTTATTCTTGGTTTTATACACCCATTTACATCCAATAGCTTTCTTGCCAATTGGCAATGGCACCAACTCCCATGTGTCGTTTGCTTCCAATGCAGCCATCTCTTCATTCATTGCATCATCCCAATGCACATTTCCAACTGCATCCTCAAAACATGTGGGCTCCACATCCTGTATCACCTTAGCCATGTAGGCTTGGTGATGCGCTAGATACCCATCATAAGTCAATTTCTGAACTGGATTTCTGACTCTATTAGATCTGCGCGGTCCTGGGTCACTCCTTTGCCCTCTAGCATCTTCTTGTACTTTCCTTACACCAGGTGTCCTAACAGCCGAAATTCCAAATTCCTCATCAAGACTTTGTTCAGAACCATCTGAATCCATGTCTACACGTGAAAAACCTGATGATGCATCAGCCATAAAGGGAGGTTCATCAACCTTTTCCTTTCCTTTTCGTGATACATTCCCTGTACCTGTTGGTGGAGTAACCTGCGTACGTAGTCTACCATTCCATGGTTTCTCAACAGAGCCACGAGAAGAGGACTCTTGTGGTCCACTCAAAACCTGTGACTGTGGCCTCACATTTTGTACAACCACATCATCTTTTACATCAGCCCCAATAGTGCCATGTGCATTACTGTACCAGCTGCTCATCTCATCAAAGACTACATCTCTGCTCACTCGTAATTCTTGTGTAGTAGGATTGTAGCACCTGTACCCCTTTTGTTCAAGGGAATATCCCACAAGAATACATTTCTCTGCTTTAGGATCCAATTTCCTACGCAACTCATCTGGTACATGCACGTAAGCTATGCAGCCAAACACTTTCAAGTGTGTCAAATCAGGCTTTGTACCTGTAAACTTTTCCTCAGGTGTTACATCATGCACCGCAGCTGTAGGTGTCCTGTTCATAATGTACACAGCTGTATTTATGGCTTCAGCCCTGAAATGATGAGGCATGTTCTTCTCATTCATCAATGCACGTGAAACCTCTGCAATGTGCCTGTTTTTCCTTTCTGCGACCCCATTCTGTTGTGGAGTATATTTGCATGTAAACTGCCTGCGTATACCATGCATTCGCAGAAAATCTAAAAAATCATTGGGGAAGTACTCTCCCCCTCCATCTGACCTCAATGTCTTGATTTGCATATCTGTCTCCTTCTCAATCATGACTTTGAAGTCTTGAAAGTGACCAAACACTTCACTTTTGTTATGCATGAAGTAGACCCATACTTTCCTTGTATGGTCATCAATGAAAGAGACATAATACCTGCAACCATGTATACTTGCAGTATCGGTTGGACCCCAAACATCTGTGTGCACCACCTCAAGTGGCTTTTTACATACATTGCGCTCATGTGGAAATGAGCCCTTTGACTGTTTTCCAAACTGGCATGCTGCACACACTTTATGCATACCATCCACCTTGAATTTGGGCAAACCTTTTACAATCTGTTTTGATTGCATGATGCACAATCTCTGCTCATTGACATGGCCAATGCGTTTGTGCCAAATGTCAACATCAGCCACAACACCTATGCCCTGTGCAAATAATGCAGCTTTTACCTCAGGCATGTCTACATTCAGCGTAAACATTCTGCCCGCACATTTTCCCTCTGTGATCAGCTTACAACCATTCTGAAAATCTTCTACATAACAGCCATTCGGATTGAAACGAACCTGCAAACCCTGCTCAACCATTTGTCCAACAGAAACAAGATTCTTTGTAATGTTTGGGACATGAAGTACATCTGCTAAGTACTTTGATTTCCCACTCTTCGTATTTAGAGGTATGTCCCCTACATGAGCAATGGGGTGAGCTGTGTCATCTCCTGTCTGCACATAGCCTGACACATCTGGTTTGCGCATATCTCTAAACCACTCTCCATGAGACGTCATGTGATTAGAGACACCCGAATCCACATACCAAACATCATCTTGGGTGGAATTCTCTGCAGTCATTGTATTCATCACATGCTGCATAACGAACATGCGCTCGTTTTTGCTGTCATCTGCATCTCTGCTAGTAGATGCATAGTTGCCATGTTCTCTCTTTCCACTTGCTTTTCCCTTTGGACAGTCACGTGACATGTGACCTCTTTCACCACAAGTCCAACATTCTCTGCTATCTCGAGTATGTTGCTGCCTGCTTGATCCTGCACCACGACCTCTTTGACTCCCCCTGCCTTGAGACTGGTTTCCCCTGCCACCTGTATTGTTTTGATTTGATTGACCTTCCAGAAATTGGCCCCTGCAACCCCTTGGGCCTCGACCACGACCTCTACCTCTACCTCTGTTGGAGTTAGAATAGAAGGCCTGTTCAAAATTATTTCTGCCATGAGAAGAAGATGTGTCAAGGTTCTTCTCCTCCAGAATAAGCATAGAAATGAAATCTTGGAACACGGGGATGTCGTCTCTTGTATTCATGGAAGACCTGAAATGTACATACTCATCTCCTAGACCATCCAAGCATGCACGGACAATGTCATCGTCTTCCACTGAGACTTTAATAGATCCAAGAGCCTCAATGATACTCTTGATCTTCAAGGCATAATCATTGATTGAGAGGTTGTTCCTCTTAACCTGATTTAGCTCCGGCTTTAGTTGAAGCTTCCTGGCCTTGGTGTTCACCTCGAACACTCTGCCTAAGTTTTTCCATGCAATGGCGGGGGTTTCAGCATCCTGTAGATAGCCCATCATGCCATCTGTGATGCTCATAGAAAGCCAATACATCACTTTGCTCTGGCCTTGTTGCCCTCAAAGCTTTCCTTTGTTCTGTTGTAGCATTTGCCTCGGGAATCTCTGGTTCCTTTTCATTGTCTCCTTCTACATAGTCCCAATAACCTTTTCCTTTTAGGAAATTTGTTATTCTGAAATTCCATGCAGGGTAGTTATTTTTCTCAAGCTTCTCAGTAACAATCTGACTGAAACCGTCAGACATCTTGAAGCACTAAGACAAAATAGCTGCAATCTGCAAAAACCTGCAAATTTGCTGAACCTGCTATCGTGGTACCTGTAACGCTTTCTACACTCAACGAGTGTCCACAATCAAGCGTACATACAACCACTGTACTTGTACAGTAAATCTGTGTATACTGCACTTTGGAGACCTGTTCAGAAACTTGTGATTCTCTTGCTCTCTTAGCCTCTCTTGCCTGCACCAGGCTCTGATACCATGTAAATAATGAGGATGCAAGAGAGCTACACAAGACAAGCACAAAGCACACATAGATGGAAAGCTTCTTCTTCTTCTTCACAGAAAAGAGAGTACAAAATCACTAAGTGCTAAAGCTGAAAAGTAGCACATATGTACATGCGGTCACTAAGTGTGAACTCGCTAGAAGCGTACTAGGCTGGCACTATAAGTGTAGTCCAGCTGTAGAATCACTGGCAGAGATCCTCCGTGTCGGTCACCTAACGCGCCAGTGAGTAAATGCCATAAGCGGCCAAGACCCGTAGTGGATGCCAGCTCAAGGTGTAGAGCTCGACATCTCAACATATCTCACCTCAATGTGCTTTGTCCTTGAATGAAAGGCTGAGTTCTTCGCAAGATGGATAGCGCTTTGGCTATCACTGTACAAGACACAATTGTCTTGTTTGAATCCAAGCTCTTCTAAGAATCTGTGAAGCCACATAATTTCATTGCTTGCCTCTGTCATTGCTACATACTCTGCTTCCGTGGTAGAAAGTGAAACCACTTTCTGCAGCTTTGAAGCCCAGCTTACTGCTGTGCCTCCAACCGTGAACACATAGCCAGTAGTGCTCCTTCGAGTATCTTTGTCACCTGCCATATCTGCATCAGCATACCCTTCTAGAAAAATATCAGTTCCTCCAAAATACAAAGCATTTGTTGTTGTCCCTTTTAGATACCTAAGTATCCACTTCACAGCTTGCCAATGCTCTTTACCTGGGTTGTCCATGAACCTACTCACAACTCCCACTGCATGTGCAATGTCTGGCCTTGTCCAGACCATAGCATACATTAGAGAACCTACCGCTGCAGCATATGGAACTTTAGACATATAGGCTATCTCCTCTTGTGTCTTTGGACACATATCCTTTGTTAGTTTAAAATGACCAGCCAAAGGTGTAGAAACTGGTTTTGCATTTTGCATTGCAAACCTTTCTAGTACCTTCTTGATGTAATCTTCGTGAGATAGCTTTATTGTCTTCTTCGTCCTGTCCCTTGATATTTTCATACCAAGTATCCTCTTTGCAACACCTAAATCTTTCATTGAAAAAGATTTGGACAGCTCCTCTTTTAGGTCTTTGATGTCCTGCATGTTAGCACTTGCAATCAACATGTCATCAACATACAACATTAGGATGATGAATTTCCCATCTCCCAAATTCTCATTGTAGATGCAGTGATCCGAGTTGCATCTTGTGAATCCATGATCCAACATCCATCGATCAAACTTAAAGTACCATTGTCTTGATGCTTGCTTTAAACCATACAAGCTCTTCTTTAATCTGCAAACCATTTTCTCCTTACCTTTTACTTCATACCCCTTTGGTTGAAGCATGTAGATTTCCTCCTCTAAGTCACCGTGAGGGAATGCCGTATTTACATCCATTTGCTCGAGATTTAGATCATGAGCAGCCACAAGGCTTAAGACAAGCCTAATTGAGTTCATTTTTACAACAGGAGAAAATATTTCATTGAAGTCAATACCTTTCTTTTGAGAAAAACCTTTTACCACAAGCCTAGACTTGTACCTTTTCGTCCCACCTTCTTCTTCCTTTAGCTTGTACACCCATTTGTTTTGAAGTGCCCGCTTACCTTTAGGCAACTCAACCAACTCCCATGTTTGGTTGCGATGTAGTGAGTCCATCTCCACTTGCATGCTCTTCGTCCATTCTTCTTTGGATTCATGTTGCATAGCTTCTTCATATGATTCCGGCTCTCCAGAATCTGAGATCAAGAGATGGTTGAAGGAAGGAACAAACCTTTCTGGAGGTCTACTTGCTCTTGTAGATCTTCGGGGAATAGGTTGAGGCTCCTCATTTGGTTGACGTTGTTGCACATTGTCACCGTTTGCAGTCCTTGAGTCTTCACCGTCCTCAAGCTCCATGTACTCATCACCTGTTTCTTTTGTTTGTTTTCTTTCCAAGTAATCTTTGTACATATTTTGTTAGTTAAAAATTACATCCCTACTCCTTAAAATTAATCTAAAGTTGCCCCTGATTCTTGTCCGTGAAAATTTTGGTTTTCGGTGAGTGATTTTCCTTTACGCACGATGGCTCCTCCTCATAATGGGGGCCTTACAAATGTGCGCTTTTACCACAGAAAATTACAAGGGTAAATCAGGCTCCATACTTAACACCCAACTCCAACTTTCGCTTTACCTTTCTGCTCTTCATCTTGGCCAAATAGACCATGTCTTCATAGGTATCCGCACCATCTTCCACCTTTTCTCTAATCCTCCGATGCAAGCACTCTAGCAGCTTTGACAACTTCAAATACTGATTTCTTTTTACCCCAGTAGCAACCTCTAACTACTTCCAACAAGCTTCAAACTGTTCAAGGAAAATGGAAAAATCTTTACTCACATCCTAGTGTACCGCCTTTAGCTTTGCACCAGCCTCCTCTGTAGTTATCACCTCTCGAAATCGCTCCAAAAACTGACTTTGCAACCTTTGCCATGATCTTCAATCACTGCTCTTAAACCATCAAACCAAATCTTGGCCCTTCCTTGCATCAACAGCGGCACAGTCTATAGCTTCTCCTCATCCATCAACATATGTATAGACAACAACCATAACTCGAAATCTGCTAACCAATCCTTTGGATCCTCAACGTCCATAAATATGGGGCCAAAACCTGGCTCCACCATCTCTATCAACTTCAAACTCGACCATCAAACCCTTCGACCATTAGCCAACCGCTTGGTTGGCTACCAAACATCGCTTCAAACTTCAAATCGGAGCATCAGACAGCTCCTCCGTGGGGGCACCAAAAGATGAAGAGGGGGAAAGGGGAACACACCCATCACACAAAACAATGCCTCATTATAGCCCAGGGTATACAAAGCGGCAATCCACTAGAGTTCACCTTCAAAACTCGACACTATCTGCAAGCCAACCACCGCCTGCACACGACCATATGCACACATGCTTTGCAATGCACCAAACATACCCAATCATTCTGTTCTGCTCAATTCACAGCTTTCCACACATACACAACCTCTCTCTATCTCCCTTTGCACGACAAACCTCTTGGGGGGGGGGGGGGGGGGGGGCACACGCCGACACACGCCCGAAAACATACGCACACAAGAAGAGAAGAGAAGGGGTAAGGGGGAATGACACCAAGAGACAACAACAATGGATTTCCTTGCATAGACACAACACCGTTTACAATCCACACCCTGCCGGCACAACCCTCTAGAAAAAAAGCATTGGCAAAAATGCCTCAACAACATCACGTTCACACCTTTTATAGGGGTGACTAAGAGACCCAAAAAAAGAAAAAATGTGAGCTTCTCTAGCTCGTTCACTTCAACTTGAGCTCATATTAGCATTTTTGTTACATTGCTAGCACTTGGTTCGCTTCATTTGGAAACTCCTGCATGGTGGACAACTCGCCATGTTGCTTGCTTGGAACTGCACTCTAGGACACTTTGAACCCTCTCGAACTGTCTCTCTTCCTCCAGTGGCTACTGGCACGGGATTTCCCTCTAGCACCCTCTCTGCTTGCCTTTTTTGTCGCGGGACCCGTCCCTCCCCGAGCACTAATGATATCGCTAGTGGGGAGGGGGGAAGCTTGTCTTCAAAAAATTTGGGGGCGGACATGGGAATCGGACCGACTGCTTGCTTGGAACTTCACTCTAGGCAGCTTTGAACCCTCTGAAACTGTCTCTCTTCCTCCACTGGCCACTGGCATGGGATTTCCCTCTAGCACCCTCTCTGCTTGCATTTTCTGTCGCGAGACCCGTCCCTCCCCGAGCACTACCGATATCGCTAGTGTGGGGGGAAGGCTTGTCTTCAAAAAATTTGGGGCCCCCAACAGGTGCGGGAATTGGACCTACCCAGGCTGCCACATCATCTCCTTGTACCACCCCAACAACGCCGCCCCCTCTCCACCTTCTCCGATCAAAATGCCGCTGGGCCGCGTCCCCATCATCACCAACACAATGCCCAATGGGCAACACCATTTTGCCTCACCAAGGGAGCTCTCACCTCCTCATACACTCCAAATGGCTCCACGTTGTAGATCTAACACTCTCAACACCCGGCACTTGCCAATGCATATGGGGTATCCCCGTGGCACGTGATGGCCTCCTGGGTGGACACCCCTCCAAGCCTCAAAAAAGTCCAAAACCACTTTTATAAAATGCCTCATGCTACCCAAGTTTTTTCCCCCACTTGTCCTGCCTGCCAAGTGTCACCTGACGATCCGATTGCGGGGCCAGAAAATCTAGCCAAAAGCTCACATGATTGGCTTTGTTTCTCCACGACCTTGCCGCACTTCAAAATTCTTTAAGACCTTGAACCGAGGCCACAAAAACATGAACTTTCATCTGCAACCAACTCCGAGCAACTGCACCGCGACTTCAACTTCTATAACTTCCTGTTCCGGGCTCCGTTTGACAAGCAATTAATTCCTGTTAGCTCCATACATTGCACAGCACCTTCTTGAACCCTATTGAAGACCAAAAAACACCAGATGGCATGTCCTTCAATGCGATCAAGTGGGCACCAACCCGACCCCCGGTAAAACTTCAACTGGCCATAACCTGCAATCCGTAGCTCTGATCTCTGCAATCTGAAAAGACGAGTATGCTCCATAACTTGAGCACTATGTGTATATACACTAACATCCACTCGGGCTACCTCTTCCTAGTTGCCCTGCCCGCCCGGCAAGGATCTGCAATGCACTACACCTTCAAACTTCAATATCTTGGGCTCCGTGGCTCTATTTGATGAGCTGTCTGGACCTGCTCCTTCAACACATCAAGCTCCACATTTTTAGGCCCAAAGACTGCACCTTGAACCCCCTTCATTTGCTCCCCAAATTAGCCCCTTTTGGAGCCCTTCTTGGCCTATGAATCGCATTAGCCATACATATTCGCTGCCACCTGCCTGCCCATGATCTTCATAGCTACTCTAGCCCTTTGCCATGCTTCCGCTAGCCTACACATACCTGCCCATGCCATCTTCTATGGTCAAACAACTTTGGCTGCACCATCATGTAGATACCCTTGTACCAGCTCTAGCATCTTTGAAAAATTTGGAACTGTCGACTTGCCATCAAAACCCTTTGCAGTTAACTCTTCACTCAATTTCACCAATTGCTCTGAATTCTCCATCTGCACCTCCCACCCTCACTTATTTTGAGTCACGTTCACCAGAGAAGTGGGGGTATATGTATTCAAAATGTGAGCCGAGAAAGCACGGGGCCCCTGGCTATGGGAGGTGTGGGAGAAAGAGATCAACCGACAGTGAAAGTCTCAAAAATGACCGTAATCACTAATAATTTGAGTAGTGGCTTAAGTACAACTTAATCATTAACCAAGGTGGCTATTAACAACACCATCATTTGAATAAACTGAAATAAGGAGTTTAGGCTCCCTCTGCAAGATTAAGTGGACCGTTTAACGGCTCCATGACTTATCAAAATGATTAACAACTTAAATTGATGACGGTGATGCAAATCTGCTCATTGTCGCTCTTTTCCCTACTTCAATTCCCCCTAAGCTTCCCAAATTTCTTGTGTTTCTTGCTTTCAAAAACTCTCAAATCTCTTCTCGTAGTATTGCCCTTCCCCTTGATGATGTTAAAGATGGTGGCAAAGTTTCTCTGTCACACTCCATCATCACGTTGGATTCAAGACCTCCTATGTAGCCCTTGAATTTGCCTTGAAATTACGAGTTAGAGAGAGAGAGAGAGAGAGAGAGAGAGAGAGAGAGAGAGAGAAATTGTGCTTTCGTCATGCCGAGAAAGAGATAGAGAAAAGATTCTCCTGCACTATACCTTGCAAGTTTTAGATAGCTTCGCCTCTCTCCTTCGTTCTTCCCTCTTTACCCTCATGCCCTATTTGATGTTGCTACTTCCCTCAGTCTCAATGCCAAGAAAGGGATTTGCCTTGAAGTCCCAAGATAGCTTGCTGAGAGAGAGAGAACAAGAGCCTTCTCTCTTCCCGAGGTTGAGTGAAAGAGATAGAGAGAGTGAGAGTCCGCCTTAGTCGAGAGAGGGGGAGAGATATCCTCACCTTGTCCTCCGTCCTCCTCGTTCCCTCTTCAACCTAGGCTGTTGTTATTTTTTCCTTCAAGCCTTCACATTTTTTCCTTCATCACGTTCATGTCCTTGCAAAACCCACTAAGCCTCGAGCTTCCTCATGGGCCTTGATTAACCTCGTGGGTTTACTTCCCCTTGCTCCTCACCAAGATTAGTTGAGAGAGATTTACCCCTCCCATGCCTTTGAGCCTCCTTTCTTGCCCTCGAGCCTCCCTTCTTGCCCCTGAGCCTCGCTTGTTAACCTACGGGCTTCAATTCCTCCTTTGCCTTTGACTAAGCATAACTAGGTGTGAAGCACTTCCCAATAGACAAATTTTTGCACTAAAAGCTCATCAATAATTTATGTGCTTTCGTAAGGACACCCCATTATTTGGCATAATAGCGACTAAACCAGTTCCAAGCTCAACTACAACGGAACATACCCAACTATCAATGCACTATAGGAGATGACATTCTGAAAAAGATGCTCCTCGAGCACTTATTGTTTTATTGAGTGCGCATTCCAGAACCTGGTTGATAACCCAAAAACTCCCAGATGGCACACTGACCAACCTGGCACAGAACGTGAAACTTTATCTAGAAATATCTTGGCAACCAGAACTCCGATTGCCAATCCAAGATGAGCACTTAGGCCCATGCATTCACTTCAGCCCTAATCCTTCATCTGCACCAACTGTCCATTTGGTACAAATCTCCAATCCACTCAACTTAAAACTATTATAACTTCCTCACCGTAGCTCCAATTGACGAGTTGTAAAGATAGGATCGTAGAGCACTTTGAGTACTGCAATTATTAGATCATAAACTTCCAATTCTAATAGCTTCAAATATCTGATCTTTTAACATTATCAAGATAGGTTTTGGCCCTTACTGGTCAATAAACACATAGGCTTGAAAAAAGCTTAACTTGCATCCCTTTAGTCTTTTTCTTAACATAGAAGCAGAACTGCACGACAACATTGAGCAAGGGGGACCCTGGGTATTTTGCAATGAGATAGGCTCCTTTCCCTCCTCAACCATCGTCTCTACATTATAAGCTTTACACCTGCCATACCACTTTGTCATGATTTTACCAAATTTTACACTAAAATTTTCCAAATTTAGCCAGTTTTCATTAAGGTGACCCTCCAAACCAGTAGAGAATTTTAAATTTTTGTCCTTTAAAAATGCACTAAGGGCCAATTTTTTGTGAGCACTCTGAATATCTATGGATGTCTACTCCCAACCGTCTTATATAATTTTTTCCCCTAATTTTTTTGAAAACCTACATATTGCAGTGTACTCACCACTAGAGGTTGAACCAAACTCAATGTGCGTTGCCCAAGAGCAAGCAAATGCTTATATTGATAAAGGAAACTACAAATTGATTCTTCGCACACATGACATGGGTTTACACCAATGCCGCTTGGCCACTCACCACAATATGTAAACTTTGAAATGTGAAGTGATTATACACACAATAGAGCATATAAATGTGATTTTTTAATATCCCACGTAGTACTATAGTTATTTTGATCCAGTCAGCTCTTCTTTGAATCGCAACAAATGATATGTTTTGAGCTTTGCCCGTGGCTAGGTTCTCAAGGTTCCTCTTCCTTTATCCCTCCATGAGAGGTGATTTAGGAAGAAGCTTGGACATGTGAAAGCCTTTGGTTGAAACTAAAACCATTATAATTAATTTGTGTTACGGCATAAGCTGCATAGCGCGGTCCTATGGAGGTCTGGACATTGCGGACTAGGAGTCATGAGGCTTTGGGGTAGTTATTCACAGGATATCATAAGACAGGACGAGGGTTTTGCACCATTTCCGATCTGCGCTGGAGCAGCGGTTGTATATGGGGGGGCATACCCGTCTTTAGAAATATCTCTAATGTTCATGTTATCAAATACATATTCTCTCTTGTACTATGTGTTCAGTTATATATCAATGAAGAAGGCAGTGTTCTATTGGCTATAATCTATCTTATGTTCTGTCTTCCTGTGTTTTGCTATTCATATAATGTAAGACAATGTACGGGTAATCATTCCCGTAATGCTTATTGCTCCTCTGCGGGCAATAGACATTACATCTGGCGACCATGGTGCGCAATGGGCAACCTGCGGGTGAACATGCATGCGCACTAGGTCACAGAGTCCTCCTGACTCGGTGGTTCCACTTGCGGGGAGACGTCGGAGGAGAGGCGTTTCAGACGAATTCGATTTTTCTACACCACAGGATGAGGAACATGTATCTCCATCATCAAGTTCGGTGTGTGGTAGACGCATTCGACATGTGCGGCGTACTACACGTAGCCAGTCATGTCTTTCTGCCGTGCCTTCACCCTCACTTACCCATGTTGCTCCACCACCATCTCCGGTAAGCAGTCCTGGGGTTTCGCCGCCATTGTCCCCACCTCCTAGTGTTTGTCAGCTTTTTCCAGGAGGGGGTACAGTTGGGCAAGGGACGATGGTACAGCCTCAGATTAAATATAGTCGTTTTAGAGGTCTTTCAAAGGAAGACCCAGATGCAAATTTGTGAAAATTCAATAAAGTGTATGGATTGAATCAGTGTGGGGTGGTGATTCCTCTTCATCAACAATCAGTGTTTGAATCTACACTTTCAGGTAAAGCCGCCAAATGGTTGTCAGAATACCCTGATGATCACTTCCAGATGTATGACGAAGGATCCAAAGCGTTCTTGCAACGGTTCAGGACAAAAAAGACGGTCCCTCAGCATCTAGAAAAGCTTCGTACCTTGCATCAAAAGTCATTGTCAGCGGAGGACTATGCTACAAAATTCCAGATGCTTTTGCAGCGGGTACCTCAGGCACAAAGGCCAGTAGCCGAGGTGTTGAATGATTATTTTCTGCGCGGACTCAATAAGGATCTTATATTTGCTATGGAAATAGTGGATAAGGTAACTACTCCACTGGATAATGTAATTGCCAGAGCTGTTGTAGGAGGAGAAGCTTTGGAGGATACGGAATCCCCAAAGAAATCAAAGAAAAAAGAGCGGAAGAAATCTCATCGTAAGTCTCAGGGAAGTGACAGTGATAGTTCGGAGTCGGCGACTGAGGACTCAGATTCCTCAAACTTAGGCAACAACAATTCGGGGAAAGAATCCGAGGAGGCACCTCGGAGAAAGTCCCAGCGTCAAGGGAAAGGTGTTCCATCTGGCTCGTTAGAATCTGATGTGGTGGTTAAAAGTCTGAAGGAACTATGGTGTGCTCAGTGCCAAAATCCGGGACATGCTGCTCAAGAGTGTGCAATGAATGACAAATGGTGTGCAATCTACACGGCCAACACTCACAATACAGTGAAATGCTATTTCAATGGTTGGGGTCGTAGGAGCTACATGGCACCCACCACAGTCAGGGCAGGGACAAGAGCCTGCGATGATGATGGCCCATGCTCATACATCAGAAGCACCCTTTCAAGGACAAGCAGAGGGACGGGGTCAAGGAGGGGGTCGTGGTTGCGGTAGAGGTGGCCGAGATCCTAATCGACCCAAGATCTACCTTTTCTATTTGGGGGATGGGCATTGGCAGTCAGAGTGTTCAGAAGCTATGGAATATGATCGGAAGAAGCAGGAACGTGCTGCAAGAAAACAACCTAGTGTGGCTATGGTTCAGATTGAAGGGTTGGAGGAGTCGGATCCTGTGGTTTCACTAATCACGCGATCTGGTAAAAATGTGGTTCCAACAACCGATGTTAAGCTTCTGGATTGGACGACTCAAGAAGAAGTACAAAGACTGTGACCTGGATGCCATAATCAACACCACCATTGAAATCATCAAGACCATCGACCGTTGGTCTAGAAACAAAAGAAGGGAAAGAAAGAAACAAGGAGGATACTAGGGAAGAGGATAATTGGAATACAGTTTGGAAAGAGGTCCTCAATTCGCCAATACAAGTACCTTTGGGTTCATTACTGAAATTGGTTCCAAATTTTCATAATGCCTTGCTAAGTCAGAAGTCCAAAGAGCTGAGGGAAGTGGACATTGCGATTGCTGAAGGCGAGGGGGACGAGTCAGCCCCATTGTCGCCAAATAGGATCATGGATACCCGCATTCCGAAGCTTTCAGTCAGATATCATGGTACATACATCGACAAGGTACTATTAGATGGAGGAGTGGGAGTAAATATGATTACTCAAGCAACGTGTGAGCGTTTTGGACTCAATGATTGGGAACCTGCACCCTTTGTAGTACGTATGGCAGATCAAAGAAGAGTGCAGCTAGTAGGATTACTTCAAGGCATTGTCCTGGATGTAGGTAGCCTATCTTTTGCTGCTTCTTTAGTAGTCTTGAATATTGAGGATCATAGTCAGAATTATCACATTATTTTGGGGAGACCATGGTTAAGACAAGCCAGGGTAAAGCACTATTGGGAGGCAAATATGCTTACAGTTAAAAAGGGTCGCAAGAAAGTTCGGGTGATGTTGGGAACATGTAGGCAACCCGTTCAGGCAACATGGCCTGCGATAGAAAAAATAGTACATATGGTAGAAGGATTAGAAGAAGATGAAGAGGAGCAATTTTTGAAGGCTAACCCGGATTTAGTTTCTTTATACCTTGCTGACATTTCTATCATTCCGAAGGAAAAATCTCTCAGGGCTACAAGAATTTCACCCAAGACAGGGGTGCAACAAAAAGCTTGGCCTAGTCTCGAATCATTGGAGGATATTATTAAGCAGGAACGTGCGTTTGAAGCACAGATGGGAAAAATTACACGGGTGAAGGAAGATGAATAAGCACCTTGAGGCAAGTTTCCGAGGAGACTTGATTGGCTTACTGACAAAATTTAAAGATGTTTTTGCATGGGAATATGTGGATATGAAAGGATTGGATACAAAGTTTATCAGCATACTATTAACATGAAACCAGATGCGGTGCCAGTGAAGTAGCATTCTTAGAGGATGAATCCAAATGTGGCAAAGCAAGTTAAGGTGGAAATTGATCGTCTTTTGGAGGTGGGTTTTATTACCCCTATTGATAATCCCGAGTGGATTTCTCCCATTGTGGTGGCACCAAAGAAAAACAAGCAAATTCACAGCTGTGTGGATTATTGGAAGCTGAATGCAGCTACAGTTCCGGATCCTTTTCCTCTTCCGTTTTTGGATTCTATTTTGGATGATGTGGCAGGGCACGAGATGTATACTTTTCTGGATGGGTTTAGTGGATATAACCAAATTCGAATGGCGTTGCGTGATCAGCCTAAAACAACTTTTTCACAGCGTGGGGCGTTCTTGCATGCACAGTGATGTGGTTCGGATTAAGGAATGCACCCTCAACTTTTCAAAGGGATATGTTTCAAATTTTTGGTCCCTATTTGACAGATTTTATGCGGGTTTTTTTTGATGATCTCAATGTCTCTAGAGCACAGCTAGAGCATTTGAAACAATTGTGGTTATGTTTTATGAAATGTCGAGAGGTAAAATTCAGTTTAAATCCTCTCAAATGTGCATTTGCAGTTAAAAGTGGAAGGTTATTGGGTCATATAATCTCTGAGAATGGCATTTTCGTGGATCCGGATAAAATAGGCACAACTATGGAAGCGCCTCCACCGCTAAATTCGAAACAGTGTCAAGTCTTTCTGGGTCAAGCTCGTTGGCATGTGAGGCATTTGAGGTTTGTCGCACATTTGGCAATCCCTATTAATCAGGCAGCACATTCTAAGGATTTTGAATGGACGAAGGAATGTGGTATGGCTTTTTGGAGATTAAAACTTCAGCTGTCCAAAGCTCCGATTATGATCCCTCCAAATTGGGGTCAGGATTTTCATGTATTCGTGGATGCTTCGGACCGGGCCATTGGTAGTGTGCTGATGCAGGAACAAAGTCAAGGGTGGTTCCGACTTGTCTATTATGCCAGTAGAAGATTGTCATCCGCATAAATAAATTATTTAGTGACAGAAAGAGAATGTTTAGGGATGATTTATTCAGTAAAAAAATTCCGACATTATCTGTTGGGCCGGCGATTTTTCTTTCATGTGGATCACTCGGCTCTTTTATATCTAGTGCACCAACAGAACTTGACAGGCAGATTGGCTAGATGGGTGCTCTTGTTGCAGGAATTCGATTTTGAGGTCATAATCGTTCAGGAGCCCAGCATGCGGTGGGTGACTACCTATCCAGGTTAGATTCCGGTGAACCGTCGACGGGGGTAGCTGATGAATTTCCAGATGCGTCTCTGTTTTTAACTGGAGCTATTGCGGATGATCTTATAGTTATGCAACAACCAAGGATTATCCCCAGCATGCCATGGACTTGGTATGAGGAGATGTTTCATTTTCTCGATAGTGGAGAAATTCCTTCATTCTTATCTATTCATCAAAAGAAACCGATGGCTATCAGAAGCAGGAATTTTGAGATTATCATGGGGAAACTCTATTATCGCACGGTTGCGGAGGTCTTGCTCAGATGTGTTCTACCACAAGAACAAGAAGCGGTTGTGGAGGAAGTCCATATCAAAATTGTAGGGGGCCATTTTGCAGCCTTGATCACGACTAGGAAAGTTCTACAATGAGGATTATGGTGGCCTACATTGTTTCAAGATGCGAGAAGTCATGTGCAACAATGTGATGTCTGTCAGCGGTTGGGACAACCCACAAAAATGTCTAGAATGCCTTTTCAGCTGGTATTGGTTTTGGAACCTTTTCAAAAATGGGGATTGGATTTTATTGGACCTTTTAAACCAGTGGCAGCTCACACGGGTAATAAGTATATTTTGATAGCCACGGATTATGCTACCAAATGGGTGGAGGCATGGCCTTTGAAAGATAATACTGCAGTTTCTGTGGCTGGATGTTTATATAAGGATGTTTTTTTCCAGATATGGCTGCCCTATTGAGCTGGTTAGTGATCGGGGTAGCCATTTTTTGAATAAGGTGATGGAGAGAATGCTACGGTTTTACTTTGTATTGCATAGGAAATCTTCTCCATATTACCCTCAGGCAAATGGGCAGGCAAAATCAACTAATAAGCAATTGGTTCGTATTCTAACAAAGTTAGTGAATATACATAGAAAGGATTGGGATGTGAAACTTCCTTCCGCATTATGGGCTTATCGGACAACTTATAAAGTGGCAACATGATTGACTCCTTTCAAGTTGGCATTTGGTATGGAGGCAATTAACCCAGTGGAGCATGTGGTTCCGAGTTTGTAGATGCTTATTGCGGATAAGCTTCTTTTGGAAGATTCAGTAATTTATCGTTTGGATGTTTTGCAAGAACTAGATGAAGATCGATTGCGCAGTTTTGTGGTGTTGCAAGATCTCCAATCCAGGCGAAAGACATGGTTGGATCGCCCTAAAGCACGACAATTTTTAGGGGCAGTTGGTCCTGGTATTTAATTCTCACCTTGGAAAGATGCGTGGGAAGCTAAAATTATGATGGTCAGGACCATTCTGGATTTTCAAAGCATGTGGGCCCACTTCCTTTTATTTGGTGGATTTGCGGTGGGAGGTGATTTTTGTGCTGGTGAATGGATTTTGACTACGCCATTATTTTTCACCTACCTCGATTGAGTGTCCCTTTGCTATGGTACAAGAGATGGAAGCTGCCTTAATCATGATTGGGAATTCTTTTGCATGCAATCTTGGAAAGAGGGAAAAGGGCAATGATGATTGCGGCACCGTGGCACGCCTATTTGAGAACTCTTTGTGAGTGGTTTAGTGCATGCAATCAATACTTCATACTATCCTCACGTTTTTTGCATCGCACTCGCAAGATTCTCCTACCTCATTTCTCTCTGCTTTTGTGTCTTTTTGCTACCATGATGGATTCCCTGCTGCAATGCATCCCATTTACTCCAGTGCAGTAGCTAGCTCTTCGCAGAGTGGATGCTTGGCTGCAAGATTTGCGCCTGTGAGTTTTTGCCAACTTGCTTCAATGCATCCCATTTACTCTAGTGTAGCAGCTAGCTCTTCGCAGAGTGGATGCTTGGCTGCAAGATTTGCACCTGTGGATTGGCAAGGAATACCTGTCCACCTGCAGGCCACAGTGTTGATCGAGCAACTCGCTACTGGGGACATGGTGCAGATTAACAACCAACAAATTCAACTGACAGCAGAGAGAATTTCAAGATGCTACTGTTTGCCCAGTGATGGTGTTGTGCGAGCATCACATGTTATCCTTGCTGTAGAGGCCAAGCAGGAGTTTGGTTTGAAAGTTAAAGGAGAATATAAACTTTCAGGGCTTACAGATACAACGATAAGGGATGCCTATCTCTGGTTTCTTGAGTCAATTTGGCTACAAGCTTGAACATATACAATCTCGGCCAAAGCACGCAATGTTTTGCATTCAACCAACTTTGGGCTAGTCACATGGGCAGCGATTGTCAGAGAGAGGTTGCTCACAGAGTGCCAAAGAGTGGTAGCAGAGATGGGGTGAAACACCCCAACAAATACAAAAGTCGGCAAGCTGCTTACGCTGGTGTTTCCATTGAGAGAAGTTTTTCCTCTCACCGTGCACCCTCTGTGTCATTTTGAAGATAACAGATTTGTAGTACGTGGTACTGCAACACCCTTGCCACAAACTCAGAGTCAGGAAGTGCCAGATATTTGGGTGACTCAAACCCCTCTCGTATTGTGGATATGCCTAGGACATCGACTGTAGTGGTAGCCCCTAGTGCACAGGAGATGGCCACTGCAGGAATATCAAACCGGAAGCAAGGTCGGGAGGAGAACTTGTTTTCCAAACCACCTCCTGCTTCGACATCCACCGTGCCAGAGGATTCCGCTGTTGCGCGCTGGAGATGCAGAATGCAGGAAAGGGCAGCAACCTCCACTCCAGCTGGGACTGGCTCTGTGGGGATGGACACTTCCTCACAACTAGGAAATTCTGGAGTCACTAACACAGCTGCTTCAATAGAAGGCACCCTTCCCGCAGTTTGTCCTGGGAGGCGACGATCGCAAACCCCTCTGACCAACTCCAGGCGTGCGGCACATTTTTGCAGCGTCTTGCGGAGTCTATTCGTTCGGCCTGGCTAGCTCCTGCAACTGAGGCACGAGTCATAGAGCTGGAAACGCCGGTAACGGCTTTGCAAGCTAGCATTGCCGATTTAACAAATCAAAATGTTGAATTAACTACGGCAGCTTGGCGACAAACTGAAGAATTATAGGCACTTAGGGAGCTAATTCTGCGTTTGTGGCTTCTATTCAAGATGAATTGCTCCAATTGCAAATGCAGAATAGCCTTGCCACTTACTTAGCATCTCATCCTGGTGGTGTGATGATCAACATGAATGATCTGGATGCCTTAGCAGTGGAGATGCAGCAGGACCTCCATGATTTTTTGGAGAATCAAATACAGAGTTGGAGAACATGGCTGTCTGTTGAGGTGATAGCGCAACAACCAACTAAGCAGGTGGTGATGAGGTAGCCTGAGCCATCGAATATTGATAGAGGTAAGAATGTTGTCCCAGAAGGTTTTCATGTTGCTGATTGGGTGCAAGCTACAGAAGATTGTGCTGAGGCCCAAGCTCATGTCTCTCGTTTGCAACGAGTGATTCATCGCCTTTGTAAGGAGCGGCGCAGATTATGTTTCTGGGTGGAGACTTTGGCTCATTCCTTCTCCCTTAGTCTTCCACCATGTCCTCATTTTTGGCCTGCACTAAATAGATACCTATCTCGATATTATCCTTTGCATACGCCTCTTGCTCCTTTGCCCCAGGCGCCTCAGTCTATTTCTTTTCCAACACAATTTATTCCAAGGGATCCTTGGCCTGGAGCACACTGAGATAGATCCACATCTATTGGCTGAGGTGTATCCGGCTCATCGTGAAGATTTTTGAGGATTTGGCTATATCGACATCTCTTACTCACCGGAGCAGGTCGAAGAACAACAACCGGAACCTTCCACACGGAGGGGCTAAGGTGTGGGTTCGCGCAATCCACCATGCGTGCCAGGTGTTACGGCATAAGCCGCACAGTGCGGTCCTATGGTCCTGCGGAGGTCTGGACATTGCGGACTAGGAGTCATGCGGCTTTGGGGCAGTTATTCACAGGATATCCTAAGACAGGACGAGGATTTTGCACCGTTTTCAATCTACGCTGGAGCAACGGTTGTATATGGGGGGGCATACCTGTCTTTGGGAATATCTCTAATGTTCATGTTATCAAATACATCTTCTCTCTTGTACCCCGTGTTCAATTATATATCAATGAAGAAGGCAGTGTTCTATTGGCTGTAATCTATCTTATGTTCTGTCTTCCTGTGTTTTGCTGTTCATATAATGTAAGACAGTATGCGGGTAATCATTCCCGTAATGCTTATTGCTCCTCTGCGGGGAATAGACATTACAATCTGAAACTTAGATGTTATCAAACTCTTCAAAGAAAACGTTCAAAACTCTTTGATTTCTAGAGGAGTTCGAGGAAGAGGAAAGTAAGATTCATAAGTTGCACAAAGTATGAGGTTTATTTGCATTTAAACTCTTGCGTGAATAGAATGAATAGAGTTGAGAATGCTTTCTAGCTATACTAAAATTTAAGGTAGTTTGTTTGTGCAATTATAAGTGTACTTAGAAGAATCAATAGAAAAAGGGGCAAAAAAAAGCAAGTTTTAAACCCAACGCTTGACAAGGGGCATCCCCTCATCATCATGGACATGAAAAATTTCAAAAAAAGTCAACATACTAGTTGTTCCTATCTTCTTCTTAGATAGTAACATACTAGTTGTTAGTATCTTCTTATTTGTCTAAGTGTCATAACTTTGGCTTTGCTGTGGGCCATGTTGAAGACTCCACAAGAGGGAGGGAGGTAGGTCTTCATCCAATGATCATCAATCTATCAGCACAAATGTGCCTTCCTTGGCTTCCTAGCCTAGCCAACAATCATAGAATGCTAGGGGTTGCCGTTGCTTGTTGCATTGCTCCAGGGTAAGTAGGGAATGAAGATTATCGATGTTCCTTTGGAGCCTCTTTTATCAATAATGTTACTTGCTAGTGTGGATTTTGGTTACAATGATGAGATTTTAAAAATTATTGCAATGTTATCCATAGAAAACATTTGCTACAAGCCTTGAGAGAAGTAGGCACAAACTAGCAAAAAAGGAGAACAATTTTTCTAGCGTGGTTTCTGGTTGTAATGATCAGGTTTCAAAAATTATTGAAATGTTATCTATAGAGAACATTTGCTACAAGCCTTGAGAGAAATAGGCAGAGACTGACAAAAGAGAGTTTTTCTAGCCACAGGGGGACCATTTCAATATTTTAGCTGTTTAGGGAGGCATAGAAAATTTGGAATCTCCTTGGAAACGTCACTCTTCCCCTCTCTCTTGTTTTTGCTCCCCATCATTGATGCATGAGATTTTGAAAGCAGTGTCAATGTACAAAGGGTTTCTAAAATGTACAAAGGAAACTATCACATATTCTAAGATAACAATATTTTGAAATTAGTGTTAGTGTACAAAGGAAATCATCAAAATTTTGAAGTTAGTGTCAATGTATAAAGCAAACTATCAAAATTTTAAAATTAGTGTCAATGTACAAAAGAAACTATCAAATTTTCAAAAGCGACAAATTTTACAACCGATATATATATTACAAAGGGAAAGAGGGGTATATGGATTCCTTATAATATTAGATAGGGGGTTGGGTTAGTGCTATGGGGTCCGTAGATAGAGGGTTTTTTTGCATATGGTTGCACACATGTGACATCTCCCCCAAGTATAAGTGAATACCTAGGGGTTGCTAAAAGTGGATCTTACGACTAATCCATATGTTATTGTCAGAGAATATCGCACGGAGTGGAAGTGAAAAAAACTCACATCATGTGGATTACCATTATTCATCTAAGATATTTTGAGTATGTGCAAAACGTAGATGCAAGAGAAGTGAAATGAAGAGAAGTTTCACTCCCAAACCCTATTCTTACCCTTTGGCAATAAAGATATTGTGGGGAGAGTTGTACCTATAACAAGGAGAACCTAGAGCTCATGGAGAGATTTGTGAGAGTGTTTATATGTGAAGATATGGCTACTTATCTTGTGCATTAGTACAACTTCCCAAGAAGACTGCTTGTTGCTTTGACAGAGTGTTGTTGCTTGAATTCCTTCAATAAAAACAATTTGGACATAAGAGAAATGGAGATGGAGATGGAGATAGAGATAGAGATAGAAGTAGAAGTAGAGATATAGGTAAGGGTGGGTACATAATTTTAAGTGGATAATAACTATATTTGGGGATAAAGATAGAGATATAAGACGAAAAAAAAACAACAAAAAACCAACAAAATTACAAGCAAAGCACACCTTATTTGACAAACCCTTTGGGAGTTATTTGCTAGTTTGATGGAGAGATAAGGACAAGGAATACTTAAGGCTTGATTGATGCACCAAGTTCAAGTCCTTCTTTGATTAAAGTTGATCTTGCAAGGAATGCTTATAAGATCGGCTAGTCTTTCACAAGGGGCAAGTGTAAGGGCTTAAGTTTATGTTGATGGCTAAGTACAATTACGCATTAATCCTTTCATCCTCTATTGAGTGGTTTTCAAAGAAGAAGAGGTCCCTTTTTATAGGTAGAGAAAACCCCCAAGAGAGGAGCTAGTGTGAATAAGAGCTAGCAAAGTTTGAAATTATTTGTTCCTATATGATGTAGGCAAACTAGAGTCCACCGTCTTGAACATATCTCCTCAATCATGGCTCCGAAAATAAAATTAAAAAATTAGGTCCAAAAATCTCAGCTCATGGGCTACAATCTCATATCGTATGTTTTCTCCAAATCGGTTGGAAACTATGTGTAAAAAAATCATCTTAATAGGGTATCTTTTTAGCAGCAAAAGCCTACTTGTGGTCCCCTTAGCCTAGATTTCTATTTGATTCCAATGGACACCTCATGCAATATGAAAGCATGAAATTTCTCCTTAACAAAGTTTTGAAAGAATCCTTTCAATAATGAATTAAAATAGGTGTATCTTTGAAAATTATGCAAGCTAGTATTCCACTAGTATTTGATATTTTCCTAGTAGATATCAAAATAGAATATGAAAATAAATTGAAAAACACATAGAAAATATATCTATTTGGAATCACACTAGCTGTAGGACCTAGCTAGAGTGCTATACACCAATGGGATAGTAGAAAGATAACACTAATTCTTCTTTCCGTATGTCAAAGAGGCACAATTGTTGACTCTTTTTCCCATTATACATTATAATGGTTAAGTAAAAATATGCTATCCTTTAGATAAATACAAGGATGAGATAGAAAGATTATTCTTGTACTTAAACATGCATATGTACATTATGGGAAATATACTCATGCATCTAAAAAGTCACAAAATAAATCTCTAAGCATTCGTCCCACTATGTGTGTGCCACAACAAGACAACGGGTTATGTGATGAAGAAAACCAAATTGGGTGGCCTTGGAAGCAGCCTTTGGATGCAATTTTGTGGTGGATGCACGATTGATGAAGTAGAGCATAAGCTAGACGATTTGAAGCAAAGCTTGGAAGGTGGCTTTTGAGAGTTCGAGAGGGAATTCAAAGCCCTTTGGGTAGCTAATGCAAAAAGTGTTGATTTTTTGAAGTTAAATAAGCTTAAGGATTGCCTGCATTAGGATGTTTGTGATAAAGTCAAAGTGGATAGACTTGTGTCATATGGGGAAGCAATGGATTATGAAAGAGGCCAAACTAAGAAGATTTTGAAGAACCGTCAAGAAAGGAAAGGTTTGTCAAATCCGATGGTGCCAAGGCCAATTGATGTGGTGGAAGGAAAGCCAAAGCCAATGCAAATAAGTCTACCTGTGTAGGAGGAGTGGAGGATTCTTTGGTTGTCAAGAGATGGCGTTGTTCCTATACCTAGGTCACATTGGTTAGAGAGGCTCCATCTATGGAAGAGGTTCAAGTGATGCCAAATGAGACAAAGGATGTGCAATCAAGCTCATGTATGGTTGGTCAAGCTCCTATCATTTGTACTACATGTCAAAAATTAAGGTTTGTAGATGAGATAGAAGCGATAGATATAGATGAGGTTCTAGATCTTGAAGATGATGAGGAAGATGAGACAAGCTATAGCAGTACTTTGGATACAAATACAACCTGGAAAATGGATTCTTCCCATTGAAGGTATGAGGAGTTTGATTTCATGAATGTGGATAAAGATGTGGTAAATGTGGGTGAGGAGTAGGGAATTGGGCAAGAGATTGTGCACGACATAGAGCACATGGAAGCATCTAGGCCTATGACAAGGATATGAATGTGAAGGTGGTGTGTGGTACCGTGCTAATGGACATTCTAGTGAAAGTTGCTATGTAGTTTTCTATAGTGATGCAATAGATGCAAAGATCTTCTAAGAATGATAAAGCTACCTTATCTATGGGAGAACAAAAATAAACAAAGTGGTGGTTATCGATTTACCTTATGGTTATGGTGAATTGGACCAATGGTGGATTTCGATGGAGTCTGATATTGATGAAGCTGGGCACAATGAGTATACATGCTCTTATGAAGAGGGAGATTTTGTTGATGCTATACTCTTGGGTAATGCGGTATTGAATGATTTTCTTTCTTCTATAATCAAGGATGTAGCAATAGGAAGGTGCTTGAAGAGCAGAGAAGTGAGGTTGGATACAAGTATGGAGACATAAGAGAAGCTAATGATGGAGGAGGAGTGTAACATTTAATGGCCTAGTAACTTGTGTGTAGCAAAAAATAGCATAGACATAGTGAGCATTTCATTAGAATAGATTACTAATGAGCATAGCAAGAGTGCTTGGGTGGAGAGAGCAACATAAAGCATAACACCTAGTTAGATAGGCATGAACAATACTTCAAAAGAGAGAGAGAAATTAAGCTATTGACAACAGTTGAGGACCGGATTTTCATGGATCCGGTCCCCCCTCCAAAAGGCTTTGTATTATAGGCTTCCCCCATCAAGGGAGACATTTTACAATACAAATCTTTGTGTTCATTCAATAACTAGCTAGTGCAATGAAGATGAAAACTTCAAGCACTAAGCAAACACTTATAAAACACAACATCAATTCCCTCACGGTCTCAGACCCAAGACCTCACACACCTTCGAAGATGGTGAGAGCTAGCGGGGTATGAGAGTAGATTGAGAGGAAGAAGGAGTAGTCTTACGAGAAAGATGTATATCTCCTCACATAATCACTCATATTAGCATAGCATAGCTTAGTAATTAGCATGGCAGAGGAGATGAGCATGCATTGAAGCTTGGTTCTTGGTTGGAGTTGCATCACAAAGCCAAGAGTTGTTGGTATAGGCCTCCCTTCTCACAAGCTTGGAGTAGGTGATGAGCTTTCCATTAAAGCTTGAGAAGGAGAGAGAGAGAGAGAGTCTTCTTGCTTCACACATGAGATTGTGTGAGTGTGTGTGTGATAATGGCTTGCCAAAATCAGCCCCCCCTCTCTCTCTCTTGGTCAACCCCTCTTGCAAAATACTCATGCTGACACCCCATTGGACCCTACAACGCTAAGACAATGAAAATTAAGAAGAATAAGTGATATACTTGTGACATGTGTTCCCCTTTCCCCTTTTGTGAGAACTTTAATTAATTAAATAATGCAACTAAACTCTCATTGGACCCCTTTGTCTTCTGGCCAATAGGAAATAGGCAAGCCATTGGGCTGCTGAATGCTCATTGGACCCCTTGGGAGATTGTCCAACAGTCTTCTAGAGAGCTTAATTCTTATTGGTTCTTTTATCAAGTGTTTTAAAATGAATTAAACTAAATGTACTCTAGCCTAATTCTCATTGGTCCACCTCTATGGCCATCCAATAGGATCCCTTATTCCCTTTGTGTAAAGGGAGCCTGTGAGTGTGAGTGTATGTTTCTCTCTCATCCCCTACTTATAAGGTTCACCCCCTCTTATGTAGGAGTCTTGTAGACTTTTTTGTACACACACAAAGCATCCACTTCCACTAAGCTTGACCATTTAGACTTACCTTAATTTTGGAACCTTAGCATTTTGGAAGTCTTAATGGGTTGAACCCTAAGGTATTTGGAGCCCATTGTTGCACACCGTTCTTTTGCAAATGCCGCCCCCTTTGGATCCCTATTTTCACTCCTTTGGATCCCTATTATGGCCAATCTGCCAGCTTAACCAATATTATACCTTTATCTCCCCTGGTACTTCTCCATATTAAATGATCAGTTTAACATGAGAAAATCATTTAGGAGAATTAGATATTAGTTATTATGACATTACCTCTCTCTTGAAATCATAGTCTTCCTCGACTATGGGGTAGAGAAGATAAAGCCTATTCATTAGTCCTTTTTCTAGTGGATAGAGGATCCGTATCTTACCCTACGACATCGTTCCAGAATGGATGACTAATCCATTTGGCGCTTGAGAGCCTAAGGTTGCAAGCATGTTTGCGCATTAGTACTATCAATCTTCTATAGTAGAGTGACAAGC
Source organism: Adiantum capillus-veneris (assembly GCF_014529385.1). Lineage (NCBI taxonomy): Eukaryota > Viridiplantae > Streptophyta > Polypodiopsida > Polypodiales > Pteridaceae > Adiantum > Adiantum capillus-veneris. The sequence goes on from NC_140954.1 coordinate 135,426,847, forward strand.
TCTACTTGGTGTTTGGAAGATGTCGTCTCCACAAACTTGATTCTAAGCATGCATACTTCTGAACATTTGTGCACAATAAAGAAAAAGAGAGTCTTCAATAAGACAAAAACTTTGTTCATTTTAAACATTTGTACATTTGCTTACTCTAGGGAAGCATTGTAAGCATTGACAAGGTTTAAATTATCCTTTTATTGTATGCCTTACATCCATCTAGCATCTTCAAAATGATAATTCTTAAACTTAATAAGATATCGTCGGATAGTCTTATCGCCTCTTAATACCTTGTCTTCATGTGGGAGAATGGACTCGGGATGCAACACCTCTTCTTGGTCCTTGATCTCTGGTGGGTCCTCAATAGTTGGTTCTTTAGGTGGCTCTCCTTTGTAAGGCTTTAGTAGGCTCACATGGAAAGCATTTGGTGAATTAGAGTTTCACAAAGGTTGAAGCAATCCAGGTTTCTTCTCTCTATCAAACTTTGTCTTTTGGCATACCACACTTTTAGAAACATACTCTTGTATGTTTGCTTTCATGGCAGACCAATATAAATATGTTTCAATCCCTTTTAGGGTAGACTGAATCCCTCTATGCCCCGCATAAGGAGGAGCATGAGATTCATACATCACTTTCTCATGTAGTGAGTTAGTAACGCATAGTATATTTCCATAGAGAAGATATTAATGTAAAGTAAATGGTTCTTCTTTCTTCCCTAATGCAAGGGCTGAAATCACATCTCTAAAATCGGGATCAACAACATACTCATCTATCATAGAATATAGATCATTGTGAGTTGCTATGGAAACCGCATTCACTCTTGGCTATCTTGAGAGTGCATTGGCTACTTGATTATGCTTGCCAACAATGTGAGCAATATGAAAATGAAATTGAAAAAGGAAATTTGTCCACCTCATTTGTTTGTCGGAAAGCTTGGTCTACGTCATGAAGTACTAAAGAATTTGGTGATCCGTTCGTAGAATGAAAGGAGTCCACAATAAGTAGTGCTTCCATGAGTCTAAGGCATGTAGAACTATGAAGAGTTCCTTTTCATATATGCCTAGAGCTTGCTCAATAGGGTCAGGCCTTTGACTTTCATAGGCTATGGCATGCCCTTCTTGGAGCAAAACAGCTCCAAGGCAATCACCATAAGCGTCACATTGGACCTCAAATGGCTTGGAGAGATCCGACAGTGTAAGCACAGGTTGAAAGATAAGATTTTCTTTAAGCTTATCAAAAGCATTGTTCTCCTTGGCAGTCCATGTATACATAAGGTTTTTCTTTGTTAGGTCATGTAATGGTCCTGCTATTACTGAGAACTTTTATATGAAGCGTCTATAGTATGCACACATACCTATAAAGCTTCTTAGTTCATGAAGATTCCTTAAATTAGGCCATCCTTTTATTACCTCTAGATTTGATGGATCCATTTGGATGCCATCTTGACAGATGACCTAAAAACTGAATCTCTTGTAAGAAAAACTCACTTTTCTTCTGATTAATATAAAGTTTATTCTCTCGTAGAACTTGAAATGTTACCTGGAGGTGTTGCTTGTGTTCGTTTAGTGAATTAGAGTAGATGATGATATAATCAAAGAACACTCCAATATAGGTTCCGTGAGGCTTGAATAGCTTCTCCATCAAGTGATTGAATGGGGCTGGTGCATTCATTAAGCCAAAAGGCATGACAGTGTATTTGTAAAGACCAAATGTAGTGCGAAATGCGGTCTTTACAATGTCTTGATCAACTATCCTTATTTGATAGTAGCCACTTTTTAGGTCAATTCTACTGAAGTAGTCGACCCTTCTAGCTTATGAAATAGGTCTTCTACCAGTGGAATGGGAAACTTTTTTTTGATAGTGATCCTATTTAGTGCTCTATAGTGGACATACATACGATATGTGTCGTCCTTCTTTTGCACTTGGATCGTGTCATTCGTCACCGTGATACAAGAATTTCATATCTCAACTGGGTCTGCATCTTCCTCGTTGGAAGGGCTGGTGAATATAATTCAACCATATTTGAAAGGTCGTGAGACGTTTTTGGTTAACTCCTATAACGAGAGCAATAGCATGGGCGAACAAAATGGAGATGAGCTAGCCCTAACCATGCCCTTGTCAACTAACTCATGCACTTGCCGCATAATCTCCTCTTGTTGAGATTGATAGACTCTCTGAGGAGGTTTATTAGGCGGTGAACTTCCTGGAAGGAGTTCAATTGCATGGATATCATTGCCTCGTTTAGGAGGTAGTTCACAAGGGATGTCCTCAATAAAAACATCTTGAAATCCCTTGAGAAAATTGGATAACTCTAATTCCTTTTGATTGTTTATATTTTCTTTTGCTAAAGCATTAGGTTCATTTTGAGAGTCTTGAACAAAAATCATGTACACAAAAATAGAGCTCTTTATTGAATTGTTGAAAGCTTGTGTATGTACTTACCCATATCCTTGGCATCTATGTACATATCTTTTTCCCTGAACCTAAAGTAGATTTTCCTTTCAGGGAATTTAACATTGGCAGCCATGCGATCAAACATGGTGCCCCTAGGATTACATCCTCGTGCTTGCGAGGAGAGATAAAGAAGTCCTCTTTGTCCACATAGATTTGACATGGAGCCTTAATTTCCCAATTAAGGAAGTGATTGAAGCTTCTTGCCCCATGAAAGCACCATCTGCGGGTAGGACATCTCCCATCTCATAAGCTTGGATGCTTAGCTTGGTGGCCAACTCCGTGGATATGAAATTGTGAGTAGAACTAGGGTCAAAGAGAATAAAAGCATCATGTTCTCTTACCTTTCCCCAACCATGGCATAGAGGGGATCCTTTGTGGCGAGCTTTCTCTTCTTGGATTTCAACCAAGGTAGCTCTAGGAGGCTCATGGCGGGTGTTCTTTTGGGGGCAAGCACGGTAGGCATGTCCTTGCTCGCCGCATTTGAAACAACGGTTATTCTTGTGATAATGCTCAAGCTCTTTAGGAGAGAGTTTGTTTTTTGCCTTTGTAAACTCCCTTCTCCTTAGCTTTGTTGTTATTGGAATTGCCCTTAGGAGACTTTTGGACATTGTCCTTCCCCTTAGGCTCATTGGAACCTTTGTTTTCTGTGGGCTTAGGATTTCTTCTAGCCCATGTTTGGAATTGATTTGTGAAGCCACTATAGTATGGTGTATGGCCGCATATATGGTGTGTGGCCTTTGGGAGTTAACATACTCCGCCATTTCTTCAGTTAAGATCGCACATAATTTTGTTTTTGCTCTCCAAAATCCATGTTTTTGAAGACAGTGGCTTTGAGATGTAAGTCTCAAAACTTGTCTACATATTTGTGAATGCATTTGTAGGGAGAGAGCTTCAAGCTTTGCCATTTAGTGAGTATTTTGTCTTTGGCATCGGTGGCCAAAACTGCTTCATAATGGAAGCTCTTAAATCTTTCCATGTTCATGGAGCTTCACCGTTGGCCCGTAGGCTAGACCAGCATTTTCGGGTGGACTTTTGAAAATGCATAGCTACATGGCATAGCTTAGAGGACTCCGTGAAGCCCTCATCTCAAAACGCTGCATCAAATTGTTGGATGAAAGCCATGACTTTGTCCATAGCACCAAAGGTGCCATCGTAGGTAAGGAAAGAGATGCTCTTTCCTCCCTCTTTGAACTTCTTGAGCTTGGACGATCTCTTCCATAGGCATAGGATTTCCTATTGCCTCTTCCCTTTGATGGTTCAAAAGTTGGACCATCGTTTTCTTCAAAAGATGAAGAATTTGAGGAAGATGGAGAAGAGGGTGACCTCTTTCTTGCCTTTCTCTTCCCTTGTTCCTCCTTGTCTGCACCATCACTTTCTTCATAAGAGGAAGATGATGAAGAAGATGGAGAAGAGGGTGACCTCTTTCTCTTATTTTTCTTCTCTTTTTTTCTGTCATCCCAGGCTTTCAATTATGGTGTGGAGAAGTGTGTGATGGTCTTCTCTGTTTAGGAGGTAATGGAGAGAGTTTTGCCTGCTGTCTTTGTGGAGCCATCTCCGCTGAGGTGGTAGGAGACTCACTTCTTTCTCATTCCTTTGGTGGGGGCTCTTGAGTTCTCTTTTGGGAAGGATATGTGTTGTCAAGTAGTAGATTTTTGAGCCCTTTGTACGGATCCTCTTCTTCTTCCTGAATCGGAGAGAGGCCTCTTTTGGACGTCTCACAAAGAGGCTTCCTAGGTACTCTCCCTTCATGATGGGAAGTTTGGAGAATCCCATGAGCACATAGCTACCATTGCACTTCACTTTAGAGGGATGGATTTCCCATGCCTTGTTGAAGCCTAGAAACAAGGTAGTTAACAAGCAATAGGGGCATCATTAGTAGCTTGCTCATTACCAAATCAAAGCTATTTCACTCTCTTTAATATTTTTAGCCATTCTAATAGTTTTTTTAGGTGTACTTTGGTACTTCAAGCCCTAGTTCCTGCTCAAAACACTCAAGCTACTATACCTGTGGCTCGAATATCATTAATTGCAAGGAGTAGAAGAGAGGGTTGTTCAACACCAAAACAGTACCGGCTCCTGTAAAGATTCTAACAGCTCAATAGTGGTGAAGCCGTAGGCAATCCCCATAGGACTCCACTATTAAGACCATAGATCTCGACGGTGATGCCCCGTTATCTGCACGAAGGCAGGCGCACTACAAGGCTGAAAAATCCCTATTCTACTTACTCAATTGCAATTAATAATACCAACCATTTATAGCTATCTTGAGGACCTCCCTTCTTGAGCAAGAAAAGAGAAACCTTGTGCTCTAATACCAATGTAACATTTAATGGCTTAGTAACTTGTGTGTAGCAGAAAATAGCATAGACATAGTGAGCATTTCATTAGAATAGATTCCTAATGAGCATAGCAAGAGTGCTTGGGTGGAGAGAGCAACATAAAGCATAACACCTAGTTAGATAGGCATGAACAATACTTCAAAAGAGAGAGAAATTAAGCTATTAACAACAGTAAAGGACCGGATTTTCATGGAGCCTGTCCCCCCTCCAAAAGGCTTTGTATTATAGGCTTCCCCCATCAAGGGAGACATTTTACAATACAATTCTTTGTGTTCCTTCAATAACTAGCCAGTGCAATGAAGATGGAAACTTCAAGCACTAAGCAAACACTTATAAAACACAACATCAATTCCCTCACGGTCTCAGACCTAAGACCTCACACACCTTCAAAGATGGTGAGAGCTAGTGGGGTATGAGAGTAGATTGAGAGGCAGAAGGAGTAGTCTTACGAGAAAGATGTATATCTCCTCACATAATCACTCATATTAGCATAGAATAGATTAGTAACTAGCATGATAGAGGAGATGAGCATGCATTGAAGCTTGGTTCTTGGTTGGAGTTGCATCACAAAGCCAAGAGTTGTTGGTGTAGGCCTCCCTTCTCACAATCTTGAAGTAGGTGATGAGATTTCCATTAAAGCTTGAGAAGGAGAGAGAGAGTCTTCTTGATTCACACATGAGATTGTTAAGTGTGTGTGTGATAATGGCTTGCCAAAATCAAGTCCCCTGTCTCTCTTGGTTGACCCCTCTTGCAAAATACTCATGCTGACACCCTATTGGACCCTGCAAAGCTAAGCCGATGAAAATTAGAAAGCATAAGTGATAGCCTTGTGACATGTGTTCCCATTTCCCCTTTTGTCAGAACTTTAAGTAATTAAATAATGCAACTAAACTCTCATTGGACCCCTTTGTCTTCTGGCCTTGTCTTCTGGCCAATAGGAAGCAGGCAACCCATTGGGTTGCTGAGTGCTCATTGGAACCCTTGGGAGACTGTCCAATAGTCTTCTATAGAGCTTAATTCTTTTTGGTTCTTTTATCAAGTGTTTTAAAATAAATTAAACTAAATTTATTCTAGTCTAATTCTCATTGGTCCACCTCTATGGCCATCCAATAGGATTTGAGTGCACCTTGTGGGCAACTGGACTAGGGAGCTGACATGTTTTCCCTATTCCCTTTGTGTAAAGGAAGCTTGTGTGTGTGTGTGTGTGTGTGTGTTTCTCTCTTATCCCCTACTTACAGGGCTTGCCCCCTCCTATGTAGGAGTCTTTAAGCCTTTTTTGTACACACACAAAGCATCCAATTCCACTAAGCTTGACCATTTGGACTTACCTTTGAATTTTGGAACCTTACCATTTTGGAAGTATTAATGGGCTGAACCCTAAAGTCTTTGGAGCCCATTGTTGCACATTGTTCTTTTGCAGATGCCCCCCCCCCCCCCCCTTTGGATCCCTATTTTCCCTCCTTTGGATGTCTACTATGGCCGGTTTGCCAGCTTAACCAATATTCTAGCTTTTTCTCCCCTGGTACTTCCCTATATTAAATGATTAGTTTAACATGAGAAAATCATTTAGGAGAATTAGATATTAGTTATTATGACAAGGAGCCTACGGTAGAGGAGTTATCAATGCCATAGTTGTGTCCTATTGTGCATGGAGGAGAGACCAAGGATGTAGATTTATACAAGCTTTTTGAATAAGTATGTGCTTTGTGGTTGAAGGGTATGCTTGTAAGAAGCTATGTAGTGGGTCATCCGATTGTTAGGTACATGGCTTTCTTGAGGAGATCTTTACTTTACATGGTTGGGAGGGAGGGTCATGTATGTATATGAAGTAGGATGATGTGAATTGTGGTGCTTTGTTTGAAACAGATTGGATGTAGGGTGATGCTCATAAAGGTGAAGGTATGTTGTGTGCCTTTTATATGCATGATTGACTACGTGTTGGGATGCAACACTATGTGAAGTCATCGCAGATGGATGGATATGCTAAATGCGAGGTGTTTGATCCAGGTGGTTTGACTAAGAAGGGGGCTGGCCAACCCGCTTGAGAGGAGACGAAAAGCAATAGAATTAAAAATTGTACATATGGTTGTATGTTTCTATTTGTGCTCATAGTGTTTCCTCATTTTGGAGTTCAATAAACATGCTTCTGGTCGAACAAAAATGTTCAAAAAGGGGGTTGGACAAAGGCGGTGGAGCCAATGTCAGTCAATGCCATAAAGAGGCCAAAGGAGGACTATGGGCATCTACAAGTGCATGCCAAAGTGGTAAAGCAGATATGAAGTTCAAGGGCAGGCAAATGGTTGCAAATGGGCCGCAATTGGATGAAATAAAGTGCAAGCTAGAAAGTCAAATGAAGAGATTGGATGGCAACTTTTGAGAGTTCAAAAGGGAATTTGAAGCCCTTTGGGGATATCTAATCTAGGTAACTGTTGCAAAAAATGCTTAATTTTTGAAGTTGAGCAAGTTTAAGGATCACCCGTATGAGGATGTTTGTGATAAAATCAAAGAGGATAGACTTGTGTCATATGGGGAAGCGGTGGTTTATGCAAGAGGCTAGACTAATCGGATACGCCAAAGACCATTGACTTCCCATTACTTGTACACACCTTATTCTTTACTAGGTAAAGAAATATGGGACTCTCTCACACACATAGTGTTGAGCTGCTCCACCCAAATCTTGTGTTTTCTCTCTCTCTCTCTCTCTCTCTCTCTCTCTCTCTCTCTCTCCTTCTCTCTCTCTTTGTACGCACCATATTTGTGCACTCACAATTGGTATTGTTGGATGCGAGGTTTTATTGCTGCATTTCTTGTGTGAACAAACTCTTCCAACTCATGTGTCAAGCCATGTGAAGAACCTCTTACAACCTTCGTGTAAAGCACCACCACTTGTATTTGTGCATAGGCAGCCACCTCTTGTGTTCATGTGTCAAAAAACTGTCTATTTGTAAAAGCTTATATAGAGGCACATTCTGCTAAATATTTGTAACCCTTTATCATTTGCAATAACCATATTGTACTATGCAATAGTTTCTCTGTCAAGCTCTACACTAACCTCTCCAAGCATTCTTATGCCATGAATGGCACACTAACCTATCCACCTTAACTCTAACAACTGGTATCGGAGTGCGATGGTTCCACACCTAAACCTACTAAACTCTTCCTTTTGATCATCATCAGTACCTCAATTGGTTGCACTTATTCTCTTGCACTATTAAAATAAATCTCACTCTCTAATTATCACCCGGGATATGAGGATGCAAGAGAGGGAGTTAATTCCGCACGTTTTGCATAATCTATCAAATATTTTTGCATTCTAGTGTCAGTTTCTACATACCTCGATCTTCAAATTAGCTCTTTTGAAATCACAACATGCTTGCATTACTTGTGTGCGAAGGAGGTGTTCGTTGAAAGCTTTCCGTTTAGCATCACCTTGTTCTAAGTGGGCTTTGTTAGTGCAAGCAATTAGCCAGACAATTTTTTTAATGATTAAGTGCATCGTTGCCTTTGTGTGTGTGTGTGTGTGTGTGTGTGTATCTACTGCTCTCATCAAGCCACGTCAGGGAGCTTGTGCTGCCTGATACCCCTGCGAACCCGCTTCCACTTCGTAGCTGCAGCCAATCAAGGCACTGAAATACAAGCAACAACCTGTCACTGGCCCTCAACATCGCCCTGCTTCTGCTGCTAGAGTCAGACCCGCTCTGTGCTTAGCCCACGTCGGCCCCGCAAATCTTAGCTCGGCACCTCGTGAGTCGCTACATCACACATCAAGATCTGCTGCCGCTCCTGCCATTGAGCCCCTAAGCCTACTGCTCACCCTGTACAATGGGCCCTCAATTGCTCACCCCTCACCACCTGGTGCCTCCTGCAAGCTCGTCATCTAAGGTCTTCCCCTTCTCTACCCGATTACCCTCAACTTGCAGTTGACAGCTGCAGCCCAACCTGACTGTGCTGACTTCCCACCATAGTCTGCTACCTTGCCCCGGAATCAACACCCTAGTGACCTCGATGCTCGAGCTGAGCGTAGCCAATTGCACAATCTACCTTGCTCCCACGCTGGCCCAAGCCATTCTCTCTTAAGCCTGTCTATAATTCCCATAGCCTGTTCTCGAAGCTCCCACCATTTAGGACTCCCTTCACACGCCCTTAGCTTTAAAGCTCTAATGCTCTGCCAACAAGGGGTAGTTTACACATAGCCAAAAGTCAAGAAACTCCGAGTATTGGCTCCAACATACCAAGCACAATAACACAAAGTAAAGAAAATAGATAGCCACCGAACCTCAAACCACGTGAAGAGTATTTGGTGAAGAGGTGCTTCACTTTGACTCTACAAAGATCAGAATCTTCTTTGATGGATCAAAGCACCTTGTACACAATCATCTTGAGCACACACACAAGCGCACAAAATGCTATCTATGTGTATTTTACTCCATTCTCCATGGACATTACATCTTTGTCAAAACGGACCAACAACATGCATGAAGAAGATCAACATCAACATAAAATTGATGAGGAAAGCCTCGACACACGACAAAGCTCACAACATCAAGATGAAGGGATAGAAGTTGGAGAAATTTCTCCACCAACATATTCAAAATAATCCTTTTGCATAGCATAAATAATTCGGGGGCTTTTTCCCACGTGGTTTTTCCCTCCATCGTACACATATGTGCATTGTATCTTCCCTTGCATTCTGCATTGGATCAAAATATCGACAACAACAACATCACAATATGGCAAGAATATCGACAACAAAGCACAACACCTTTTGCAGATTTGTGCAGGGGAGAAAATCCTTCAACAAACAACAACCAAAATGTCGATAAGCATTCTCTCTTGTGTACCTTACCCTCTATTTGTGCCAAGGGAGGCTTGTGTGTGCCTACACCCTGGTGTTTTGTATGCCTACACACTTTGTGTCTAGGGTAGGCGACTTTGCGTTCAAGGGGAGCTTGTGAATTATGTGTCTCGCCCTAGTGTGTTTTGAGGGAAGGATTGTGTGAGTGATATGCAACCAAAACCCACATAGGGGAGGATTGTTGGGATGCGAAGTTTTGTTGCATCTCTTGTGTGAACAAACTCTTCCATATTATGTTTCAAGCCATGTGAAGAACCTCTTACAAACTTTGTGTAAAGCACCACCACTTGTATTTGTGCATAGACAGCCACCTCTTATGCTCATGTGTAAAAAGGATGTCTATTTGTAAAAGCCTATATAGACGCACATTCTGCTGAATATTTGTAACCCTTTATCATTTGCAATATACCATATTGTGTTGCGAAATATTTTCTCTCTCAAGATCTACACTAACCTCTCCAAGCATTCTTATGCCATGAATGGCACACTAACCTATCCACCTTAACCCTAATAGGTATCACAGCTATGGCTTGTCGATGCCAATTTTGAGAGCTTTGAGGCAATAGCTCGCTTGCTCTGAGTGGTAGAGAGATCAAGAAATCTTGGAAGCTTTGTGAGAATGCAATGGGATCTTGTGAGTTCAACTGAGAGTGATGCATACCCTTATGGAAGATCAAAAGATAGTGCAAAAGATTGTGTGTAGGTGAAAGTGTTGCCATAAAACTGTGTGCACAACAACACTTTTTTTAGATTTGTATTTCTCCTTGTAGAATGTAGATTTGAAGATTTCTCCCTGGAAGTCCCTCCGTTTTGATGTGGTCTACAACTTTGTAGAAGAAAGGTTATGCAAACTCCTCACCGTTTTACTGATATTTAGCTTAGATTGACTGTATACAAAATTTTTAGGTTTTTAGTTTTTGCACAGTGTGCGAATTTGATGCACTTTTGGAAGCATGACAGGTGCTCAAAGTTGGATGCATAAATTCGGGCTGAAGATGAAATTTTAGCTTGTGCAGAGCTTGTGGTTTGAGGATTTTTTGGTATATTTGGGCAACAAAGCACGGAGGCGTTTACACACTATCGAAGCAGCCTCTTGAGAGACGCGGGTTCTTTGGAGCATATAGGTGGAGCTTCTTTCGCAAGATACTTTGGCAGCGATTTTGTGCTTTGGTTTTTCAAATAGATTTCATATGGTTATGGTGCATGGTTGATTCCCATTATACATGCATTTTTGCAAGCACTTTTGAGTGCCGGTGAGCTCTTTTGAGAGCATTGTTTTTGCATTGATCAAGTTTTTGGATTGCAACTCTTTTGGCACTTGTTCATGCGCGGTCACTCTGTGGATGTGAGTTGAGTGTGAATTGCCATTGTATGTGTGATTGTGGATCCATTTGGGCATTTATACTCATTGGCATTGAGTAGTGTTATGGTTTATGGTTTAGAGTCCACTTTTTTAGCTATAGTGGTTGAGGTTTACTCACACTTTGCCATACTTTTAGTTGACAATTTTTTGTCAATTTGTAGTGGTCCAGAGCTTCTCCCCCTTTGGCATCTTGGATGTGGTTTTATGGTAGAGATTTTTCTTCTCCCACACTTGTCACATACAAAATGATATTGTACAATCCATGACACAAAATGTCAATTGCAACAATTTTATCACCACAACTGGGGTCATGAACTGTACATCTGTCATCCACAAATTCGATAACAAGACCAAGTCTTGTAAGTGCATATATAGAAAAAAGGTTCTTTTGATCTCTGATACATAAAGTGCATCAAAAAGTGTAAAAGAATTACCATTTTCATGTAACATTTACTGAACCATATTTTGAAGCTTTGAACGCTGCATCTTATCGAAAAAACAACCTTCAGAAACATCCTTAGAAGGTGCTTCAATAGGCGGCAAAGAAGCAACCATGTCATATTCTTGTAAATGCAACAAATTGAAAAAAATTGGATGCCCAAAACATGCATGCCAAAATTTAGCATCTAGATCCACAACTACATTTGCAAAATTCATTACACATTTTTCACATACAAGATGAGATTGTACAACCCATGACACTTATTCCTGAGCTTTTAATGGTTGTAGGCTGATAGAGATCCTCTTTGGAATCTTCTATATTTCCATGTGAGTCCAAGCTAGGTGTATATGTGGTTTGGAGTGCATCTAGACCGAGGTCTAGACTTGCTCAGCTTCGTGGGCCAATAGCTTCCTCTTGTGCAATGATGGTTTCTCTTATTATCGTTCTTTTATATGTTTGTTTCGACTTCACCTCTGGTGTCTTCTTTGGGTTGGATTTTGGGTTTGCTAGAAAAAAATATAAACCTTTCTCAAAGCTCAACCATGTTACCTTATATGTGGTAGTGATGTGTGTGAAAACACTTAGGACCACCAGAGCACTTTTTCCCTCACTAGGAGATGTTTCCCCCATCCATTGTATATACACCCATCATTCTAGGGCTAACTTATCTTTCTATTTGTGCATCAAGCAATCCACTCTCTCTTGTGTTCCTTGAGCTTCTTCATCTTCTCAAGTTGTGTGCCTCTGTGCAACCCTAATTCCAACAATTGATATCAAAGTTTCATCCTCTTGACATAGTCGCTGGCATTGCTAGTACCCCTTTGCTCACTTTCTCCAAATTGAATGAGCTTTGGTGAGTTCTAGAACATCAATTAATACTTTGGAAAGGCTTGTAGAGCTTCGTGTGCTCAAAATTTTGATTTGGGCTCATTTCGACCTCCGTTCTTGCTACATACAATATTGTCCATGCAATTTCATCCTTTTGTGCAGTATTTTTATTAGTGCATTTTTTTTGTTTGCGGAATAGGTCCCTTATATTCCTCTTTGGGTTGTTCTACATAGCACGCATTAGTCCTACTTTGAATTTCCTCCTTTGGAGAAGTTTTCACATCAGATGCAGCCGCTCACCATGGCTGTCAACAATAGAGATGTTTTCAAGATGTTTGTTGCTAAGGAAAAAATGGATGGGGATAATTACCCAATGCGGGCTTACATGAAGACACATTTTCTTATCTCAAAGAGTGTCTAGAATGTTGTGCAAGGCATTGACATGTGCCCACCTTTCATGAGAATACAAGTTCTGTTGAGGATGTTGTGCAAGGCATTGACGTGTGCCCACCTTTTGTGGATACAAGTTCTATTGAGGATGTTGTAGGTTCTAGCAGATCTCCAATGCTAGAGTTTTTTTGCCTACAGATAAGAATCTTGTTGAGATGTTAGAGACACACAATCTCATGCATTGATTGAATTATTTTTGAAGCACATTATTACTCCTCACTTTTGTTTGAAAAAAATCAACAAAATAGGTTTGGCTGCTCTTTATGCAAGTCACAATGAGGCTAGTATTGAATTTTTGTATAAAGATCTGGATTCAAAGATTATGCAAGAGGAAGATAACATGGACACTTTTCTTACTTGTATTAAGGATATCAATGAACAACTCATTTTTTAAAGTGAAGTTATTTTTGGTAGTTCACTTGTGTAGATTGTCCTCGGGTGCTTTGGTAGACTCTTACTACCATATTTTTGCCACTACTTTGGAGACTTATGATCGAAGGAAACCCTCAAGCTATCATGTTTGATGGATTATGCACTTTTCTTTTATAGGAGTCACTTCCAAGAAAAAGTAGGGCTCAATAGCATGTTGTTGAACAAACTTTTTTTGCTGATCAAAGAAAAGTTGGTGATAGCAATGCAATCACTTCTCATGGTTGTTCTATGAGTAGCAAATCACATGTATCTAGTGCTTTTGTTGGGAGCAACTCGTCTAGAAGTTCTAGTGAAAAAGGCAAGAAGAAGATGCACATCATGATTTGATTGCATCTCTTGAGGCCGTCTTTCATGGGAATACGGTCACGTGGTAACAATGCCTCTTATCCGATTGAAGGATTTGGAAAGATTGTGCTAATTGCTACAAGTGGTAGTTCTTTCACACTTTTTGATGCAGTTTATGTACCACAAATCAGAAGAACCTTTTGTTTATATTTGCACTTACAATACTTAATCTTATTGCCAAATTTGTGGATAACAAATGTATACTTCATGGTCTCAATTTTGGTGATAAAATTGTTAAGGGGCTTCCTTTTGGAGATTGTGCATCTCATGTTTCTATATAGTCCTTTGGGGTGAATTTTTGCACCCAAATCTCTATTTTGGGTGCGTTTTGACCCGTTATGAAGTTAGAGTGTGTTCATATGCAGAAAGGCTAAGGTTCAAGATTCTACAACTCTAACTTTTGGTGGTGCAGAAGGCTCCAACTTGTCTACAATGTTCACAAATTCTGTTTGATATTATGGAAGAGGCATGTATACGCATATTGTGGTTACAAGTGGTAATTGCCTAATTTTAGTAGGCTACTTAGAGACTTGGTGAAGGATTGAAAGCATGTCGTCCAACAATAATGGACTTAACTAGATTGTCAATGAGAAGCTAGACAAGAACAACTTCCATGATTGGAAGTTTAGAATGATCAGTTTCCTTATGGGTAAAGATTATTTGGAGTACATTGATGGAGAGCATGGCCCCTCCTAAGATAAGGGAAAGGCACTACTAGTATACGATCGAATGAGGTGGCAAAACTTAGAGATCAAGAAGTGCTAAAAATGCAAAAGGAACTAGACCCGTGCACCAAGCAAGAAATCTTTGTACAAGGAAAAGTGGCTGACAAGTTAGAGAAAGGTCTAGTGCTCAAGCCTCAACCTAGAGATTGGTTTGTCTAAAGTGAATTCTGCAAGCATTTAGAAGAAGAGGACTAACTCATTTAAGTTGGAATAACAACATCACTACAAGAGGCTCAATGTCTAAAGATACAAACCTATGGTGGCAATGGGGGGTGAAAATGACCATGTTTGGAGAAAGACCATGAATTGCTACCTTAGTTTTGCAACCTCCTATAGCTATCAAACCCACACAAGTCAAGGTATGGAAGAAAAATACACAAGAAACCTAGCTCTCCCAATGGATCAAAGCAATCTCTCAACCACAAGCAAGATTCTGTGAGTTAAGAGGAGGGAAACAAGGACTCTCCAAAGCCATTTGATGCAAGAGTAGAGATACAAGGCAAAGAATTTATTTTACTAGAAAAACTACCTCGCGATTACAAGTGCCAAAGGATATATAGGATCTAGTAGATGAAAAGATTGAAATGGAGAAAGCAAAGAACAATCACTGGTGAAAAGACAAAGAGAGCATGCAACTTATGCACAAAATCTACACCTCATGGTCATAAGACACACATCAAGGTCAAGGCATGATACATCCTTTTGTGATAGGAGGAACACCTATTATCTAGCATATTTGGCTTCAAGCACACTAAGGCACCCAAAGCCAGTCACACGCTAAGAAGATGCACCCAAAGCATACAACATCGCG
The DNA here is from genome assembly GCF_014529385.1 of Adiantum capillus-veneris. Classification (NCBI taxonomy): domain Eukaryota; kingdom Viridiplantae; phylum Streptophyta; class Polypodiopsida; order Polypodiales; family Pteridaceae; genus Adiantum; species Adiantum capillus-veneris. Next base: position 135,441,882 of record NC_140954.1, read on the forward strand.
TTTGAGGTTGCATGTAATATGGATTAGAGCTCAACAAAAACTTTTCTCGTAAAAAGAGAAAAAGAGCATACTTAAAACTCTTCCAATCTTTAGGTCAAAATTTGATGGGTTTGTTGGTTTTTACACTAAAATTTTACCAGTTTTCTTCAAGGAAAACTCATTAGATTTTACGATTTTGGCCGATTAAACTAACAACCCATTTTTTGTGAACAAGTAGTGACAACTATTGCATTTAAACAACAAAAACCAAAGAGATAAAGAAGCCAGTTGCATAGCGAACTTATCAATGATAAAATCATGAGCCTAAAGTGGCAAGAGAAATGACCATACAAGATAAAAAACAACTAGAGAAGCGGCTTAGAAGGCAGACAAAGTGGCCCTTACAAAGGGCTTTCGAGAATGACAAGAAGTTTTCTTGCAACATCAACATACTCAAACTAAGCTATTGGAGATAGCTAAGGTTGGTTTCGACGAGCCCAATAAAATTGCATGTACTTTTTGCTACCTCTGCTTGCCTTGTTCACACAGGGTGAAGTTAATCTCAACTTCACATATAACAATAGCCTTTCCACATGTTGCAATTTTCAACAAAGTAAAGTATTTGTGTAAATGTAAACTCTAAATTTTGTTTTTGCACTTTGGTAATTGCAAAGAGCCACCCCCGCCACCTAAATTGGTGGGTATCTAACTCTAAAAAGGGCAGATTTGCACGCTACCATGGGTAGCATTTTGCTGACATGAGCATTTCTTGTTGCCTTATGAAAACACTACGAGCAAGTCCTCAACTCTGCCAATTTTGACCGAGTGGGAAAAATGTTGCCCCACTCTCTCTACCTTCTCTCATCCTTTGCCATGCAACAAAGAAGAAGAAGACAAAGCTCACAATGAATTTAATGGGCACACAAAAAAATTGACTGCATCAACAAAATGTTGCTTCTTCACCATGTGAATGTGCTCTAATTCAATGCCTAATATGGCTCCAACCCATGAGAGAGAGAGAGAGAGAGAGAGAGAGAGAGAGAGAGAGAGAGAGAGAGAGAGAGAGAGAGAGAGAGAGAGAGAGAGAGAGAGAGAGAGAGAGAGAGAGAGAGAGAGTGAGAGAGAGAGAGGAGCAGGTTGTGTCTCCATCGACACATCCTATAGGTGACACACATCATTGCTTAGTATCAATATTGCTCACTACTCAGTATTGTGTGTGTGTACTATGTGTGTGTGGGTAGGTGTGTGTGGAAGGGCTTGGTCTAGATTCTGGACCTTGAGCTAACGTGGCAGGGAGCCCGCTTATCGACAACGGGTTGCCTTTTTAAAGGTCCCCCCCCTTCCCAAAAAAAAAGTCTTAACAATAAATGTGTTTGAACACACGTTTGGGATCAAGAAGATGACTTATACTAGTGGGTGAGTGTTCACCTCTACCTGTAGGTGCCTAGGTTCAAACCCCACATTTTTATCTTGTGTAATTCTTAGTCATTTTTTTGATTGAGCATGCACCCTTTGTTCAAGGGTGGGGCTTACAAAATGTCTCAATGCTGGAAGCATGACCTGTTGCATCGGCTAAGCAGGTCAACACGCTTACCATATGGGGACTGTCAAGGATGCCACATTGTTGAGAGTCCGATATCTAGTGACAGACGTGTGGAAGGTGATGCAACACAGTAGAGACATTGTGAATGTTCTTTACAACTATTGGTGGGAGTGTGAGAGCTATTCAATGAACCTCTCTATAGACTTTGCATGCAGCTCAACCTCCATCACCTCCATCTCATCCCTAGTCGACCTCCACACGTAATTCTTTGTCCTCCATGCTTCCTCCTTGCTTGGAAACCTTGATCTCCGAGCTCACCTCCACAAAAGAGACAAAGATTAGTAATGCTCGCAAGAGCTCTCTCTCTCTCTCTCTCTATCTATCTATCTATCTATCTATCTATCTATATATATATATACATATCTACGTGTTTTTTTAGCATGTGTTGGTAGGTGTGCCCCCTGCGGTTGAGTTGTCCAAAGAGGGAAAGAGAGAGGTGTTGTGTGAGTTAAAGGCAATGGATTGAGCAATGCAGAATGATTGGGCTTGTTTGTGGTCTGGTGGCAAGTGCGTGTGTGGGGTTTGCTCATGGTGGTTTGCTCATGGAATTGTGTAGTTTGGTTGTGCTTTCTAGTGGATTGGGGTGTTGTGGAAGCCCTAGGCTAAAGAGAGGCAATTGATTTTTGTGATGGGTGTGTTCCCCTCTCCAACTTTCGGTGCCCCCACTAAGGAGCGGTCTGATGCTCCTGTTTAAAGTTGAAGCAGCATTTTTTCCTATGTCGAAGATGGAAGTTTTGAAGAGCAGATTTTGGTAGAGATGGCATGGCTCAATTTTCCCATATTCAATGGGGTGGAAGATGCAAAAACCTCGATCCATGTGAGGTCCCCAACTCCAAGAAGATTGGGGTGACTTGACAGATGGTCCTCCTTTATTCTCCTTTTCCGTTGACGACACCCTACTCCGTTTCCACAAAGCAGAGATACGAGCAACAGAAGAGAGGAAGTCCTCTATCCATCATGTTTGTGGTTATAAGAGTCATACACCATAGGCCACGACGCTAAATCAAGGATTCTAATAGAAGCTATTTTCTATAACATAAAGATGAATTCTCATTGAAATAGCTAGAATCCATAAACAACGTCTTTTTTGCCACATTTAAGAGGCAGGACCACCATCCATAAACCATGAATATGATTGAGACCTAGTTTAAACTAGCTAAGTTAATGGAGTCCATAACTTTCAGGGGCACGACTTCTTGACTCTTGGTGCAATGAGTCTCTAATTTCACTTCTCTTAATAAGAGGGAGTGGAGAGTTTCTCGAATAATCAAGACCACCCATGCTTGACTGATAACCTGAGCCAAGCCCCCCCCCCCCCCCCCCCCCCCCCCCCCCCCATTTTTCACCCCACATTCACAGTTTTTATCTTGTTCTCTAATTACTACCATTGTTTTACATATATAAATAGTTTTCCTTAATTAATTCCAAACACATGTTCTTTCATCCAGCCCTTCAAACAATACAAAAACAATTCAAACAAGGCCTAATGAAAACAATCCTATATTTCAACAAAAAGAACATTTCCATGAGTTTGCCGCTACCTGCGGACTTTCTCTATCTAACCAGCAAAACCTTTGCAAATGATTTTTTTGCTAACAACAAATTGCACAACCTTCCCACCTCGCTAACCGTGAGGCACCTTTCTAACTGCCAGGCATCCGGCTAACTGCCAGGCAACTCGCTACCCGCGAGGCATCTTGCTAATCGCCATGCATCTGGCTAATTGCCAGGCATTCTGCTACCCGCAAGGCATCCCGCTAATTGCTAGGCATCCTACTACCCGCAAGGCATCCCGCTAACCGTGAGAAACAAAAGAGAGCTAATAACCTCAACTTAATCTCTGCTAACCGCAGAATCACCTCGCTAACCACGAGGAACAAAAGATATTCTTCCAGCAATTCTTCGTTGTAAATGATTACTCAAACATGATAAACCAACTCTTCTTATCAATCAGTATCAACTTATCAATCAATAACAATTTATCAAGAAATAACAATTTAACAAACAGTGATAATTTATCAAATAGTTCTTTCGCTAATCTATGAAAACATATGCTTGTTTCTTGTGATAGAATCACGTTTCTCGGACGGTTTAAGGAAATCCCTATGCTTAACATCCTAGGTCAACATGAATAGCAATCTAGAATTATAAATTTGTCTTACCGGATTAGCAACACGTTTGACTATCTCTCGTGCTTGAGGTTGGACGGCTTTGATTTCTTCTGCAGCCGATACCTTCGCTTGAGCAACGTTTGGAGTAGTTGATGCTTTCTTTTGCACCTTCCTTGGAGGTGGAACAACAGGAGTAGCCTTGGAGCTTCAAGTCACTCGATTTGGGGCCATTGTATCAATGTAGAGAAGAGGGAAAGAGAACTCAAGAATCCCAAGGGCAACATGACGATGGTATAGAGGGAGTGGGATATGGAGATGGGTTGAGGGTGAGAGGTTGAGACAGAGAAGGTAACTCCGGTGTTATGGTGAGAGAGCTTCCACTTTTGAGAACTTGTGTGTGTGTCTGTTGAAAGTGAAGCGAGAGGGGTCTTTAAATAGGCAATCAAGGCCAAAAGCTGAACCTAAGCATAGCAAGAGGCATAGAGATAAGGTCGCATACATTCGTGGCTCTTTTTTTTTTTTGGACATAGATTTCGATGCACGAATTTGAGTCGCTAATCTTAGAAGAGACTTGGCTTCCGAGAAAGTAACTCTAACTTGCCTTCTAGTCTCTTTTTTCTAAAAGTACTCTTTCTTTCCTAAAAGTACTCCTCCTACTCATGCTCTTGTAAAATTACTCCTCTTTTCCTAAAATTACTCTCTCTTTGTGGAATGCCAACTTTTATGCTTAGAAATAGACTTGAGACTTAAGTTTCTCAATCAACCTATTGTTCTTAAGTGAATAAGAGACATAATTAATAGTTCTTGAACCCAAATTTTGATCCAATCATTCCATTACAACGCTAAATGACTTAATAAAATGTGAACCCTTAACATTTGCGCAAAATAAATCAAATAGTTCTTATTGAAAAATATTGGGTACATTACAATCTCCCCAACTTAGGGATTCAAGATGTCCTCATCTCAAGAGAAAAGTGAGTATACTTCTACTCTAATTACTATCTCAATCATCATTATATCCAAAAAGAGTGGTGTCCTTAGTCTGCTTCACTTGCTACTGCTGGTCCATTAGTCAGTCATGGACAAGTGTTCCATTAATTTCCTAACTCTCCACATTGAAAGCATCGAACATTCAAGTGTGGAGGATCTTGCGCATTAGCAACATAAATTGTTTGTGGTTGTGTATCTCTGAAGCCTTGATCCCATTCAATTTTTCTTGTAATCCCTTGTTCCTTCATCAAAGGTTTAGCTCGTAGTAAAGCATCCTGTACAGTGGTAGGTTTTAAAGAGGAAATCCATACACCAAGCGGGAAAAACCGAGCGTGGCATTTCTCCGAGAAAAAAATAAAGAGAATTGTAGCATAAAAATCTTTTTTGTATTAATCCCTGTCATAATGTCAAGTGCAAGCAGTCCAAAAAAATGGTCAATCAATAGAAGGTGATCATTATGACAATATAAATTCCTAATTGACTAAGTAACATAAGCTATCAAAACAATGCAAGTATAATTAATAGGCACCCACCTTGCAATGGCAATTGTAATTGCAGTGAATCCAAAAAATTGGCCAATCCATAGAGGACCATAAACCTTAGCTCAAAAGGTCAATGTTATGTTGAAACTCTGGCGTCCCAAACAATCCCGGAACAACTCTACTTTTGTCAGTGTTGCTTGAAGCACAAACTCGTGAGCTATAGAATCCAACCCAAGGACTCAAAAATACACAAAGTAGACGTGTTTACGATGCATGTACGTGAGGCACTTGCTGTCTCTTTTCTGGAAATCCTCACAAGTACATCAAGGGAAGTTTTCAATGGTCATAGCATAAGTAACCCCCTGTTGAAGCAAGCCAAGAGTGCTAGGTCATGAAAAACATGAAACACATTAGGTACCAATATACCCTCTCTCACTAGTAGTGCTTGCATGCTGCAACCCAATGCTATCCTCTCACTAAAGTCTTTGGTTAATTTTGACCTCCATCTGAGATGCTTTCCATGTCTGAATCTAGCATGAAAAGAAATAGGCTGTGTTTCGCATTGCCCACTGGGCAGAGGCTGTGTTGTGTTGATGCATTGTTGCCTTGTAGCACAAATCCATTTTTTTGCAGCATCTCAACCTCCCATGAAAGCAGATAGGTTCCTTCTTCCACGACCCACATCCTCGCGGCTGGCCGAAGAGGTCCAATAATCATCTCATCAATATTCCATGCATGAGTGTTACTCTCGTTCCAAAAGCATATGAACCCCTCCACAATTCCTCTTGGTTTGACAGCCACATCACAATATTTTCTCCCCCCCCAAAAGCAAGGGACATGAATATTCACCATTGTTCACATTATCTAAATTCTTGTTTATGGACCTACCACAACGTACTTTCTCTCCGAGAAGAACACCAAAACACGTCATTTTTCTGCCAGGGTCTCTGCGCCTATTTTCCCAAACTGTCTAAGGCACCTTCTTCTCCAATCAGAGACTAGGAGCAGTGGAAGCATTTTTCTTGCTTGTGGTATGGTGTAAATTGGTGTAGTGGTAGTAACAAACTTTGATCTATGGAAGTCTTCTTCAAGAGTTTCATCAAGGTCAAGAAAGACTGACAACGAGTTTTGCACACTCTTAAATCTCGTATTTTATCTCTATTCATTTTTGGACTTGGTATTTGCATTTATAGAACTGTTGATTGAGCTGCATCAACCAGTATTCTACTTGCTGCAAACACTGACCGATTGCTCATAAATCTAGTTGTCAAGTCTACCACATTGGTCCTATGGATGATTACTTGCCCTTCAAGTAGGTGTTCTAACAAACACTTTGAAGAACTACTAGTGACATATCTACACAAGTGACTCCATAAAGACCAATGATTTTTTTTATAACCAATTGAAGCATGCATACTTGCATGTTTAGCCTTAAAAAAATTTGTTCTTGGGACAAAAGCACCTGACTCATCTTGATCAACAAATCTATCTCCTCAGTGTGGCACTCTAACATCTCACCATGACAACCAAGCTTTCGATGCTCGAATCTTATCCAAAATAGCATATCCCATTCTCTAGAACTGTTTGAGTTCATCCTTGCACACTTGTACTGCATGTTCTGATGGTGCATGTAACCATTTTCAACACAATATTTATGCTTCTCTTGAAAAGAGGAGGGTATACAATTTTTAGTGTGCTTAAAAAACACATGATATCTCTTCGTTCAGCATCTTTTTCTTGGCTCCACCAAAGTAGACAATATGAACTGCAATCCAATTTGCATTTTCCTTATCTGCTATAAATCCTCAAAATTCAGGCTTATCATAACCATTATAATGATCTGGCGACCGCTAGCACATGTTGATCAACTATTGTCCTAGAGCAAAACAAGACCACTTTTTGTAGACCACAATCTCTTGGAAAAGACAAACCAACGGTTTTTTTAACCCATGCCACACGCTTTTAGATACTAAGTCTAAAAATGCCAAAACCCAGGGAATTTTTTTTCAAGATGTTAAGTGTTTTTTTTTGCAGAACCTCAATCGACTACACCTCTCTCAACTTATTCTCGACGTTTCATACTCCTCCATAATGTTAATGAACTACACCTTTATGCTCCATTTTCCTCCTTATATGTGTTCGCTCAAGTTTTTATCATTAAAACCTCTTCGATGTCTCAAGCTACATCTATCTTATTTTCATATAGTCTCAAAAGAGCCGCGTTTTTAATGTTTTGCAACCCTAGCCATCGTTGCTTCTCGTTGTTCAACTATGCACAAAGCATAGAATTTTCCAAAGCATGTCTCCAAAGCAAGGTCCACCCATCAGATGGACATCGCTCTTGCTATTTACAAATGTAACAAAAACCACTTGGACACTGCTCTAATTGCTCCCGCATCGGTGCGGGACAGTTTAGGACAAAGTCCCATTTTACGGTAGCAAGGGATTGGAGCGCGTTGTTAAGCAAGGTAAGGGGGGCATGCTTGAGAAACTTGCATCTTTTTGTTTTCAAAACTGCAGAGGTCAGCGAGTCGAAGTGTGAGGAAAGGTTTACGATCTGGTAGATAAAGGAGTAAATAAAGATGTTCATATCGTTTTGTTCATTTAATTAATGATTGATTGTGAAAGCATTAGCTCATGTTAATTGGGATCATGCCTTAACTTGTTCCGCATCGATGCGGTATGTTGAAGGGCCATGTACGGATACATAGGATTAAGAAGATTAACACATGTATGATGATAAGCACATCGAGCTTGGGACCCTATCCTAATAGGCCTCCGCGTTGATGCGGAATGCTCAACAGTCAAGGGCCGTTCGGATTGAGATGAAATTAAATTAAATGGATTGAGAAAAACTTTTGGGCGACTATAAATTGGGACTCTATCCTAAATGCTTCCGCGCCGACGCGGAATGGTTAAGGTGTGTATCCCGATGAACTCGTTTTCTCGTTCTAAGTTCTAACCAAGCAGGGACTGTATCCTAAATGCTCCCGTGCCGATGCGGAATGGTTAAGGTGTGTGTCACGATTGAACTTGTTTGATCGTCCTAACCAGGCACGCTGCTCAAACTTACTGCTTCTCCTTGCCCAACAGCTTCTCTGCAATAGCTACCAGTTGTGAGACAGGCCACCGTAGACGACACCCAGTGGCAGCCTATGTACTCAAAGGCTGGCTGGTCCTCCCACCTCCTCGGTGCCCATGCCGCCTCCTCCTTGACTACAGTGTGTCCTCCAACTCCACAGCTTGACGACCTACCTCATAACTTCAGAAGAGTTTTTGACATGGGTTTTTGGCACTGCCTGTGTGTGTGTGTGTGTGTGTGTGAGAGAGAGAGAGAGAGAGAGAGAGAGAGAGAGAGAGAGAGAGAGAGAGAGAGAGAGAGAGAGAGAGAGAGCTGTAGCACAATATCTTACACTTCTGGTTGCTGTTATCTCTTTGCGTTGCTGTTGTCAAAAAACATGAGAGAGAGAGAGTTGTAGCACAACACCTTACACTTCTGGTTGCTCTCATCTCTTTGTGCTGCTGCTGTCAAAAAATATGAGAGAGAGAGAGAGAGAGAGAGAGAGAGAGAGAGATCTGTAGCAACATACCTTGCTCTTGTCTCTTTGCGCTGCTGTTGTTAGCAAAAGAGAGAGAGAGAGAGAGAGAGAGAGAGAGAGAGAGAGAGAGAGAGAGAGAGAGAGAGAGAGAGAGAGAGAGAGAGAGAGAGAGAGAGAGAGAGAGAGAGAGAGAGATAGATAGATAGATTTTGTTATCGTCCTCGGAGGTCAAATATGACCTATGGGACCAAAGTTACATGTGATGTAGTATATGTATGGCTGATGAGTGACTCTCGATGCTCCAAAATAGTAGTGATGAGAGTCACAATTAATAGCCCACACTTTGGCTGGGAGAGGAAAGTGTGTAGGTCTAATTTATGGCGGAAAATGTGAGAGAAGCAAGTTCGGATGTGACCAAAAGCTGAGCACTCTAGTAGTGTGTGGTACTCAGACTCTCGAACTTGCAGTGAGCATAATGTGCACAATCGATTTGACTCTTCTCCATTGCCCCAATGCCCTATCTCGCATCAAAGGAAATGGGAGCTAAGCCGAATCGCTGCGATAGTGCATATCGCGGACAAGGGAATAGGCTCAAGCATGTAAGTGTGAGTACGGTTTCCTCTCTCAGCGAAGAACATGGTTTTGTAGTTGGGGGCAATATAGGTGGTGTAATGTATAAAGCGTGACCCACCGGATTTCTCCCAAGCCGTAATACATTGGCGTTGTAGAAAGCTTCATTCACTTGAGAGTCAATTGAAGCATCATGTAGAAAGTGTAATGCATCCCATCTCCCAAACCACTTCTTTATGTCTTGCATCCATCCCGTGCTCAAGATCTTGCTTTTATGTGTCGTTTGAACTTTTTTTCTTGCTTCCCATGCAATTGTAGGAAGTCAATGTGAGGGGTTTTGACGCATCTTTATCATGTACTCAACCCTTTCCATTCCCATAACCTCAATTGGAAGAGATCCCAACTCAATAAGTAGGAGCATATATGGTGTTTGTGTCTTAACTTGGAGAAAGTTTGTAAGAAAACGCTTTTGGACATTCTCAAACTCTTTCCAAGTAGACTTTGAGATGCTCCCGCCCCACACTTCAACTCCATAAAGAAGAACCGGTGTCACCAATGCATCAAAAAGATACTTCTTGAGAACCCAACACTTGATGTTTCCCGCATTACACATGTTCTCAAATGCATAATATGCTCTCTTTCCCGCTTCCAAACGACGCGTAGCACATTCATGCCACTTGTGATTGGATGGAACCTCAAGGCCAAGGTACTTAAAGCTCTCAACAACTTCAAGTGTCTCATTGTTGTACACAATGCATGGCTTCTCCTTATGGTTGGTTTTCACAAGCATAACCTTTGTTTTGGATTCATTTACAATCAGCCCACTATGCAAGAAAAAGTTCTCAAGGAAAACCATAAGCTTTTGTGCATCTTCTAAAGTGTGTGCTAGAAGCACTACATCATCCGCATACAACAAAAGCATGATTACCGCATTGCAAATAGTGACCTCTTCAATGCCTTCTTCTTGCATAAAGTCAAGTACCATTTGTTCCAATTGATCGATGCATAGACCAAAGAGAGTTGGTGACAATGGACATCCTTGTTTAACCCCAATAGTGCTTACAAAAATTTCTGAAATTTCTCTTCCCATGCGCAATTGACAAATCACCTTCTCATAGATTTGAGAAACCGCAAGCATAAACTCACTTGGCACTTGGAGTTCATCCATCCTTCTCCACAAATTGTTACGTGGAATCATATCAAAGGCTTTCTTAAAGTCCACAAAACAACAATACAATCGCTTGCCTTTCAACCGACTTTCCTCCATGAGAACACGAAGAGTGACAAGATGATCAATGGTGCTATGGCATCGACGAAAACCCGCTTGTCCCTTTGCACGCTTGTCATTCTCTTCAGCTCAATCAATCAATTTCATCTCCATTATGCACCCAAACAACTTTGCCATAAGAGACCCAATCATTATAGTCCGGTAGTTGCTTACATTCTTTACATCCCCTCCTTTATGCAAAGGCTTAACCCAATTAATACTCCAATCATAAGGCATACCATGTTGAAGTGCAAGGTTGAACATATCACACATCCACTCATGGGTAAAATCTCCCGTCCATTTGATCATCTCCGGCTTGATACCTTGAAGATCTTCCGCTTTGTGAGTGGCCAACTTTTCAAGCCCACCGCATACATCCTCAATAGTAAAAAAAGAGTGCATACATGGAAGTGAACCATAAAATGGCATTTTTTCAGCATTTGCTTGCTCATATAATTGCCTACAATGTGTGTACATATCCACTAGACTCAAGTTACCAAAATTCTCAACCCGCTTGCCCCTCAAGTTTCTCCAAAATCTTCCACATGCATGTGCCTTTTCTTGGACTTGAAATTCTTGTTGCTTTACTTCCCATCTTCTTCTCTTCTTTTGAATCAATGCCTTGTATGTATGCAAATGACTTTGATAGTTGTCTTTGTCCATAGTTGCATCAAGCTTTATCAAGGACTTTCGAGCATCTTGACATTCTTTATCAAACCACCTTTTGCGTGATCTATCTTTGTTGATACCATGGAGATGGTTTATGGCAAAGCATTCTTCCGCACAAGAACAAATAGCTTTCTTGAAAGCTTCTCATTTAGTTTCCAATGGTGCATCACATTGAAGCTTTGTCATCCATAATTTTTGCTCAACCATTTCAATGTACATTGGTGCCCGTTTGAAATCCATACATAGTGATAACTTCTTTTTCCTTTGGCTGAGATTATCATGCTTAGTTGCTTCTCCACATGAAAGGTCAATACATAAGGTGCGATGGTCGGATTCCGGGGTCCATTGACCAAACATAAAACTCTTTATGCGATACATGATGGATTCAGAGAGTAGCATATAGTCAATCACACTATCCCCATTATGTCTTCTATATGTAAATCCATTGGTTCCACTCCACAAAGATACACCATTGGCAATGAGCATACCCGTGCTATTACACATGTGTAAAAGTAACTTTCCATAGTGATCCGGCTCTTTCTCATCCATTGAAGTATGATCTTACAAGTGAACTTCCTCCAACTCCCTTGAAATGTATGGCATATCAAATTGTTGAGTATCATGTTGCAATGTTTTTGTGCGAGCATTCATATCCCCAAATAGAATAACATCACCTTCACCTTTGAAATAAGCAATGTCCTCTTCTAAATCAAAAAATGGTTGATCTCTATCCATGCAAGCATAAAAGGGAGAATCATGATGATGAATGTAGCAACCGGCTACAAAAATGGGTGCTCTTTTTGGTGTCATAATTTTCAGCCATACATAACGTTTGTACTTGTCATCTTTCACAATTGATACAAAATCTTCCAATCCTTTCTTAACCATACATGCTACCCCTCCTTGTCCTCTTTGTTGCTTGAGATTCTTTGACCAGATCAATGAATGTACATTGTAATCCTCCAAGCCATTAATCCTTTGTGTATCATGCTCCCAAGTTTCAACAAGAAGTACAACATCGTCTTTGCTTGTTAGTTCATCAATGCCAACCCCCGCATTCCATGGGTATCCATTACAATTCCAAAAGCATATTTTCAAGTGTAACTCGGTCTCATAGGTCACGCATCCCTATTTGCTTGAGAGACTTGCCTCCTCCTTGGGCACATTTTCTTCATGAGAGATCTCCTTCTTTTTATTATTCTTTTCCTCATATGCCTTGTGACGTATATTTTGTTGCTTAATAGTGCAATCTTCACATACAAAACATTTTGTATCCCTCAAATAGATCGAACTATTATCAAGGATAATCTTTCACTTGGTCTCATCCGGCATGGTGCATACAATTGGCCGTTCTCCCGAGCGAGGAGCTCCTTGCTTCCCCACTCTATGTGCTCCATAGACCATAACTCCGGACATGCCAAAGTGGGTTTTGAAGAAATCTTCAATAACAATGGCAAGAGAAGGAGGTGTCTCTAACTTCTCTTCGGGAATTCCACGAATAACAATGTTCTTGGAACGTCGCTCCCGTTCCTTCAACTCCTCCACATCCACATTCTCAACATTCTTTGTTTGAACCATAGCTTGCATGAGTGAGGAATTAGAAACCACATTGCTACCACATACATCAGCCCAAGACTTGTTTGTACATTCATTTTTCATGTCGCATACATCCCGGCTCATAGTGTCAAATTTCTCCTCTTTCAATACATGGTCATGCTCTACTTTGCTCATCCGCTCCTTCAAAGCATTCAAGTCCACAAGAGAGCGTTTACATTCCTTGACTTCCTCTTCAAGTTGCATCAAACGTGTTGTTTGCATCTCAAGTGTCCTCTTGAGATTCTCATTCTCAACCACAAGTACCCTTAGTGTGTCATTCTCCATTGCAAGTGCTCGTAAGTCTTCGCCTTGTTTGTTTACAGTCTCTTGCAATGAGAGAGAGAGAGAGAGAGAGAGAGAGAGAGAGAGAGAGAGAGAGAGAGAGAGAGAGAGAGAGAGAGAGAGAGAGAGAGACGATGGTGTCATGGGCTGTGCTAGGCGTGCCGACAGTGGTGTGCGAGGGACAAGGAGTCATTCCCGAAGATTGATCCCATTGTAGAGCATGGAGGACGCCCCGAAAAAGCCCACCGCCCCGTGAGCATCAACGCCCTCTCACAAGTCCTAGCAGTCTTCTTCTGGCACCGGAGGCGGTGGCTTGTTTGGTCTCTTTGGCAAGGAATGAGCTCAATCAGCATCATACAGATCTTTGCCTTCATGGTACTTACGAGATTCTAGACCCATGCACAAACAATGTGCAAACAACAACTTATCATTAGGCGCTGCCTAATGTTTATTTGTAATTCCAAGGTATTTTCTCCATTTGTAAGTGGAGCCATTCACTGTTCCAAAGCTCAACATATTGTCATTTGTACTTAGGTCCTATATTTTTAAAAGCTTTGTGATCTTTGTCCGACAAGACCTTTATATAGTATCTGACAATTTGGCAGAGAGAGAGAGAGAGAGAGAGAGAGAGAGAGAGAGAGAGAGAGAGAGAGAGAGAGAGAGAGAGAGAGAGAGAGAGAGAGAGAGAGAGAGAGATTAGCAGCATATCTTGCATTCCTTGCTCTCGTCTCTTTACGCTCGACAAATTAGCTTTTTTGATGCAAGTTCTATTTTTATTAAAGGCATGACTCCAAAGGAACGCTGAAAAATAGCATCTTAAAATAGCTTAAAAAAGCCTAAAATTGTGTACAACATTTGATAGGCACCACACTTATATCGCTCCCTGCAAGCAAGTAGTGCCAATAAATAATAATAACTGGGAGAACCCACCACTATTATGTGCTTTAAGAGCCCCTTCCCACCCCGCACCTCTAGGGGTTATAGTAGCTTGGATCCTCCAAAAACAACTATCACACCAATCCGCTTGCAGGACTTACAGGACATGAAGACCGTGTTGCAAGTGCTGCTAAAATTGTGAAAATAGGTAAAACTTAGAACACATAGGCTTAAACCTCAAATTGAAAAGTAGGATGCATTTGAACCATAATTCGGGGAAATTGTGTTCTCTCCATGACTATCGCGAAATAAGATGGAATTTGCAGAGCATAGGATGCTTGTCCTGTAGGTCTTGCAATCCCTTGGCGAGACGGGGCTCTAAGTTCCTCAATTGCTTGACAACGACCACTTTTAGGGTAAAGAGAATTAAATACCCATATCATTATTCTATTACTATCTTTAGTATCATGTTCATAGAATTACCCTTTTGTGACACTTCCCTTAGCTGACCTGCATCGACATGGGACAGTTTTGGAGAGTGTCCCATCGGTTTGCATATTTGGCCCACAAGCTTTACATGATTTGTCCACATAGAGAGATTGCATGGGCCATGTGTTAAGTAGGTGTTCAAGCTTAATTTTTTTATTGAAATGAACAAAAGTATTGATTATAGCTAGATAAATTCGTTATATGTAATTGAATGTTTGTTGGGTATTACACTTTAAAAAAAAGGCAAGCATTGTAGAGTTTTGATTACGATCATTGATGCCACAAATGTATCAGAGATTTCTTTTTTGACAAGTCTTCAAAGAATGAACTTGTAAGTGCAATGCTAAACCAAGTGTGTTATTTGGTGAATCTATTTCTATAGCATAAACACACATGCTTTGGCCTCTAGTACCTCTACTTTTGTAGATGTGGTGGATGAGGAGAATAAACCTCCCTCTCAGAACCTGTTCGATCATTTGTAAGCATTCCATTTCTTTTGGTCATGGACATGCTATTTTTTTAGTACCTCCCCTTACTTTTATTTTTTCTTTGCAAGCTATGTATGTTCATTGCAATATTTGATAGTAGCTAGCCTGCTATTGATGTGGTTTTGAATGATTTTAAAAAAACTTGGTTTGCACTATGTGAGGTCGGTTGATTAACTTTGATGTGTTGATTTTTGCTTCATGAAAGTACCTTGCCTATGTACATTGAGACTGGGGCTAAAAGGATGGTGCGAGATCCATAATACAATGTTCAAGCCTGCAACAAACCACGTAAAAGACATGCCTTCATCGATGACGAGTGTGATTCATGCTAAACTATCATGTTTTGTACTTGATGAAATCAATTGTTATAATTACTGTGTTGTTCAGAAATGATGTTAATGATTACAAAAGTGTTACTCATGACTTGGAAATGAAAACAAATAATTCCATATCTCTCTCTCTCTCTCTCTCTCTCTCTCTCTCTCTCTCTCTCTCTCTCTCTCTCTCTCTCTCTCTCTCTCTCTCTCTCTCTCTCTCTCTCATTTATTGTGTTCGCTCGGTAAAGTGTGCTTGGTGCTTGGTAAAACTTGGTTTTAAAGCTTCTAATGGCAAGATGATTGGTTCTTTGAAACCTTGACAAAAGCGAGCTACCTGCTGCTCTATGATCATTGGCAAAGTGTAATGTCTAAGCCTTACAAACCTTGAGTAGTACTCTTCCAAGGACAAACTGTATTGTTTCAAGCTAAAGAATTCATTCATCTTTATTGCTTCATGGGCAGGGGGTAAGTATCTTTCCTTCACCGCTTGTTTGATTTTTCACCAACTCTGAGAGTTCTCTAATACTCCCATGTCAAGACATTGTTGTTTCCACCATAATTTTGCTTCCTCTGAGAGAAGAAACATCCCTAACATCGCTTGATTTGCAGGTGTGGTCCTTGCAGCAGAGAAGTAATCATCCATAGCTTCAATCCATACTTATGCAATTTTCTCAATATCAACACCCTCTCCTTTAAAAGAAGGTAGTTGCAGCTGTTTGAGCAACAACTTCTTCTCCTGGTTCTCCATATAGATAGCATCATTATGAGGGTTTTCTATTATAGGAGTGATTTGAGGATTCTCCTGAGTGTACGCATATATTAATGTTAATGTTCATAATAACTCAAAACACTAAGGTAGTTTCCAAAATTAGACTTATCTAGCCTTCTAAAACTCAATAGTATGACGTAACCAATCATTACTTATTCGATCCTTTAAAACTCAATCACATGAATTAACCAATCTTGACTTATCTAGTCCATCAAAACTAAGTCACATGACTTAACCAATCATGACTTATCTAGTCCATCAAAACTCAATCACATGACTTAACCAGTCATGGGTTATCCAGTCATGGGTTATCCAATCACATGACTTAACCAGTCATGTCTCATTCAATCCACAAAAAAAACTCTTTTTCATTACTTAATCAATCAAACAATTTCTTTGTAGAAAAACAACTCAATCTTCTATTCATAAAATCATCAAAATGTCATATAGAGGTCTACAAAAGATCTCTCCATGAGAAAACATAAGAGAGGTTCCAACCATAACTATGGTACACATCAATCGGTATAATGTAATATCTCTGCGAGTCGGATAATGGGTATAGAAACCATACACATGAGGGAGCTTGAAGTAGCCAATAAAATCTTTCTAACCTAGGCTCTGATACAAATTGTGAGGTCCCCAACTCCGAGAAGATTGGGGCGACTTGACAGATGGTCTTCCTTTATTCTCCTTTTTCGTTGACGACACCCTACTCCGTTTCCATGAAGCAGAGATACAAGCAACAGAAGAGAGGAAGTTCTCTATCCATCATGTTCGTGGGTATAAGGGTCATACACCACAGGCCAGGATGATAAATCAAGGATTTCAATAAAAAAAATCTATAACATAAAGATGAATTTTCATTGACATATTTAGAATCCATAAACAACATCTTTTTCCCCACGTTTAAGAGGCACGGCCGCCATCCATAAACCATAAATATGATATAAGATTTAGTTTAAACTAGCTAAGTTAATCGAGCAGTGGCACGTATATTTGGGACTTCTTGACTCTTGGCGCAACGAGTCTCTAATTTCACTTCTCTTAATAAGGGGAAGTGGAGAGTTTCTCGATTAATCAAGACCACCCACCCTTGACTGGCAACCTGAGCCATCCCCCACTTTCCACCCCATACTCACACTTTTTATCAAGTTTACTACCACACTGTTTTACATGTATAAACGGTTTTCCTTAATTAATTCTAAATACATGTTCTTTCATCCAGCCCTTCAAACAATATCAAAACAATTCAAACAAGGCCTAATGAAAACAGTCCCATATTTCAACAAAAAGAACATTTCCATGAGTTTGCCGCTACCCGTGGACTTCCTATGTCTAACCAACAGAGCCTTTGCAAAGGGTTTATTCGCTAACCGCAAATTGCGCAACCTTCCCATCTTGCTAACTGCGAGGCATCTTGCTAACTGCTAGCCATCCGGATAACTGCCAGGCCCATGAGGCATCCGGCTAACCGCCAGGCATCCGACTAGCCGTGAGGCATCCCGTGAAGGAGTACGAGCGGAAGTGTGACGCGAGAGAGAGTGCGAGAAGAAGAGCACGACGATATGGTGAACTCGCTCTACTGTAATGTGTAGAGCATAGTGAGTTCTTATTAGGGTTTTACAAAAGAATATGTGTACATACCTGGCGGCCCTCCCACTGGGCGACCACATTGGGCTTTATACCCCAACAACCTCCCACTTAAAGTCCAATGTGGTACTTGAAGTGTGAGAGAAGCTACTATACAAGCTAATATACAAGAGATGTAGAGAAGTGATGTACTACCCTACACCTAACTGCTTGCAAAAATGCGCAAAGCTCTCTGAGGGAAGTCCTTTTGTAAGTAGATCAACAGGATTTTCTGTGGTGTGAACTTTGACAAGCTGAAGTTTCTTATCCTCGAGCATTTCCCTGATGAAATGATACTTCACATCCACATGCTTTGTCTTTGAGTGATAAACTGGATTGCGAGCCAATTGTATAGCACTTTGACTATCACAATATAACACAGGCATCTCTTCTTTGATTCCCAAATCTGTTACTAGTCGATTAAGCCAAATTGATTCTTTGCATGCCTCTGATGCTGCAACATATTCAGCCTCTGTAGTAGACTGCGTAACACAATCTTGTAATCTAGAACGCCATGATACTGCTCCACCAGCCAATGTAAAGACATACCCTGACGTAGACCTTCGGTTGTCTAAGTCACCTGCATAATCTGAGTCTGTAAAACCCTTTACACTTAGCTCCTGACTCCCATAGCATATACGCATACTGTTTGTAGCTTTCAGGTATCTCAATATTCCTTTCACTGCCTCCCAATGTTTCTTGCCTGGGTTTGACATGTATCGACTTACTACTCCCACTGCAAATGCAATGTCTGGGCGAGTAGCAATCATTGCATACATTAAACTACCCACTGCAGACGCATATGGAATCTTATCCATTTCAGCCTGTTCTTCCTCAGACACAGGACAATCTTGTTTGGTAAGTTTCACATATGGTGGCAATGGAACACTCAATGCCATTCCCTTCTCCATATTGAAACGTTGCAAAACCTTGTCAATATACTCTGTTTGAGATAACCAAATCAGCTTCTTTGATCTCTCTCTCAATGCGCATACCAAGTATATGACTTGCCTCACCCATGTCTTTCATGTCAAACGATTTTGCTATCTTTGACTTCAAAGCTGAAATTTCTTCCAAGTGCTTGCCAGCAATCAACATGTCATCCACATACAAAATAAGGATCAGCCAACTGCCATCCTTAGCCTTCTTTGTATATAGACAGTGATCGAACTCACTACGTTTGTAGCCTTGAGAAAGCATAAACCTGTGGAACTTATGGTACCATGCCCTCAGTGATTGTTTTAAGCCATAAAGACTCTTTAACAACTGGCATACCAAATATTCCTTGCCTTTCTCAACAAACCCTTTTGGCTGCTGCATGTAAATTTCCACATCTAAATCACCATGCAAGAACGCTGTCTTGACATCCATTTGGTGCAACACCAAATATAATATGGCAACCAATGCAAGAAACCATCTCAATGTAGTCATCTTGACCACTGGAGAGAAGACTTCATCAAAGTCAATGCCTTGTTCTTGCTTAAAGCCCTTGGCAACAAGCCTTGCTTTGTACTTTGGCTGACTTTCATGAGCGGTGATCTTATACCTGTAAACCCATTTACAAGGTAGAGCCTTTTTGCCCCATGGTAATTTAACTAGCTTCCATGTCTGGTTTTTATGCAAAGCTGTCATCTCTGACTGCATGGCCAATTGCCAATTCCCGGAGTCCTTCATTTGCACTGCTTCCTTGTAACATGAAGGCTCATTGCAATCAGTCAACATGACATAGTTCATAGATGGAACAAACCTATTAGGAGGTCGCGTGACACGTCTAGACCTACGCACAACAGGTGGCTCAGGCTCAGCCACAACCTGTGGTTCCAATCTATCCTGTCCTTGCTCCTCTTGAGCCCTGACATTTTGTCTTGCACATGCAGGTCCATCTTCTTGGAAGACAACTCTTTAATCTCCTCAACCCTCTCTGGTTTAGAATGATATTTGGATTCATTAAAGTGAACATCATTGCTGCGGACAACCTTTCTGGATTCGGGATCCCAAAGTCTGTACCCCATCTCACCAGAATTACCATAGCCTAGAAAGATGCACTTTCTACTCTTTGGCTCAAGTTTGTTCCTAAATTCCTTTGGAACATGAGTATATGCCTCACAGCCAAAGACTCTGAGATGCTTGTATGAGGGCATTTTGCCTAACCATACCATCTCTGGCACTGAATCCTTCTGCAAAACCTTGCTAGGAGATCTATTTATAAGATGAACAACTATTGATACAGCTTCAGCCCAAAACCCATTTGGCAGCTGTGCATTAGACAACATACTTCTGACCTTCTCTTGTATGGTCCTATTCATCCTCTCAGCAACACCATTTTGAGGAGGATTGTAAGGAGCAGTAAGTTCACATTTTATACCTTTTGACTCACAAAAGTCCTGAAAGGCCTTTGAAACATACTCTCCACCATTGTCAGTGCGTAAGCATTTAAGCTTCTTGCCACTCTGATTCTCCACAAGTGTCACAAACGTTTTAAAAACACTAAACGCTTCATCCTTGTGCTTGAGAAAGTAAACCCATACTTTCCTCGAGTAATCATCTATAAATGTCATAAAGTAAGAAGCTCCCCCTAGAGATAGGTTAGGCATAGGTCCACACAAGTCACTATGAACAAGTGCCGCAACTGTGTATCTCTTCTACTGCTTCTATGCTTATGTGGCTGCTGTGTTTGCTTACCATACAGACAATGTTCACAGAATTCAAAATCACTAAATGAAAAGCCAGGCAAATAACCAGAACGAAACAAGATTTCCATTCCCTTCTTGGACATATGTCCTAACCGGCTATGCCACAAAGAAACGTTCGGCTGCTCGGTTACATTGATTACATTTTTAGAGACATTTGATACATAAATCATGTAAAGTCCTCCAGACTTTACTCCATGTGCTACTGTCATAGAACCCTTGGATATCTTCCACATGTTCTGTCCAAAAGTGGTGACGTAGCCAGCATCATCAAGTAGACCTGTGCTGATCAAGCTCTTTGTAATTGCGGGAACATGTCTCACATTCTTCAGTGTGAAAGAAGAGCCATTCTGAAACTTCAATTGAACATCTCCAACACCTAAGATTCACATGTCTGCCCATTGCCTAGCCGAACATGATCTTTGGTGGTCACATAAGAGGTAAACCACTCCTTGTTTGGAGACACATGAAGTGATGCCCCTGAGTCTATAATCCAGTCACTCAGTGCATTTCCATCAGATGCTGTAAGAAGAGCTGAGTCCATTGTATTCTTCAAGAAGTAGATGTCTCTTGACACTAGACTGTCATCCTCTGCAACAGTGTTTGTCACATTTATTTCTTGAATCTTCACTGAGGACTTGTTCTTCTCACCATGGTCTTCAGCTTTCTCTTTGCCTTTTTCTGCTTTCCATTCTCGACAGTCTCTTTTCATGTGACCTTTCTTGCCACAATGGTAGCATTCTATGTCACTCTTGCCTTTAGCACTGCGGGACTTGCTATGAGACTGATTCCTCTTTCCACCTTTGTACTTTTCTTTGGTCCTTCCCCTGACAACTAAGGCTGTTCCTTTGCCTTTGTCCATTGTCTTTCTATTGGTTTCTTCAGTAAGCAGACTTCCTTCTACACCTGCTATGTTCAAACCATCTGGAGGTGCAGAATTACTCAAAGTTGTGCGAAAAGTGTCCCAACTTTCCGGCAATGTGATCAACAGGAACATAGCTCTAACAGGTTCATCAAACTTGACACCTTGAGCTGACAACTGACTGTAGATGGTGTTGAATTCATTCAGATGATTGGACATAGGGGTCCCTTCTTTCATCTTCAAGTCAACAAGCTTCTTAAGCCAGTATACCTGTGAAGCTGCACTCTGCTTCTCATAAAGATCACTCAGCTTTATCCATGCTTGATAAGCCGACATCTCGTCTGCTACATTGAAGTAAACGCTTTCTGCCAAAGTCAGCATAATGGTAGAAAGTGCCAATTCATCCATTTCGCTCCATTCATCTTCGTCCATATCTTCTGGTTTTATCCCCTTGAGCTTTATAGGTTTTATCTACTTCTTTTGTACCAACACGTGCCAAATCTGCTTCTTCCACAATGGGAAATTGGTTCCATCCAGCTTCTTGATATTGTAAAGAGCAGTGTCCTGTGATCCATCCATAGCTACGCTTCACAGTGGTTTACTTTCCTGGGAAAAATTCGGCAGAGTTTGCCCTGTAAACTGACCTCTGAACCAATATCAACCTGTCAAATGAACCAAGAAAGCTTCAGATTCTACATAAATTTTGGTAGAGTCTCCTTTGTAAAATGGCTCCGGTGTACTCAAAAACAGACCAAAAAACAGCTCAAAAAACCACTGTCTCTCTAACACTATAAGCTGTGGGTAAACCTGTCCTGCACCTGTACTATCTCTCATTGTCCTGTCACTGTCCTGTAAGCATAGACTGTGACAATGCCTCAACGGTAGTAAAGGAAAGATGCAATCCCAACTGTCTAACTCACAGCCAATACATCCTAGCTGCCTATCTAAGGGTGCTCGAGGGATCGCTCCAAGACCTGTATCACCGAAAGGATCTCAACATTCGAGAATCCCCCAGCTCAATAAAACGTCACTTGACCCTCAACAAAGGCTGCAGTAAATCTGACAGTACATAGACTTCCCACAAAGTCATACATCCACAAATTTCCCACTATATGCTGTAATCGCTGCGGTGGTTGTTTGCTGCGTGACTCACAGCCAGCAAACCCTCAACAAACATACATCATCTCTGACAATACATCCCATGTGGAAGTACCTGCAATGTCAGGATGAAATTTGGAATATCAAGAAGCAAACACAAGCTACCTGATGAACTAGTGGATGTCGCCTACAGCTTGTGTGTAGATGCGCCTGTGTCGTGTGTGACACGCCTCCAAGAACTGTGAGCCGTCCTTTGATGTGTAGACAACCACAAATCAGCACTCTGGGAGTGTCGATATCCTCAGCACCTGCAGTCGTAGGCCAAAACCCCAAATTTGCAGAGTCGGATCTGCACCCGCCGAGACCACGTAGTCGAAAATGGCCTGCGCAGAACTTTGTCGAAGCCGAACAGTGGCCGAGATGACCTCAGAATGAATTTCTGGGAACACCAAGCCCTGCGGGTGCTCCCACAAGATTTGGGGCCGTGTCTTCGCCTGTCGAATTTCACTCCAATTTGAGCTGGTGACTCTAGCCTCCTGCAGTGCTGCCCCGAGCCTCGATCTGAGCTCTGATACCAGTTGAAGGAGTACGAGCGGAAGTGTGACGCGAGAGAGAGTGCGAGAAGAAGAGCACGACGATATGGTGAACTCGCTCTACTGTAATGTGTAGAGCATAGTGAGTTCTTATTAGGTTTTTACAAAAGAATATGTGTACATACCTGGCGGCCTGCCCACTTACCTGGGCGACCACATTGGGCTTTATACCCCAACATCCCGCTCCCCGGGAGACATCCCACTAACCACGAGAAACAAAAGAGAGCCGATAACCTCAACTTAATCTCCGCTAACAGCGGAATCACCTCGCTAATCGTGAGGAACAAAAGATATTCTTCCAACAATTCTTCCCTGTAAATGATTCCTCAAACATGATCAACCAACTCTTCTTATCAATTAGTAGCAACTTATCAATCAATAACAATTTATCAAGAAATAAAAATTTAACAAATAGTGATAATTTATCAAAGAGTTCTTTCGCTAATCTATGAAAACATATGCTTGTTTCTTGTGATAGAATCACATTTCTCAGACGGTTTAAGGAAATCTCTATGCTTAACATCCCAGGTCAACATGAATAGCAATGCAGAATTATAATTTGTCTTACTGGATTAGCAACCCGTTTGACTACCTCTCGTGGTTGAGGTTGGACGGCTTTGATTTATTCTGCAACTGATACCTCCGCTTGAGAAACGTTTGGAGTAGTTGATGCTTTCTTTTGCACCTTCCTTGGAGGTGGAACGACAGGAGCATCTCTGGAGCTTTGAATCACTCGCTTTTCGAGGCCATTGTATCGATGTAGAGAAGAGGGAAAGAGAGAAAGAGAACTCAAGAATCCCAAGGGAAACACAACGATGGTGTAGAGGGAGCAGGAGATGGAGATGGGTTGATGGTGAGAGGTTGAGGGAGAGAAGGTAACTCCGGCGTTATGGCAAGAGAGCTTCCGCCTCTGAGAACTTGTGTGTGTTTCTGTTGAAAGTGAAGAGAGAGGGGTCTTTATATAGGCACTCAAGGGCCAAAAGCCCAAGCTAAGAATAGCAAGAGGCATAGAGATAAGTTTGCATACATTCATGGATCTTTTTTTTTTGGGACATAGATTTCGATGCGCGAATTTGAGTCTCTAAAACTTAGAAGAGACTTGGCTTCCAAGAAAGTAACTCTAACTTGACTTCTAATCTCTCTTTTCTAAAAGTACTCTTTCTTTCCTAAAAGTACTCCTCCTACTCCTTCTCTTCTAAAATTACTACGCTATACCTAAAATTACTCTCTCTTTGTGGAATGTCAACTCTTATCCTTAGAAATAGACTTGAGGCTTAAGTTTCTCAATCAATCTATTGTTCTCAAGTGAATAAGAGACATAATTTATAGTTCTCGAACTCGATTTTTGATCCGATCATTCCATTAGAACACTGTACGACTTAACAAAATGTGAACCTTGATATTTGTGCAAAATAAATAAAATAGTTCTTATTGAAAAATGTTGGGTACATTACAATCCAAGAGTACAGATTGTTTTTATTGGATAACAACGTGTCAAGGGAAGAAGGTGCAGTGTGAGTTTTTCCACTTTTGGTTCATGGAAAAGTAAAGGGGTGGTTCAATGGTCTACCTAAAGGAGAAAAGACCGATCGTGAAGCCTTGGAAGCGGCTTCTCATTGTAGCAGATGCACAGTTGGAAAATGTGAAGATAAAGCTGAACAAGTTGAAGCAAAGCTTGGAAGGGGATTTTCAAGCATTCAAATAGGAATTTAAAGGCCTTTGAATGAAGATGGTCAAGATAATTGCTACTAAAAACATTGGTTTTCTTAAATTGAGCAAGTTTTTAGAGACATGCCGCATGAGTGCAAGACAAGTGGAGATAGATGGCTCAAGGTCATATGAAGAAGCGGTGGCTCTAGTGAAAGGGTAGACCAAGAAGGTCTTGAAGAAGCAGCAAGACAGGGTTGGCCAAGTGCTGAGATGCCAAAGCGAGTTGATGCGATATAAGTATATTCAAGCACGGTTTAAAGGGATGTTGCTATGTGAGAAGAACCAAGGGTCTTGTGGTTGAAAAGAGATGGTGTAGTTTCCATTCCAAGGATGCCAATGAGAGTGGCTCCAATTTTAGAGGAGGTGAAGGTGGTTCTAGATCAAGAAAGAGATGTGCAACCAAATCAAGGTAGCGGTTGTTGTGACTCCTTTGAAGCGTGCTAGAGATTAGAGGGCACGACTTTCAAATAAGGTGGAAACGACAAAGATGGAGGATATTCTCGAGCTCAGAGACAAAGGATGAGGTTGATCCAAGTGATAGAAGCTCTATAGATGTGGATACGAGTTGGAAAATTGTCTGGTCCTAGTTGAGGTATAAAGGGTTTGATCTTTTGCATGTGTATGGAGATGCAGTGAATATGTGTGAAGAGCAAGGAGTAGTGCAATCCGTTATGTTTGATGGAGACCAAATGGAGGAGATCAGACCTACCGATGAAGATATGTGGGTAGAAATGATATGTGGGGCTATGCTAATGGCCATGTTGGTGAAAGCGGTGATGGAGCGTGCTATGATGGTGCAACAAGTGCAAACTTTTATCAAAAGGAACAAGGTGGCCTTGCCTATGGAAGAAAACCAGGATGATGCAGTTTGGTCTCTCTTATTTGGTGGAGCATGATGAAGCAGTAGAAGAGGTGGTCAAAGAGCAGGTAGCTGGAGCTGACAAGAAAGTGGTGCTGATCAACTTTGAAGGGTCAATTGCTGATTGATGATGCTAATCTTGAGTGCAGTGCTAGTGAAGGGATGAACATGGAGTCAAAGAGGGCGGATCTTCCAAGTGCAATAGACATGTTCTATGGTGCAAGATGGAGAACCCCATACGATGGATTTGCTTTCCATGAAGGTATGTGAGAGCTGGTTGAAGGGTGTGATGGTAGATACATCTATGCAATGGGTGATCAAGCAAGTGCATGGGTCCTTGGAAGAGGCCTGCACTTTGTATGGTTGGGAGGGAGGGTGAGGTATATGATGTGGCAGGTCAGGTATGTCAAGTGTGTTTGTTGAGCAAGATGGTGAGCATGATGATGCTCCGTTTGAAGGTGATTGTATGCTTATGGATGCATGGAGTGGTGACGGAATTTTTGGTGCATTCTATATGTACCATTGGTTAGGTGTATGGGTAAAATTCTACTTGTATTTGCTATAAATTGATGGCTATAGTCCAAGTTATGTCTTCAAACCAGGTGGAAGCTATGCTGTGATGCACAAGGTGGGGCAACCCACATGAGGTTTGATAGAAGGTAGGAATAAAATTGTACACATATGGTGGTTTTTTTTGCTTGGTCATGATGTTTGCCAGGTTTTGTAGTTTGTAGAAGAATAAAGATTCTTTATGGTGGACCACAAATGTTCAACAAGAGGGTTGCATAATGATGGTGCAACTAAAGTGTATTGACCATAGAAGATAGCACATGCAAGTATGAATGGGCTAGCAGGTGCATGCATGGGCAATGAAGCAAGTATAAAGTGCAAGTTTGGCCAGGGAGATCGTGAAGTGTATGACTGAAGAGCTTGAGATGTGGAGTGTGTTGGTATTTATGGACTGACAATTAGAGTCTTGGATGCCAAGATATAGAGCTTTGAAGTTTCAGTGAGGGCCAATTTTTTTTAAAGCTAGTTTGACTGCATTATTAGTTGTGCCATCTAGAAGTTTTTTGGCCCTGACTAGGTTTATATGTAGCATCCACCACATACACATGTAGAGAAACCTTAAAAGATATTGATGACCTTTTGAGCACATGTCAATGTTTGGAAGGGTTGTCCAAATTGCAAAAGCGGAAAATTGCTCAAAATTCTTGTAAACTCACTTTGGTTGGTGATGATTTGATGACTTATGGTCAGGATGGAGTGCTACAAAGGGTCCTCTACAAAGAGGATATTGGTATGGTGTTGGAGCAGTGTCATGAGGGAAGCAGATATTAGGGAAAAGATCATATAATTTTTTGTGTGTTTAGAGATGGCTTTTGGTGACCTTCTATTGTATGAGAGTGTACTATTTGTGCAAGACGTGTCATGAGTGTAAGACGATTGGTAGATGATCCACATGGGGTATGATAGCTCAAGATGAATTTGAGAAGTGGGGTTTGGATGCTATTGGTTCACTATCCCAATTGGCAAGTGTAAAGACATACATAGTGGTGGCCATTGATTATCTAATCAAGTGGGTTGAAGCTAAAGTGGTAAAAGAGGTAAATGATCACACGGTTGCTCAATTTTTCTTTGATTGTAATTGTTGCTGGTTTGGAGTGCCTTGGGTGATTATTTACATACATCACTTTCTCACGAAGGGAGTGAATAACACATAGCCTATTGCCATGGAGAAGATAACCGTCCTGCAAGGTAAATGGTTCCTATTTCTTCCCTAAGGCAAGGGCTGACATTATGTCCTTAAAATCAAGGTCAATAGCATACTCATCTATCATGGAAGATATATCATTATGAATTGGTATAGACACCACATTTGCCCTTGGTCATTGTCATAGTGCATTGACCACTTGATTTTTCTTACCCACAGTATGAGAAATATGAAAATTGAATTGTGAAAGAAAACTTTCCCACTCATTTGTTTGTTGAAAATCTTGGTTTGCATCATGAACTACTTGAGACTTTGGTGGTCCGTTTGTAAGATGAACGGAGTCCACGATAGATAGTGCTTCCATGTGTCTACAGCATGTAGCAACTAGTAGCTCTTTTTCATATATTCCCAACACCCATTCATTGGTATTGAGTCTTTAACTTTGATATGCTATGGTATGCCCTTCTTGGAGAAAGAGTGCTCCAAGGGAATTTCCACAAGCATCACATTGGACCTCAAATGGCTTTCGGTAGTGTAAACGTTGGTTGGGAGGTAAGATTTTCTTTAAGTTTATCAAAATCATTTTTCTCTTTAGCAGTCCATGCATACTTAACACTCTTCTTTGTTAAGTCACGTAATGGTCCTACTATTTGAGAGAATATTTTTATGAAGCATCTATAGTATATACCCATACCAATAGAGATTTGTAGTTCATGTAAATTCCTTGGGTTAGACCATCCTTTCATTACCTCTAACTTTGATAGATACCTTATTGAGAGATAAAGTGACCTAAGTATTGAATCTCTTGAAGGAAAAATTCACTCTTCTTTTGGTTAATAAAAATTAATTCTCACTCAAAGCTTGAAGATTATCTATAGATGTTGCTTATGCTCCTTGAGAGAATTGGGGTAATTGATGATATCATCAAAGAATACTCTAGTGAAATTGCGGTAGGGTCTAAAGAATTTCTCCATTAGGCGATTGAATGTGCCTGGAGCATTTATCAAGGCATGGCAAGATATTCATGAAGACCAAACATCGTACAAAAAGCAATCTTTACAATATCTTCAGTCACTATCCTTATTTGATCATAGCCACTTTTTAGGTCAATCCTATTGAAGTAGGTAGGCCTTGTAGCTTATCAAACATAACTTTTCTCATAATATAAGAAATATATTTTTGATAGTGATCCAGTTTAGTGCTCTATAGTCGACACACATAGTATATGTGCCGTCTTTCTTTTTCACTAGAAGAACTAGTAAACAAAAGGGAGAGGAACTAGGCCTCACCATCCCCTTATCTACCAGTTCATGCACTTACCTCATAATCTCCTCTTGATGAGGTTGAGGAACTCTATAATGAGGCTTATTAGGTGATGAGCTCCCAGATAGAAGCTCTATCCTATGGTCATCATCCCCTCGTTTTGGAGGTAAATCCATAGGGATGTCATCAATAAAAACATCTTGGAATCTAGTTAGGAAATTAAAAAACGCTTATTTTTCTTGATTCCTACCACTTGGTTTTGGTAAAACATTAGCATCATTTATGGACTCTTTGACAAAAATCATATACAAGGAAACTAAGCTTTTCATTGACTTATCAAAAGCAGGCGAATTTACAAGAGGTATAGTATGACCCGACTCGTTGGCATCTATATACATGTTCTTCTCCCTGTAGGTGAAATGAATTCTCCTTCCAGGGAACTTCATGCTGGCAGCCATGTGGTTGAACCATGGTACCCCTACGATAATATCCTCATGTTGAAGAAGGGAGATGAAAAATGTAGCTTTGGACATGAAGCCTCAACTTCCCAATCAAGGGAGTAACATAGGCTTACTGTCCCTTGAAATCTCCATCGATAGTTACAATAGGTCCCATCTTGAAAGCTTGTATACCCAACTTAGTGACCAACTCTATTGATATCAAGTTGTGAGTAGAGCCAGGGTCAAAAAGGATGAAGGCATCATGCTCCCTCAACTTTCCCCAAGCATAGGAAAGGGATGACCCTTTGCAATGCGCATCCTCTTTTGGAGCTTCAACTGTGGAAGCTCTAGGAATCTCATTGTGTGCATTTCTTTTGGGGTAATAACAATAACCATGCCCTTGCTCCCCACACTTGAAACACTTATCATCCTTTTGAAAAGCCTCTAGCTCTTCAAGAGAGAGTTTATTTTTACCTTTATAAACTCCCTTCTCCTTCATCTTGTTGTTGTTGTTGTTGGAGCTACCCTGGGAACAATTTTGAGCAATGTTTTTCCCCCTTGAATCATGGTATTTGTTTTCCATGGGCTTGGCATTCCTTTTTGTCCCTGGTTGGTGGATGACTTTGGTGATAGTACTAGGCTGTTGTGAATTGATATACTCGGCCATTTCTTCAAGTAATCCTGCAAAAAATTGTTGCTTTTTTTGGCGAAGTCTATCTTTTGAAAGACTTTAGCTTTGAGATGTAAATTCCAAAACTTGTCCATATATTTGTGGATAGACTCAGTGGAGAGTAGCTTCAAACTCCACCATTCGGTGAGCACTTTATCTTTGGCGTCGATTGCAAGGAATTGTTTCATGATGGAAACTCGTAGAGTTTTCCATGTCTTTGGAGATTTTCCATTGCCACAAAGGCTAACCCACCATTGTCGAGAAGATTTTTGAAAGTTCATAGTTACATGACATAGCTTGGAGGACTCTGTGAAGCCCTCGTCTCCAAAGGACGCATCAGATTGCTGGATGAAGGCCAAAAGTTTTTCGGTAGCACCAAAGGCGCCATCATATGTAAGAAAAGAGATACTCTTTCCTCCCTCTTTGAACTTCTTAAGCTTATAGGACCTATTCCAAGAAACATAGGACTTGCAATGTCCCCTCCTCTTGTATTCTCTAGGAGAATAGACATTGCTTTCATTGAAAGAGGAGGAAGATGACAAAGAAGGAGAAGAGGGTGACCTCTTTGTTGCCTATTTTTTCCTTTGTTTCCTCTCTTCCCTTTTAGAGTGACAAAGAGGGTGACCTCTTTCTTGCCTATTTTTTCCTTTGTTTCTTCTCTTCCCTTTTAGAGTGACAAGGAGGAGGACTATAGGATGATATTTTTCTCTTGGGAGGAGTTTGGGATCGTCGAGACTATCGTATTTGTGGAGACACATCTTTAGAGGAATTGGGAGATTCACTTCTTTCTTGTTCATTAGATTCTTCCTCTTCTCTTATTGGAGAGAGTCTTCTTTTGGAAGTCTCAACAAGAGGATTCCTAAGCTCTCTCTATTTTTGGAGAGGTAGGAAAATCCCATAAGCACGAAGTTTTTGAGTAACTTTGGCTTGCAAGGTAGGGTTGCCCATAGCTTGTTGCAAACTAGTAACAATATAGTTCACAAACAGTGGGGAATCATCAGTAGCACCTTCATGTGCAAAATCAAAGTTGTCAATATGCATTCTTCTCTCTTTATTATTGTCAGCCATGCTAACTAAACTTATGTATATTCTACTTTGTGATTTGGTACCCTCAAAAACCTTAGTTGCTACTCTTCTTTACCTTTGAAAATTAGCTCTCAAGGAGCCACACCCGTGGTTTAGAGACTGTTGATTGCAAAGAGTAGTAGAGAGGGTCTAACATTGCTTGGTTGATTCTGAGCTTTCTAGTAGCTCAATAATGGTTAAGCCAAAGGCAAGACCCGAAAGACTCCATTATTAAGTCTATAGTCCAATGGTGCACCTCAAACTAAGTCCTATTCAACCAATTTAATAGATCCCTGTCCCAATTACCCTCTTGCATTCAACATGTCCAACCTTTTATGGACAACTTAAGGACCTCTCTTATTAAGCAAGAAAAGAGAAGCTATTGAAAAATCACTTGGAGATGTTGCTTGTGTTCCCACTCCAATGAACTTACGGTAGGGTCTAAATATTCTCTCCATCAAAAAATTGAATGTGGTTGGTGCATTGGTCAAGCCAAAAGGCATGACTAGATATTCATAAAGACCAAACGTTGTACAAACACGGTCTTTAGGATATCTTCATCCACTATCCTTATTTGATGATAGCCATTTTTTAAGTCAATCCTACTGAAGTAGGTAGAGCCTTGTATCTTATCAAATAGATAATCTACCCGAGGCACAGGAAATCTGGTTTTGATAGTGATATGGTTTAGTGCTTGATAGTCCACACACATACGGTATGTACCACCTTTCTTTTGCACTAAAAGGACTGGAGAACAAAAGGGAGAGGATCTAGGTCTCACCATCCCTTTGTCTACCAATTCTTGTACTTGCCTCATGATCTCCTCTTGTTGAGCTTTGGAAACTCAATAAGGAGGCTTGTTAGGTGGTGAGCTTCCTGGTAGGAGCTCAACTTGATGGTCATCATCCTCTTGTTTTGGAGGTAAGTCCGTAGGGATATCATCGATGAAGGCATCTTGGAATCCATTTAGAAAAGTAGACAAGTCTAAATCTTCTTGATTCCTACCATTTTCCTTTGATAAACCATTAGCGCCATTAGTGGATTCTTTGACAAAATTCATGTACTAAGAAATTGAGCTTTTCATTGACTTAAAAGCTGGTGAATTTACAAGTGGTATAGTAGGACTAAACTCATTAGCATCTATATACATGTTCTTTCCCCTGTAGGTGAAGTAGATTCTCCTTTTAGGGAACTTCATGTTGGCAGCCATATGATCAAACCATGGCACCCCTAGGATATCATCCTCATATTGGAGAGGAGAGATGAAAAAGTCTTCTTTGTCGACATATCTTTGGACATGAAGCCTCAACTTCCAAATCAAGGGAGTAACGGAGGCTTGCTGTCCCTTGAAAGCTTTGTTAGCCATTACAATATCTCCCATCTCAAAATGTTGAATGCCCAACTTGGTGGCCAACTCCATTGATACGAATTTGTGAGTAGATCCAAGGTCAAACAAGATGAAGGCGTCATTCTCCCTTACCTTTCTCTAAGCATAGGGCAGATATCCTTTGCAATGAGGATCCTCTTTTGGAGCTTCAATGGTAGAGGCCCTAGGAGTCTCAATGCGAGCATTTTTCTTGGGGCAAGAACGATAGCCATGTCCTTGCTCCCCACACTTAAAACACTTATGGTCCTTGCAAAAAGACTCAAGCTCTTCATGAGAGAGTTTGTTTTTACCTTTGTAAACTCCCTTCTCCTTGGACCTATTATTGTTGTAGTTGTTGTTGTAGGAAGTGCCTTGGGAAGAATTTTGGGCATTGGTTTTTCCATTTGCATCATTTTTGTCTTTTTTTTCCATGGGTTTGACATTCTGTCTAGCCCCTTGTTAGAAATTGATGCAGAAAGCAACCATGGTGTGGTGGATTACTTCGGTGATAGAACCAGGTCATTGAGAGTTGACATACTCGGCCATTTCTTCAGGAATCCTGCACAAAATTATTGCTTTTGCTGACAAAGTCTATATTTTAGAAGATAGTAGCCTTGAGATGTAAATCCCAAAACTTGTCCACATACTTGTGAATAGACTCATGTGAGGGAAGCTTCAAACTACACCATTCGCTACGTACTTTGTACTTTGCATTGCTTGCAAAGGAATTGCTTCATATTGGAAATTTGTAGAGTTTTCCATGTCTTTGGGGCTTCACCGTTACCACAAAGGCTAGCCCACCATTGACGAGCCGATTTTTGGAAGTGCACAGATACATGGCATAGCTTGGAGAACTTCGTGAAGCCCTCATCTCCAAAGGCCGCATCAAATTGTTGGATAAAGGCCAATAATTTGTCAGTGGCCCCAAAGGTGCCATCATCGGTGATAAAAGAGATACTCTTTCCTCCCTCTTTGAACTTCTTGAGCGTTTGTGATCTTCACCATGCAGGGTATGATTTGTGATGTCCTCCCCTCTTGTATTCTCTAGTAGAATAGCCATAGATTTCTTCAGGAGAGGAGGAAAGCGAAGAAGAAGGAGAAGAGGGTGACCTCTTTCTTGACATTTTCTTCCTTCGTTTCCTCTCTTCCCTTTCGGACTGATAAGGAGAAGGACTCTGTGTTGACCGTTTCCTCATGGAAGGAGTTGGCGATCGTCTAGACTGCCATCTTCTTGGAGCCACATCTTCAAAGGAAATTATGGATTCATTACTTTTTTGTTCTTTGGATTCCTCCTCTCGTATGGGAGAGAGTCTTATTTTGGGGGTCTCATCAAGAGGCCTCCTAAGCTCTCTTTCCTCTTGAAGAGGAAGGGAAATCACATAAGCACAAAGTTGTTGAGTAACTTTGGCTTGCAAAGTAGGGTTTCCCATATCTTGATGCAACCTAGTAACAAGATAATTGATAAACATGGGGGCATCATCATTAGCACCTTCATGTGCAAAATCAAAGTTATCAATGTTCATTCTACTCTCTTGGTTATTGTCAGCCATGCTAATTATACTTATTTGTTTACTTAGTGTATTCTTTGGCAATTCAAAACCTTAGTTGCTACTCCTCTTAGCCTTTGAAAATAAGCACTTAAGTATCTACACCCATGGCTCGAATTGGTTAATTATAGACAGTAGTGGGATGGGTCTAACATAGCATAATTTCTGAGGGATAGCTCCTTTCGGACTTCTTATTTTTCAATAATGGTAAATCCGTAAGAAAGTCTAAAAAGACCCATTATTAAGACCAAAACTCCCGAGGTGTGCACCATATCCCACATAGTGGACTCAACAAAACCGATAATAGATCACAGTCCCACTTACCCTAATATAATTAACAAAATCAACCATAAATAGTCTACTTAAGGACCTCTCTTCTTAATAAAGAAAAGAGAAACCAAATTCTCTGATACAAACGTGATGGAAATGTCTTATGAACATTTTTGAGCATTTTTGTGAGATTACTTTGAGATTAGAGTGAGCATTTTTGTGAGATTACTTTGAGAACATAGAGGGTGAACGTTATTGATGGTAGCAACATGAGCATAGTACTTAATTAACTTGGCATGAACAATACTTTTGCAAGAGAGAGAGTATTAGAGAACATGACAATAGTTGAGGACCGGATTTGCTTGGAGCCTGTCCCCCCTCCAAAAGGCGTTTGTATTATAGATTCTCCTATCAAGAGAGACTTGTTACAATACAATATTTTTGTTCCTTGTGACCTTGGTGATGCTATGAAGATGGAAAGATTCATGCATCTCAATCTTAACATAAAATTTGCAAAAAGCATTAACTATCCCAAGTCTCAATCCCAAGGCCTCAAACACCTTCGAAGGTGGAGAGAGCTAGCGGGGAATGAGGGTAGGTAAAAGGAAGAAGAATCATCCATAGGAGAAAGAAATAGTTCCTCACTTATTATCACTCTTCTTGCTTAGTATAGCATAATAGCATAGTAATGAATATGAAGAAGATGGCAAGCTTAAGCATTAAAGCATGGATCTTGGTAGGATTTGCATTTGATAGCCAAGAGTGTTGGTGTAGGCTCTCCACTTCTCAACAAAATTGGAGAAGGAGATGGAGCTCTTGAACTTTGCACTCCACACAATGAGAGAATGTGTGTGTGTGGGAGAGTATACCCCCCTCTCATGCTTGGTCCACACCTCTCTCTCTCTCTCTCTCTCTCTCTCTCTCTCTCTCTCTCTCTCTCTCTCTCTCTCTCTCGTATTATTTAATTATTTCATTTGGACATGTGTCCTCTTTTTCCTCTTTGAGAGAAAGAATTTAATTATTTATTTTTATGTATCTAAATTCTCATTGGACCCCTTTAAAACCTATCCAATAGCATTCAAGCACATCATGAGGGCCACATGTGGAGGATCATTTGACATGTGTCTTATATGCTTATTAAGTCATTTGGTTTGAATTGAATACTTCAAGCACTTAGTCAATAAAGCATGGAAACTCTGATGCTTCTTGAGAGTTTATCTTTGAATTGAATACTTCAAGAACCTTAGTCATTTAAGCATGTGAGAAACACCTCAAGCTTTTGGGCAAGGTTTCAAGTTCATAGATGAAAAGCACATCCAAGATTTTATCTTTTCCTCTATGATATTTTTTGCAAATTTTTCATTATAGGTATGAGGCCGTGATTTGCATGCATTGGCACATGTTGGGAGATTAAGGGATTGAATCCTCTAAATATGTTTAAGACTATGAAAAAACTACCATCTACTTCTTGAGGGTGAAAATCAACAAATCTTCCTCCACCCTGTTCAAGTAAGTAGCTATCCACACCATTTTGGGTTCATCTAGTCATGCTACTTTGCTCGCTTCACAAATTCTAGCCCATTATAAGATTCATCTATTAATCTTGTTGACTCTTTTTTGATTCTTGTTTGGGATTTTCTAAGACAATATTCCGATCCTATATGGTATAGCGTTTAAAGTGTGCTAACAAACACATGTCAAACTCCTCCCCATGTTGCCCTCATAAGGTGACTAAAGCCTATTGGTTGGCCTCTAAAGGGGCCCAATGAGAATTTGGTTTGTTTAAATAACTGTTTAAGAATTATTCAAGACCTCTCTCTCAAAGGGAAATGTAGGACACTTGGCCAAAGACTACCTCTATTTCTTGTTATGACTTAATCATGTGATTGGCCATTGAGGAGGTCCAATCATTTCCAAGCTAGAGCTAGGAAGAGGTGTTGACCCAAGAAAGGAGGGGGTAGCTTGACCATATATACTCTCTCACACACACTCTGATTCTCATAGAGTGGTGTGCACAAACACCATCTCCTTCTCCAAGCTTGAGACGTTGAGAGCCTACACCAGCAACTCTTGGCTATGGAATGCAAATCCAACCAAGATCCATGCTCCAAAGTGCATGCTTTCCATATCCTTCATCTCCATTACTATGCTATTATGTTATGCTAAGCAACACAAGTAATAACAAGTGAGGAGTCTATTTCTTTCTTGTATGTTACTTCTTCTTCCTCTTCCCTTCCCTCACTCCCTACTAGCTCTCCACCTTTAAAGGTTTTTGAGGTCTTGGGATTGAGTGGATATGTTAATGCTTTTGCAAGTTAATTAAGGGCATAATTTTGGTGTATGAATTCTACCATGTTCATTGCACCAACAAGGTCTCAAGGTACACAACCTTGTATTGTACTAAGTCTCTCTTGATGGGGAAATCTATAATACAAAATCCTTTTGGAGGGGTGACCATCTCCACATAAATCCTCTCCTCAACTGTTGTCAATTTCTCTAATCCTTTCTCTCTCTCATTTACAAGAATTGTTCATGCCAAGCTAATAAGGTGTAATTTTTATTTTGGTACCTTTGATCAATTACTCTTCTTATGCTCTTTAAGAATTATCTTAAAGAAAATGCTCATTATTATAATTTCAATTTCCACTACAATCAATGTTATAGCCATATTCCATTAGAGGGAGAACAAGCTTTTTCTCAACCAAAAGAAAAGTGAAATTTTCCTTCAAGAGATTCAATACTTAGGTCATATTATCTCTCAAGATGGTATCAATATGGATCCATCAAATTTAGAGGTAATAAAAGCATGGCCTAATCCAAGGAATCTACATGAGCTAAGAAGCTTTACAGGTATGTGTGCATACTATAGATGCTTCATAGCAAAATTTCCTCAAATAGCAGGACCATTACGTGACTTAACATAGAAGAACGTTAAGTATTCATGGACTGCTAAGGAGAAAAAAGCTTTTGACAAGCTCAAAGAGAAGCTTACCTCTCAACCAGTCCTCATGATTTCGGGTCTCTCAAAGCCATTTGAGGTCCAATGTGATGCTTGTGGTGACTGTTGCTGGGTCAAATGCATACAGTGTTGCTCCACATGATCACCCATGGTTACCCACAAACTCTCACCCTCACAGACTTGTGTCGGGTTCACCAGAAATATGTCGATAAGTTGGCGTGCTTGCCAAGAAGGTACTGAATGTCTGGCTATGAGAGCTTGTGAGGAGGTAGCAAAGGATTCACTCCATGAAGTGTGGTGTTTGGTGTTGAATACTTTAGGGGCATCCATAGAAGTCTCTCTCTCACCCTCTCATGTACACATAGAACTCTCAAAATAAGATAAAGATGAAAAATCCAAGATTTGATCATATCTAATCAAGAGTAGAATGAAATAATTTATTGATGCATTTATAAAGACTGATCTTTGTCTTCCAAAAAAACCCTGAATTGTGAAACTGTAATTTTGTACTCACAAAGATGTATATATTTTTCCTAGCGATTGAAATGAGTTGTGAATATAGGTCTTCATGGTTCATAATCAATCAAGACTCACCTTCTAGAGAAAAGTAAATATGTGCACAACTAATGAGTTAGAATTATCTACGAGTGGTAGAAAAATGGAGAGTGAAGAGAGAAGAATATCTTGCAGTCTTTCATGTTTTAAAAGAATACAATTCTTTGTTGGAAGTGAGTTTTTTGGTTTAAACACAAATTAATCCTAAGAGATTGTACATTATGAAAAGGGTGAAAGTTGGCATCATGTGGGTTATTCATTTAAGATAATATAAGCATATAGAAAAGGCTATGGTAATGGCTGGTAGCTAAAGATAGAGATAGAGGCTTATGTAGAGATAGATAGATGATTATGGAGCAAGATAATTGGAAAGATAGATTAGCAAAGAATGTAAGGGAGAGAGAGATAGATTTGTCTAGAGAAGGAGATAAAGTTAAAATATAGGTTGGATTAGAGATGGAAAAGAAAACAACAAGAAAACAACAAAACCTCAAAGAAAAACACATCTTAGTTGACAAACCCTTCAGGAGTTATTCGCCATTTTGATGGAGAGAGAAGAAGAGGAAAGACTTCAAGCCTTGATTGATGCATCAAGTTCAAGTCCTTCTTTGATTAGAGTTGATCTTCAAAAGATTGCTTACAAGTTTGACTAGTCTTCCTTAAGAAGCAAGTGTAGGCTTAGGCTTATGTTTGTGGATAAGTACAAGCATACATTAATCCTCTCACTCCCTAATGAATGGTTTTCAAGGAAGAAGATGTCCTCTTTTATAGGTGAAGGGAACCCTCTAGTGTTACACAAGAAAGAGAGGAGCCAATGTGAAGAGGAACTTGCAAAGTTTGAAATGGGTTGTCCTTGCATGATGTGGGCAGACTGGGGTCCACCATTTTGAGCATATATCCTCAATGTGGCTCCAAATAAAAAAATAAAAAAGGGGGCAAAAACTGCTCATAAGCTACGGCCCCTATTTTATATACTTTTTCCAATTTGGATTGGAACCATGTGCAAAAAAATCATCAAAATAGGGTGTCTTTCTGGCAACAAAAGTCTTCTTGAGGTCCCCTTAGCCTAGAATTTCATTTGATTCCAATGGACACCTCATTCTATATGAAAGCATATCATATCTCCTTGACAAATTTTTATAAAAATATGCTCGATAATATTAGCATTAAAATAGGTGCATCTTTGAAAATTATGTAAGGTCGTGTCCCACTAGGATTTGATTCCTTCCTAGTAGCTAATTAAAAAGAAATATAAGAAAGATACATAGAATATATATATAAAAAGTCACAAAATGATTCTCCTAGCATTTGTTCCTACTATGTGCGTGCCACAATACGACATCGCTCTCAAGCGTCACACCATTTTGGTACTCAAACAAAGTCAAAATGCTACGATACTTTAGGAGGAGGTCTAAGGTGAACTATCCTATCAAGTTTAGTCACAACTTGGCAAAATACCAAAATCAAAATCCATCATGATCAAGGTCGTGAAAACTGCAATAGAACTATCCAAAAAGGTTTCCCTATGGTCTATGAACACTCTTCTATGGTCAAAACATAAAAACACAACCATTTATGCACTCAAAACAATAGATTTAGCTCACAGAAAAGCCATTGTGAGCCACAACAAAGTTAAGAATGATTATATTTAACTACAAACAAGGAACACTGCAATTGTTGAAAATGATTTTGGATTAATAGAGCTTGAGAAAGACAGATTACAAGTTTGCTTGAGAGGATTTATTCTCAAAATCTCCAAAACTTAGATAAAGAGATACAGGTTGCTCAAAACTCCAATTAGGAACTATTAACTCAAATTTTACAAAAGTATGGCTTAGTAATCATTTGGATCAATAATCAGAGTTTCTCTTATTTGCAAAGCTTTCCTCAAAAGAAAAATAGGAGTACAAAATTGATGACTTTGTGAAGAGGTGGCCGACTAGGAGGGTGGTTGTTTGGTCCATTTGCTAACATTGCCTCCTTCCTAGTTGTTGCATGTCCTTATGCAAGCTTGGTATTCCAACTTTGTTTGCAACTCTGTCTTTAGTAGTCGAATGTGCGCTTTTCTAGGGTTTTGGTGATCCTTTTGAACTTTTCCACCTTGGTCACCATGTCAGCTTGGATTGCTAGATCTTTGAAGGGCTTACTAAGGATTGCGCTTTGATAGGGAATGTATTGAGCTGATAGATCCATGGTCATGGAATTAAAGATGGTGGATTCCATCTCAAAGAACTCGGTCATGAATGCCTCTTCAAAAGTTTTCATATAATGCGAGGGTAGAAACATGACCCGCGCGTACATTCCTATGATGATATTCCTTTTAGGGACTTTTGTCTCCTGGTTTTAAGCTATGCCATATGTACCTTTGAGGAACACTTGCCAAGGGTGATGCAATGCTTCAATTTCTTCAAATGATGTGATGTAGGTTATGATCATCTTTCCTACTTTGACTAACATCTGGTAGGTGATGTCGGAAACATGTGTTACTATCACATGTAGGGTGTGTACCATAAATGACTCAGTTGGCCTGTAGTTGTTGATAGCTTTGACAATACTAGATAGTTTAGTACAAAAGGTTGCCTGCTCTTGCATACTTCATAATTCTCCCAAGACTTTCATCTATTGATAGGGTAGAAAGTTGGGTCAATATTGATATGATGGGGTGCACTGCAATAGGTCATTTTGTCCTATAGCCGCTTCTTGAACCACTTCTTGTGCCATAGAGGTTGATTCTCTAGGATTGTGAGCACTTGATCCATCGATATAGGCACATCCGTGTAGTCTCCCTTATTTTTTGGTTCAAGTGCTAGAATAAGGAGTTTCTTTTCCATAAGAGAGCTTTCTGCTTGATCAAGTGGCAGGAATAAAATTTTGCGGCCAAAATTTTGGACCACTTTGTCAGGCTTGATCATTAATAGAGTTGCAAACTCCAAGACCTTGAGCTCATACTGCATGTACTCCTTGTGTGGCGGGTCTTTAATCTCAACTATCCACCTTTTTGTTTGATGTACTTGGTAGATCTACTAGCGATAGATGTACCCTTATGGTCTCTACTTCTATTGATGGTGCTAGTGGAGCTGGTATCACTACCTTTGCTTGCAGGGCACTGATTTCCATGTCCTTTTCTTGAAGCTCCTTTGTGTGTTGTTCAAATTGGGCGGCTATGTCAACTTGTGCGTTAAATAGATGTTCCTTCAGTGTATGGATCTCTTGGTATTTTTGAGCTTGTATGGAAATATGGTATGCCTTCATTATTTGGCGGTGATACTTTTCTTGAGCTAGAATTTCTATGACAATGTTGAGCTCCTCAATAACTACATATGGTTCTTGTGAAGTAGATGGAGGAGTTGTGTCTTGCATTGCTAGGAGTTTGGAGAGAGTGTTCTTTATGACATTGTACAAGTTGCTTAGCTTTGCATTCCAGTGATGTTCCTTTTCTGATCGTTCTTCTAGTCACTACATCT
Organism: Adiantum capillus-veneris; assembly: GCF_014529385.1. Lineage (NCBI taxonomy): Eukaryota > Viridiplantae > Streptophyta > Polypodiopsida > Polypodiales > Pteridaceae > Adiantum > Adiantum capillus-veneris. The sequence goes on from NC_140954.1 coordinate 135,482,663, forward strand.
CCACTTGCATTTCATTGCTAACTGCAATGTGGGCTTGTAGGTCACAAAAGTATCCTTCTGCTTTCCTTGTCACTCGTTCGAGTCCTTCTTCAAAGTTCTTTATGTCTTCTTGGAGGCCTTGTATTTGTAGATGCAGCTTGCATTCTCTACCTTTTCCACACGCCTCCTTTTTAGCATCTTGAGCATCTAGGTCCCTGAGCTTGGATATTTCTCATTGGAATTTGAATTGAAGCTTTATTGCTTCTAAATGATCTTCTAGGTCAAAATCTTGTATAAGCCGGTCAGCATCTTCAATGACGTATCTTCAATGCAGTGATACTGGGCTTATTTCTTGATTTATAAGTTGTCAGGAGGTCCCAAGCACCAACTCTTGTCTTTATTTCTAATCTAGTGCTTTGTTTTGGTCTCTTTCTTTGGTTGTCTTTGATTTTTCTTTGCAGCGTCCTTATTCTCTTGGCCCTCATGAGCCGTCTTTGTCTCCTTTTGGCCATCCTTACCTTCCTCAAAGTCTTTTGGCTTAGGTGAGGCTTGATTTTGATTGGCATCTTTCTTTCAAGATTCTTGTTTGTCTTCATTATTTGGTGGTGGTGTCGTTGGTTTGGGTGAAAATTGTTTCTCGGTCTCAATGTGAGCATCTTGTGTTTCATTCGTTATTCCTTCCCTTAGTGGTTGTTCCTATGTTGTGTCTTGACCCTTGGGAGAGTCCTCTAGAGACTTTAAAGTCATCCACTTTTTGTTTTCATAATCTTCTTTGGCTCTCTACTCGGCCTTTCTCTTGAGTACTTTATGGATGTGTTGCTCAAAGGTGCCGACGAGCTACACTTCCTCGACCACTTTTCTCCTTCTAAATTGTTTGATTTTCTCTACTTGCTCAACTTTCCATCGTTCTAAATTATTGTTGAGCTCCACCTCATCTTTGTCATTACATCAGATCTTGTTTCATCCACTTTCTTTTTCTCCTCGGTAAGCTTTTTTAAGTCGCTCCTCTTATAACCTCTGAGCCTTTTCCATGGATGTGTGCATCTCGTTCATTGGTATTTGCTCCACTATATTGCTTCTATTTCTCACCAAGGGAATGATGATAACATCTTCCCCCTCTTCCTCAAAGGTTGACTTAAATTCAAACGACATGTCTTTGTTTTTTGGCTTTATTTTGCCATTGAGCTCAATATTTGTATGTTGCTTTGCTATATGTGACTTTGGTAGCTTTTTCCCCTTGTTCTTCTTTTGGTTGGAGTAGAGGAAGAACCTCCTGTTGCTCTAATGTAATGTTTTTGCTTTGTGTAATAAATCAAGCTAGGACTCCACATGTGGTAGTTGATCTATCATTCCCAATGCTTGATAGGCAATCCATGTCAAAATTGGGGCCCATGTTCATGTAATCTTTATTGAGATCGCTACCCTTTACATTAACTTCTATCAAATTTTCTAGGATGTAATTGTCAAGGTCACATTTGATCACTCTTTACTCGACGAGCCCCATAGACACTACCACTACAATGTGTAGGTTGGGCTCTGTATATCTTGGTGGCTTCTAAAACTTCAAGTGATGAGAGATGAGCCACAAAGATAGCTTCATCTTGGTGTATATCAGATCCTTATGAGTAAACCTGTGTTCTTGTTGTTTTATGAAAGCCTTATCATTGTTCGTCTTGCAAAGAAGATTTTGATTGCCCGCTGGTTTGTGTAGGGTTTGGTTGATTAGCTCATCTGTTATCTACACTTTAATTGTAGCTCCATCCTTATTGGTTAAGGTTGCTTCTCCATTATACTGGATTGAGCTCATCAAATCATGTTCTCTTTGGAACTCATGTGCTCTTTGGGACTCAAAAAGGTATCTAACTGCAAGCATATTGACCCTTCAATTACCTCCCTCTGCTTGTTTAGTGTTCATAGGTCTTTGGGAAATATTTTTGTCTTCACTTTGTTCCATCGACCGCTTGGAACTTGTTGATGAACACATTAGCTAATAATTTTTCCAACTCTTTTTCAGGGATGTGAGATTTCTCATTGGATGAGATGTTGATGACTTCATATGATGGTGCAACCTCCCACTCCTTCTAGGCCCTTCTACGAGGCATTATTGTACAAGAAAATCTCTTGAAATTTATCAAAAGGTCGTCAAAAAAGTCAAAAATGCAAACTTGACCATAAAATTAAAAATGAGCCTAACTTGAAAAAAAGTCCAAACTTAACCAAATTTCATCTAGCACAACTACATGTACTAGGTCACGTGGTCACATGTCAAATTTGGGTATGAGGTACATCGATCACAATCCATGTTGGAACACATTTTGACTTCTAATGACACCATTTGATTAAGAATGTCATGGGGATGCTATGGTTCAATTTTATTTTAATCAAGATCATTGGTTAGAGATTTATGCCACTTCTTGGAAATTTTCAAAGACTTGGAGAAATTTGGCCCTTTGGCTAGGGTTTTGAGATCCAATTGGCTTGAAACTTTAGGGTTAGGCTTTTCTTGACAAGTAGGTTGGTATGTTTCTAAATTGGAAAGCTAGAAATGGAACATGGATTGCAATCCATGTTTGGCAGCCTTTTGAGGTGAAACTTGGTGCACATGTTCCTATAGCCTATTCTAATATACTGGTGAAATCTCTTTAGATTTAGACAAGTTTTTCCCAAATTTACCCAATTTTCTGGTTTATGGCCTAATTTGGTCCAACGTTTCCATATTTGGTTTTTGGTGATATCTTTGATCTCTCCTAGTGATTGCTTTGTCTAAGAATTAGCCCATGTGATGATTGAAAGCTGAAACATAGCCCCAATCCGTGTTGTCTATTGATTTTTACTACTTTTGGATTTTGATTGGACCTCTCAAGCCTTCTAGCAAGTTTGGCCCACTTTCCAAGCATATTTTGCATTCATCGAGATATAGTTCACTATCTTTTTCAACACCAAAAATTTGTAAAAACCAAAAATTTTATCACTTGCACTCTAAAATTGCTTAACTTTGACACTTGGATCACTTTATGCAGCAGAACATTGAAATTTTGACACATATCACCATATTTGACCTGTATCATCAACTGGCACTCAGATTTTGGGAGATTTTTCCCAAGAGTACATGGATCATGATCCATGTTTGGTGAGTATTTTTTACAAAACTTTGTGGGAAGTCTTGGGACATGCAGTTCCCTAAGCTAGTTGTGCCTTTTTTTTAAGTTTTGATCAATTTTACACATTATGGATCAAAATGACCATTTGGGGACTAATTTTTTGATTTCCTTTGAATTTTGGTTGATCAATCGCATTGCATAGGTGCTTTTGAGCAATGGGGTAATCCTCACATTGTTTTACATATTTCTTGATATCCATGTATAGAGTTGGCTACTACATTCCCACCAGAAGTATCGCTTTTGTAGTTTTGTTAATTTGCCCAATATTGCATGGTTTGTTTACCAAATACAATAGTGTCTGGTGATCCATAAAACATATAATTTCTTTTTATGAGAAGGTAATGTATAACGTTTTGACGGCATAGATCAGTCCCAATCCCTCTCTTTTTGTGGTTTGTGTAATTTAGCTCCATACTATTGATTGTCTACTGGAGTAACAAATTGAAAAATCCATATTGTTCTCTCAAGGTTGTGCTAAGATGCATCCAATTGCATATGCCGACATGTCTACGTGGACATGGAAGATCTTTGTTCCAATTTGGAGCTTTCAAAATTGGAGCAAAAATTAGTCTCTACTTTAACTATTGAAACACATTTTTGCATTCTTTAGCCCACTCAAACTTTGTGATGAGAGCATAGAGAGGTTTTGCAATGACTGCATACATATAGATAAACCTTCGGTAATAGCCGCAATGGCCCATAAAGACTTAAGCCTCTCTAACTTTGGTGGGTCTTGGAAGAGAAAAAATCACCTTTATCTTCTCAAGATCTGTGGAAATGCCATTTTTTGACACAATGTGTCCTAAAATCTTCCCCAGTCTTACCATGAAGGCACATTTTTTAGGATTCAAACATATGTGATAGGCTCTACACTTTTTGAAGATCTTCAACTGCTCAACATATTCATTTCTCATTAGAGAATGCTCACACAAGTCATCCATATAAATTTATAATAATTTTCTTTGGATATTCTTAAGTGCATGACTCATCAACATTTGGAATGTGACAGGTGCATTGGTCAAGTTGAATGGAATCACCCTATAAGAAAATATGCCCCATTCTACTGCAAAAGATGTTCTATGTTGATTCTATAGCTTTATTGTGAGCTGATTATAGCCCAAAAATCCAATAAAGAAAGATGTAAGCTTCCTTGTCTACAACTCTCTCAATCACATGATATGTAATGGTTAAGGGATAGCTACCTCTTATCATGGCAACATTTACCTGTTTGAGATTCACACACACATGCAATTTTCATTGTTTTTTGGGCACTACCATGATTGGTGACACCCATTCCGTGTGTTCAATCTTGTAGATAAACTCTACCTCTTTAATCTTATCTTGTCTTCTTTAATTTCCTTTGTAAATGTCTCATTGTAAGTATAGGAACGTCGTTTTTGCATCTTAGAATCACACTTAAGGGGTATTTCCTTCGCAAATGTCTCATTCTAAGTACATGGATGTTGTCTATTCAACTTAACATCACTCTTAAGGGTTCTACTCCCTTAAGATCCTAATTGTAAGGGCCAAGAAAATAGATCTCTATATTTTTTGAGAGTAGCAATTAAAGACCGCTTTTCCTCTTCGGTGAGATTCATGACTATGCAAGCCATTTTTGGTTCTTCTCCTGGTTCAACTAGGTTATTTATCTTGACATTTTTAGGCCCATCATACATCGTACCTAGTTCCTTGAGCTCCCTTATTGATTGTTGAATCATAATTTTTTATCCTAGACGGTGTACTTTTTATAGTGAAAGGGTGCATCAAATTTCTCAATGATAGACTCCACTTCACTTTCGATCTCCTTTGTCCAGACTTCTTTCAAAGTTTGTTTCAATTTTTGATATTCATGTTTTCGTTCAATTTTGGACATCTTTGCTGATGTTTTGGTTGTGTCCTTGGGTTTCTTTTTTCTTTTCTTCCTTGGATTTATTTGTAGAGACACTAATTTAATGGTTTTCGTGTGATTTTGTCTCAAACACAGTCATCTCCTTCCACGAGCATGAGATACTACGTTTTTGCTCATGATTTGAGGATTTGGTTTCGTTGTTTTCCCACTCAATTCATCTGGTATCTCCTTTGTATTCTCAATTCTTGGTTGGGAAAGTCAAATAAGATTGCCTTGTTCTCTTTAGGTTTTTCCTCATTTTCTCAGCTTGTAGAGACCTCTTCCTCAACATCGTTTCCTAGTTCATCAGTCCGCGAGTCATGAAACTTCTCATCGTCGTTGTCACTAACATCTCAAACATAAATCTTGTCCACTACTCATTTGCAATCAGCTGTTTCAAGAGTTTTTGCTATCTCAATTATCACTCCTGGCTCTATGCTAGCGTTTATCATTGGGAAGAGCATTATGTCATACGCATCTTCATCGCAAAATGTTATGGGTGTTAGCTCATTCACACAAACATCTAGATTCTCTAGTATTTGCTGCCAACAAAAGGGTTCAAATAACTCCTCTCAAAATGACTCTCATACATAAATAATATCCTCTATTGATTGTTGTTGGATATAGTCTTTCTTTTTTAGGCTTTAACATTTAGATTCTTCACGCATCCAAACATGCGCTTGTTTCATCAACCAAGCGGGTAATGGTGTTTTGGATTTCATAGTTATATCAAAGTCTTGCACTGAGGTTCAACTTACATCTTTGTAACTATGGTCCTTTGTGTTGAACCTTGTTGTTATAACTTTATGCCTCAAGTAGAGATAGTCATAGCCCCAATCTCGAACCATTCTGAGTTGATGCATGAATGGTTTCTCCAAAATAACCTCAAAGTTGTTGCTTCTCCCAAAGTCTACTATGGAAAATGTATACTCACACTCAACCCCACAAGAGGATACAATATGGTTTTTCAAGAAAACCCAAGGGTCTCTCTACAAATCCAACTGCTAGTTTCAATCTCATACGTGTTTTCCTGAAATCTGATCTTTCCTATTTCTCCCAAATTTCCTTAGTTGCGATGTCTCCCCAGTCCCACTGTCAAGTATAGCTATCTTTTTCACTTATTTTTACTCAAGTGGTAAGGTGGCGTTTCCTTCTTCTCCTTCACAATAGTCACCCACCTTATTCATTGCTATAGACTTTTTGTTAGCAGCAAGCCATCTCGGATAACATTTTTTGGACTTTTATTGTAAAAACACTTATTATTTTGATAAATTGGGAATGTTGTAACTCCTACTTTCCAGATGAACAAATGTAATTGATGAGCCGGGGCTACTGGCTTCTAGATTGTATCAACTTATTTTAGTTAGAGCTCCTAGATTATTAGTTTTGACCAAAGAAACCTTGGCTAAGGTATAAAAGCCAATTTTTGTAAGTATTCTGTAAGTTTTTGGATAATAGAACACAACGTGAGCTAACGGTGCTCACTTCTCTCCTTCTCACACTTCCTACTCCCTCCCCGATTGTCACATTGCAGTGTCGTCTGTTGCGTTGCAACCGTAGATAAGAGCTCTACACATTGATGTAAGCATTTCATGGTAATCCATAGCTTTGACATCACCGCCGGTGCCTAATTTAATCATAAGTAGGAATTTAAGCTAGAAAATCATAAAATAAGCATGGGTGGGTGCCAAGGCATCATTGCTAAGCATTTAGATACATTCTGGGTCAAAAACAACTAGGTAAAAACTTCACTACTGTTAATACTCGTGATTTTTGCACTTGACTTAAAGTGAGATTTAAAACCATAAGCATGTGTGCTTAGGTTTTATAAACATGTCCTGGAAGTTTCGTAACATTTGATGTCGTTTGATGCTGTAAGGGCTATGATTGGTTTGCCAATTAGCGACTAGCTTTTGGTGATTTCTGTCATTTGAGTGTAGCTTGAGTTAGATACGAGTTGTCTATTTTTTTTCAAGAGATTGAAAACCTCTTGTAGCCTCTATGCACTAGTTGAGTCACCTTCATCCCATGGATTGACAATTATGTTCGTGGCTCTCAATATGTCTGCAATAAGATAGGAGTGAGGTTAGACACCCGTCCCACATTTGGCGCCGTTTTTGAGGAACAAAGAGACCTGTTTGGTGGATACAACGGACTGACACGCAAAAGGCGGATGTACACCAAACCTTGTAGTACTCGCTCATTTTTTTGAAAGAAGCGGTGTAATTCAGCTAATGAGGATTCTCAATTGTAATATATTTTTTCATGCCCTCTTAGCCTCTCTATGTCTACACCACTTGTAAGTAGCCAAATGGCCGTGGGAAAGTCCCCTTAGCTCTTAAGTCAAAACCCTTAGTTTTGACTAACACATTACCATTAGCTTGAAGGAGTATTGGATGTTTATTGGTGAGATCCTCTTGCTGCTACAACTTGTAATCCACTTTTCTCCTCAGTGTTTGGTAATCAGAATTCATTTCTGAATAGCACATTGTGTTCCTTGTCTCTTGCTCTACTTCAAGTGTGACCATTCTCAATTCTGCTGTGGTTTACAACGTATTTATTGTGAGCTGAATGCATTAATTTGAGGTTTTGACCACGGATAAGTGTTTCTACGCTTAGGGGGGATCTTTCTATGTAGTTCTGTTTCAATTTTTTGCACATTTTTTGTGATGGATCGTGATTTATGTACCTTCCCAGATGGCTGCAAAACTTGGTCATTCAGTTTTGTTGCATTCCGAATTCGTTTGGATGCCAAAAAGGCGTGATGACCTAGAGCGGTGAGATTGGACATAGACTGATTTTCTGAGTAAGAAGTGGTTGATTTTCTTTTGTTGTAGTATGAGTAGCCCATTGAGTTCACTTTGGTAAGATTGACACTCTCATTAAGTCTCCTTGCCCCATCCCAAGTCACTTCCTTGCATATTGTCATTATGTTAGTACAAAAAGCTATGTTGCAGGCGTCCATCGCAGCGACCCGCTAACAAGACCTAAACTAGGAAGAACACGAGCATCTTGTGTAGTTGTCCTTTAACTTCCTCTAGGATCACCTAAAGTCAAAACTTTCTCTTTAAGACTGTATAGCTTAAGATTGTCGTCTTTTGCCATGTAGAGGTAGCTTGGAAGTAGGTTGTACTTGCTAAGTATCTTTTAGGATTGTAGGATTGTAGGACAAGATTAGAATTTTGAGAATGATTGAGGGACAAGACAAGTCTCAGAAAACCATAAAAAACAAGAAAACGAGTGTTTGTGGACACTTTCCACAACCCCATTGCAATATAATCTAGGAGTAGGGTAAGTAGAATCCGAGGTGGGATCTCATAACATTGCTCACTCTAGAAGAATCAATTGTGAGTTGTTTAAGTGAAGCTACAAAATTTCAGGTCTACGGCTTGAAACAACACCAAAGACTGTCAACCACTGAATCCAGTTGGAGATTATGCTTTAAAAGTTGTATGAACCAATGGGTAAATTTTCAAGAGTTTGCAAAAACTCAAATTATTTTCAAGAATTTGCAAAAAACTCAAATTTTCATGAAGAGGTAAATTTTCAAGAGTTTGCAAAAACTCAAATTATTTACTTTTGCTTGACATTTTAGGTCAAATTAAGTTTTGACTTGACGCCGAGGCTTAAAATAGATCATAAAAAAATTGTCCATTGAAAAAATTGAAAAAAGTGTTCATTTTAGGCGAAAAGTAAATAAGCACAATTATTTACTTTAGCTCAAAAGTGACCAAGGTTGATACCAGAGACTCTATACATGTGTACAAATATTTTTTGTAAAGGCCCATAGAATTTGGATCACCAAACTGACCAAAACCTTGATAAAAACTGAAATTTTTACTGATTGTCGAGAACTTAAGTGAGACTTGGGAAATCCTTGCTCAAACTTAGGGAAGCTTGACTCAGAGGCTTATATTGAAGTGTTAAACAAGTTTACATGCTCTATTGACAAAAAAAAGCAAAATTTTACCAAAAGTAAATAATCACGATTATTTACTTTTGCCCCATTTCTCAACTTTTTTGACCAACCCAACATTCCACTAGTTTTAGCATGTTATATTAAGCCCACAAATCAAATTTGGTAAGATTTGGATCATTGAAGTGAAAATTATGGCCAAATTTGTAAAGTCAGTTTGTAGACACAAAATTGTTGACCAGTTGAATAGGGATTATCCAAGCTTGATGAAACTTGGCTAGGAAGCTTAAGTTGAGCTGCTTAACCATTCTATGTCAACATTGTTGCAAAAAGTTACACAAAAATACCATGAGTAAATAATCGTGAATATTTACTTCTGCTACAAAATTGGATATTTTTGCACATCGGAGTATACCACAAGCTCAAGCATATCAATTATACCACACAAATCAAATTTGGTGAAATTTGGATCACAAAAGTGAGAATTAAGCCAAATTCTCAAAAATTGAGTTGATAACAGGAAACACTTGATAACTTGGATAAATTTTGTTCAAACTCAGTGAAACTTTTGCAGAGATCATAATAACAAGTTGATTACCTGGAAAAACAAGCCAAAAAAGTGTAAAAACTGAGGAAAGTAAATAATCACAATTATTTACTTCTGATACACAGAGAATTTTTTTTGGACTTTTGAGCTTGTACAATGTTGGAACAACATAATACAAGGCCATCGGTCAATTTTGGGTTCAATCGTATCCAAATTAGTACATGTTCACTCAGGTTTGAGGTTGCAAATTAGTCCTTTGGCTTTTTGCAAAAGTAGAATCTAAAAGTCTCAATTGCTGCCTCACTTAGCTCAAATTGAAGTGATATACATAAACTAGTCACAATAGTTAGCAAAAATGTATAGTCTTTGTGAAAGAATAGCTAACTTGATTAAAATTGATACATGAATCAGGTTGCAAAAAATGAATTGAAATCTTGATAGGAGTTGCATTCAAGTCAAGTGGAAGAAACTGATAACAAGTCAATCCGATGGTAAGTACTCTATCCAGGGCTTCGCAAGTCTATATGAACCTTAGATCTGGTCGTATACTAGCAAACCAAGGCATATTTGGAGAGACCGTTAGTAGAGTATCCACCGATGAGAGTGTGAATCAAGGAAATCACTTGGACACTATCTTTGAAGAAGTCTCATACATTTTTTCAGAATCAACATCTGAAATGTTTTCCTATTCGACTTATTCAAGAACCGGAACAATAGTGTGATATAAGCACATACTCACATTTTATTAGAGGAAGACCATGGAGCTCAGGTTTACCTGGATCCTAATGAAGAGTATGCTATTTCCATTGATGACCATGACATAGAATTTGAAGAGAACATAAGGGCAAATAACCAAGGAAAAATGTATATGAATAGAAACAGGACTTATTATTTGAAATTTGGAAATCCTAATGTGATAGAAAAATGGGGATTAGAAGTGAATACACTCATTTCGGATATGGCAGAAAAAGAAGGACCACCAACTTTAGAATTCGAGGGATATGATCAAGTTGATTTGAAGCCTTTGAAATGGCTTATCATGGATAATCCTAAGATCGGAGTCTATTGTTGGGAGGATAAAAACATCAAAGATCTGCTATGGAATTATCATGCCAAATTAGGATAGTTAACACCCATGAATATCATCTATATCTTCAAAATCAAAGACAAGGGTTCAATAGATCCCAACCTACCTATTTAGGGATTGTTATAACAATAACTTTGTTATGATGAGTCCTGAGGAGGTGGAACAAACCAAATACCAAGGGTACTCCATAAGAGATTGGATATTGGGTCAAGGACCAAAAACTATACCAAGAGAGGAACTCCGTGGGAGCAATGTTAAAAAACCCGAACCTACATCATTGCAAAGAAAACCATGTGACACTAAAGCCAATCCAAGGATACATGAGTCACTATCTCCAACAAACTGGTTTGAAGGACTCGAGACATGACCAACTGCTAGGAGACCAGGAGTTGAACCAAATAGACGTGTCAGACCAACTGAGTTTCAAAAAATGGGTCAAAAATACAGTGGATCTAGGGATCCATATGACCACTTAGAAAGCTTCAAGCAATTGCTAAGAGAAAAACGTATATTTGATTTCCATACTCAATTTGAGGGATTTGGAATGACATTAGAAGGGAAAGAAACATGGTTCCAAAACATTCCACCAAGGTCAATCATGGACTTAAATACATTAGCTCAAGGATTTGTAGCTGCATGTTCCAAAACAAGTATCAAACATAATATGGTAGCTCAAATCTGTAGCTTCAAACAGAAACAAGGTGAGTCTATTAGGGATTGTGCAACTAGAATGAAGCAATACATTGCAAGATGCCTAGAACTAGAAAGACCTGCAAAAGAAAGATTAGTATCATTGTTTCTAGAGGGATTGCTAAACAAAGAACTTCATGGTATATTGTATAGCAAGAAACATATGACGCTAGAAGAGTGTGTATCAAATGCCATTGACTTGGGAGACAATTGTGATATTTTAAATGAAGAAGATGTCCCTAAGGATACTCAAAGTGATAAAACAACATCCACCAAACCAACACGAGTGGGAACGGCTGCTACAACATTGTTCACAACCATAGAAGACATGCTCAAAAGGATGAATGAAGTGATGAATAACATGCAAAAAGCACCTATGAGGGGACCAAGGCAAGGGATACCTCAACAGGGACAACCACAATTAAGCCACAAAAATGGTGTGCAATCAAGGTTAAATGGACCAACCATGAGACCAATGAGTGCTATTACCAACCAAAGTATGATGGAAATGTTCAATATGTGCCTATGAGGCCACAAGGACAACCCATGTACAGATATCAGCCTAATTGTTAACCCTCATGCACATTCCTGTCACCTACGCTAGGCACCGTATTATTTATTTGGTAGAGTCAGGCACCGCATTATTTATTTGGTAGAGTCAGGTACCGGGCTTGTCGTTCCAATAGGAAAAGGGTAAGAGTGATCGCCAATGAGAGGCACACTATTATTGGAACCTTCAAGGGTTAGTTGGCTAAGTATGGACGACCAAGTGTGAATGGGCGAGCTCATATAAAAGTCATCTAAACCTAAAATTGACTCATTCTCTCATTTGTGCAATTGAAGAGTGCTCTTGCTCCGTCTCCATCTTCTCCTTCTTCTTCCTCTCCTTGTGTGTGTGTGTGTGTGTGTGTGTGTGTGTGTGTGTGCGAGAGAGAGAGAGAGAGAGAGAGAGAGAGAGAGAGAGAGAGAGAGAGAGAGTGCGATCGAGCATTACAAAGGCACAACAATGGCGAGGCGGTTGAGCGCGGCACGGAGGTAGCTCCCTCTTCTTCGCGGCAAGGAATCCTCCACGGCAGCAAGCGCAGAGAGGTGAGTGACACACCATTGCCATCTTTGAGCTTACTAGTTTAGGCTAGTTGCATGCTTGGAGCCATTTGTGGCTCCCACACAATGTATGGAAAGTCCCTTGCATTGACACGTGCGATAGACGCGCAAATTTTTGGCGCAGTTTTTGGGGAATCTCCCTGCACTAATCTCAAGAGGCACTCCATGCTTCTTCTGTGAGTATTTGTGTTAGGAAGGAAGAGGAAGAAGAAGTTAATTTTTGCATGTTTTTATTTCGTGCATAATCTCTGTTTTCTATCAATGTTTGCTTGCACATAATCTTTTGCATAATTAGTAGTTAGTGTGTTAGTAGTGAATGAGTGTTTTCTTTCAATTTTTGCTTGCACACAGTTAGTGAATAGCTTGATTTTTATCAATTTCTGTTTCTACACAGTTTTTTTATTTGCACAATTAGTAGTTAGTGTGTTAGTCAAGGAATGAGTAAGGAATTAAAACACAGTTGGTAGTGTGTTAGTTAGTGAATGAGTAAGTAGTTAGTAGAGTAGGTAACTTCATAGTTCACTGTCAGTTAGTAATTAGCAGAGTAGTTAGTTGTAGAAGAGTAAAAGAGAAGTTTAGTTTAATTAGAAGAGAAGTTGAGGTTAGTGGGTGTGTGACCCAAAAAACTATGAAAGGTTAGTGGGTGTGTGCCCCAAAAAACTGTGAAAGGTTAGTGGGTATGTGGGTGTGTGGTCCAATGCCACTGAAACCGCGGAGCGGCGAGCGATCCAAAAAAAGGGTAAAAAAATAATTTTTTAAAAAAAACCAAAAAAGTAAAGCGCGAGTGCGGTCAACCTGATCCACTCATTCCCTTTAAAAAATTTTAAAAAAATAAAAATTAAAGATAAAAAGTCTAAAAATTAAAGTGTGAGTTTGGTCTACTCATTCCCCCAAGCCCAAAAAAACTCACCCTTTTGGACTTACTGATTCTAGTCCTCTTTCCACCTAGGAAAAGACTAGTTTTAGGATTTCGAGGGCTATACGTAACCGAATTGGGGAATGTAAAGCACGGCATGTTCCTCTAGCCAAGACGCTCGTTTTGAGCTATTCCACACCATATTTTGTGGCTCGGTTAAAAAAAGGGACAAAAAATAATTAATTTTTTTTGGGTTGTAAACACCTAAAAACTAGGTGAGCGGCCTTCACGGGCACTCACCAACATCTCTAGAGTGTCGAGGTCACATGCACCTACGCTTTGGTTGTGTGCTAGAGGACAAGCACATGGACAGTGTCTCCATTTATGTGGGCACTCATTATTCCTCTACCTTAGGCTCTAGGCCCTCAGGGAACCCAAGGTAGTACCACTCAGGACCCACATATTGTGCCTAGTGACTCTTCCGTTGACTACAACATCATGGAGGGTTACCCAATGCCTAATCTTGATAACTCAAGACAAGACATGCATGCCACGGGCCCACGGTCCAGGCCGAGCATGCTTAGCCTCTTGAAGGAAACCTTTAGTAGAGCCACTCGCTCTGAACATGGGGCTAATGATGTAAAAGAGGGGGGTGGGAAAGTAAATTCTCCATTCATGACCAACGTAGACCCTATGCCCTTAGAGAGTGTGCACATGAATACTCCATTGCACCCTCTGACTCTTCAGAGCTATTTTCCTTTGAGGTTATATTACCTTATGGTAGAAGCCTTGCCGAAGTGCAAGAGGTTGAGCGATATATCATTGCGGCTAGGGAAAAGGAAATCGAGAGCTTACGCAAGGAGGAGCAACGAAGAGAGTTAAAAGCCAAAGCCCCTATGTCAATATCATTACTTGGAGAGCAATCAAGTGCTCCTGACGTAGCGACCACTAAGGGTCAACCCATAGAGAGCCACATTGCATCTAGTTCAAAAGACACCCCTAGCATCTCAATCCTAGATGGAGCATTCTTAAATGAGAACTGGGAGTACGAACTACAAACAGAAACTCTAACCGAACTATACACAGGTCACACCTATCTCGTGGGTTGGTTAGATGTCTTACAATCCACAACGAGTGCTACTAGTGTGGAGGATCAACAACAAAGAGTTTGTGAGGTCATCCATAGGGTTATTGAGCTAGAGAGACTTGAACAAGGGGATCCACATGCCTTCAACGGGTCTCATGAGATTCTTGGATACAGGGAAGGCTAAACAACCAACCTTATCACAAATGGATATTCCCTCGGTAAGTCCAATGGATCCCCCATATGTTGTTTTGCCAAGGGTCTCAGTGCAATCTGAGCCCACAAGTGATAGCTTTACCTTTCCAAGTTTAGCTCATCTTTCCCTTGATGACACCACGGCTACCATGCCTACCCCAATGATGGGCATGCCAAGAAACACGCCATGGACTTCATTTGTTAGTAAACCACTGCTACATGGTAGCTCAATGCCTGCAACAGTACCTACAAGTGTGTACCAATCGTATACACCTATGGGTCCTCGTACTCATGTAGTTCCTACCCCTCCCATTGTTTCAACAACTTATGCTCCAGAACCAGAGCATCCAAGCCCTTATTTCCATGGGACCATACCGGCTAGCATTAACATGTCACATCCGACGTCTGCTATGCCTAGGGCCACATATATGAACTTTGGGCCACCACATGGCACAACACCATACCAAACGTGGAACCCAAGGGCTTCCTATGCGCCAAGACCAATGCCAATACCTACTCCACATGTTGTCTCTGGAGCGCCTTCACCCACGGTGCCTGCTCACTTAGGTGACGTTGCAACATTTGCTCAAGCTATTGGTAGATCTATTGCTGAGAATATGCGTAACATGCCTGATAGAGAACCTAGGAGTAAGGTAGTACAAATAGCCAAGCTCACACAAAAATTTAGTGGAGACGGGGATGTGAGAAAGCATATCAAAGTGTTTGAACAAATATGCGTTTTTCTAGGAGAACACAATGACCTGCATAAGAGTAATGCTCTAATCCTAGCCTTAAGTGGAAAGGCTGGGGATTGGTATAGAACCCTAAGGGCGGAAGAAAAAACAATTTACCCTACTCTTAGGACACTGTTCTTGAAAGAATATATACAAGAGGGAGTGCTTTGCGGTGTAGCCTCTCGGCTCCAGAAAGCCCAATGAGAGGAAGGAGAGTCAGTGGGAGACTTTATTAGTTGCTTAAAGCATTTGAATTCTCGTTGTAATCCAAATGAGCGCTTCAATAATAATCAATTTCTTGATAGATTCATTAGGGGATTACGACATGAGGATATCTACAATGGCCTAGTCATTAGAGGTATCACCACTTGGGAAGCGGTCACCACCAATGTGATCCAATTGGAGGATGATTTAATGATTCAAGGAGAAAGAGTGTCTGTTGAGCCTAAATCTATTAGCTCACAAGCATCGGGGCATCAACCAATGACCCTAAAGCTTATTTCTAAGGAGCCAAAGATATCTGAGATGACTTTAGAAGATCTCACCAAGGCCATTCAAGAGAGTCTTAGAGACAACCGTGCTTCGCAAAACAATCATATGTATCCAAGAAGGGAGCAACAATGGTGCTCAATATGCTATGGTCCTCATAGTACCATAGCATACTGAGCACCATTGCATATGGGAGTGAAATTCAATGGGAATTGCAATGCATATGGGAGGCATGGTCATCAAGCTAAGGATTGCATAGTATTTAAGCGCACAATGGCCAATAGACCAACCTTAGCATGGGCAGACACACCTCGAGTGCCTGCATTGATGCCGACTCCACCTCTTGAACAAACATCACAACACATGGTCCCTAGGGCCCAAAATATTGTTCAAAAAACACCCTTACCACCTCCAGTGCTAGGACCGCAATCACCACATCCGAGACTCACTTCTGTGAACCAAGTTGGTTGTGAGTCATCTATTGCTTGTTTGGAAGACTGTGAGGAAGATATAGACCCTAATATTGCCTATGGGATGGATGCCCTTGAAGAAAGTCCACAATACTACATGGAGGATTATTGGGGATAAGTCAAACCTATCTATCAAGTAGTTGCTCTTTTTGCAAGAGGCCAAAATATCAATTACACTGCTACGAGACCACCTCTGCAATGCTATGAGTGTGGAGGTCCACATAGTGTGGCCGAGTGTCCTATTAGGCTACAAAAGAACTGTTGGAATTAGGGTTGCAGAGAAACGCACACAGCTTGGAGAAGACAAAGGAAGCTCAAGGCACAGAATACAGAGTGTGTTACTTAGTATGCAATGGAAAGATAGATATCCCTAGAGTGATGGGTGTATATACAATGCTCGAGGGAGAAAACCTCCTAAAGAGGGAAAAAATGCACCGACGGTCCTAGTGTGTTCACACACATCACTACCACATGCATATGGTAACAAATCCCCCTGGAGTGATGCGGTGAACGAGAGCTGGCACATGAGTAAAAAGAAGTGCCATGTCCTGAGGACATGATCAGTCCACAAAGGGGAGTACGCCCAAAGCTTTGTAATAAGCTTCAATATTCTTATGAGACAATGCCTTTGTGAAAAGATTTGCAAGGTTGTCCTGTGTTGGCACATAAGCCAAGCTGATATCTCTTGCTGAGAGCCTCTCCCTGACATAGTGGTAATGCACCTCAATGTGCTTTGTGCGAGCATGAAAAACTGGGTTCCTCGCAACTGCCAATGCACTCTGACTGTCAGTGTAGATAGTTTTGGCAGTGTTCTATCCAACACCCAAATCAACCATAAGCCATCTGAGCCATACACACTCAACTGTAGCTGTGAAGACTGCCCTGTACTTAGTCTGACAACTCGAAGTGGCCATAGTAGGTTGCTTCTTGCTCAACCATGATATACATGAACTTCCAAGCATGAAACAAAAACCACTTGTGGACACTCGCGTGTCAAAACAACCAGCCCAATCTGAGTCCAAAAAAGCATGTAGGTCTGGCGGCAATGATCCCCCCTTGGGATAAAACAAGCCAAGATGTAAAGTGCCACTAAGGTATCAAAAAATCCTCTTGATAGCCTGCCAATGCTTAAACCCTGGGCTATGCATAAATCTGCTGATCTGTGAGACTACAAATTGAATATTTGGCCTCGTGTTGCATACATAAATGAGGCAGCCAACAGCAGTTTGGTAAAGAGTGACATCAGCAGGATCACAAGCATCATGTAGACTCAACTTCAAACTTGCTTCCATGGGAGTGGCAATAGGTTTTCAATCCTCAAGTCCAAACTTACATAGCAATGTCTCTATGTAACTTTTCTGACACAAGGCAATACCACCATCACACTGCTTAAACTGTATACCCAAGTAATGATGCAACAACCCCAAATCTTTCATCTTGAAAATAGCATTCAAATCATCCTTAAATTTATCAATATGTCTCTCATTATGTCCAGTGATCAGCAAATCATCGACATAAACAACCACAATGAGAAGTACATCACCCTCATGCTTTACATACAATGTGATTTCTGTTGGACTGTTATGAAAGCCTTGTTTAACCAAATGAGGGTCAGCTTTCTCATACCAAGCACGAGGAGATTGCTTCAACCCATACAAAGCCTTCTTAAATCTACACACTTTGTCCTCTTGTCCTTTTATGACAAAACCGCGAGGCTGTGTTACATAGACTTCCTCAAATATGTCACCATTCAAGAAAGAACTAACAATGTCTGATTGATGTACATCCCAACCAAAATGAGCTGCCAATGCACATAGAAAATGCACAGTAGTCATACAAAAAGTGGGAGCAAAAGTCTCTTTATAATCTATGGCTTTGTGGTGTGCATAACCCTTTGCAACAAGTCAAGCCTTATGGCGATCGATCTCACCATCCGGCTTGTTTTTCAACTTGTAAACCCACTTCGTACCAATGGCCTTTTTGCCAGGAGGCAAATCACATAAAGTCCATATGTCATTTTCTATACGTGCATCATATTCTGATTGCATGGCAGCCATCCAATTTTCTGAATCTGTGCTTCATTAAAAGACAGAGGCTCCTCAACATCATGTAAGCTAGACACAGCCAAAGCATAACAATCTGATGCATAAGATGCATGGCAAGAGCCTGAACGAGTATGACTAGACAAAGGTGCATCCAGTTTACTATCACGCAAAGTGTGCACAAGCCATTTTGGCATACCTCTAGCCTGCTCATTTTCAACCGTTTCCTCATCAAGTACATCATGTACGTCTGTAACATTTTTAGAAAACCCCATAGGCTGTACATTTTCCTCATTGGAAATTACATTCGTATTACCACTACTAAAACGAGGCAACAAAGTGTCATAAATGACATGTGAGCTTACATTACTGTCTCTAGTACATGACAGCAAGGGCTGAACAGAATCTTCCACAAACACTACATCTCGTGAAACCAAAATACGCTTTGTTTGCGGATGATATAACCTATATCCTTTGCTTTTAGCACTAAAAGCAACAAAAATACATTTGACAGCCTTATCATCCAATTTTCTGTGCTGTTTTTGTGGCACCAAAGCATATGCCAAACAGCCAAAAACACGCATGTGCTCAATAGAAGACTTTTTATCATGACATGCTTCATATGGAGTAATAGAATGCAAAGCTTTTGTAGGACACCTCTTAAGTACATAAGTGGCACACATGATGGCCTCAAGCCAAAAAGAATGTGGCAAAGCTTGACGTTTGACCATACATCGTGCCATTTCTGTCAGTGACCTGTTTTTCCTCTCAGCAACACCATTTTGTTGAAGTGTATAAGGCACTATACGTTGGTGTTTTATCCCACAACTAGCCAGAAATGCATTAAATTCATGAGACATATACTGCCCCCCTCGATCGGAACGGAGGGTGCCCATAGTACATTTCGAGACATTTTCAGCCATAGCCAGAAATTGTTTGAAGCACATAAAAACTTCGAACTTTGATTTAAGCGTAAATACCCATGCATGCCTGGAGTAATCATCAATGAAAGTCACGAAGTAAAGGTAATTTCCCAAGGATGGAGTTTGCATGGGCCCACAAACGTCACTATGCACAAGTTGCAACCTGCATGTGGCCCAAACTGAACCATCCTTTGGAAACTTAGAACACTGCATCTTACCCAAAACACAGCCCTCACAAACATGTTTGACGGTTGCTTCAAGAGGTGGCAAAGAAGCAACCATATTAGATTTCTGCAAATACAGCAAACTGGTAAAATTCAGATGACCAAAATGTGCATGCCAAAGTTTTGCATCTGAAATAGCCCTTGAATCTGCAACAAGATTTACAAAATTTTGTCCACACTTGTCATACAAAGTGAGCTTATAGCCACGGCACAAAAGGCCAGATGCAACAATGTCATCACCAAAATTGAGATCATGAACTGTACATCTGTCATCCACAAATTTGACTACAAGTCCAAGTCTAGCAAGTGCGGATACAAACAAGAGATTCTTCTTGATCCCAACTACATAAAGTGCATCAACAAGTGGGAAGGAGCTGCCATTTGCAGCAGTAAGCACAATTTTTCCAACTCCCTCAACCGGATAAGAGGCATTGTTGGCACAAGTGACTGAATTCCCATGAGGGACAGACTCGAGAGAGGTAAACAATTCACGATGTGAGGTAATGTGCTTTGTAGCCACTGTCAAAATAACACACATGTGAATCTACAGCAACTGACAAGCATGCATCATGGACAGCAGGATTGTAAGTGCACTCTTCGCTAAAAGCCTATTCTGCATCAACATGAGCAACACAGTCTCCTTTCACAGAAGACTCAACAATGACTGCATTTGTAGTGAACCTAGCATTTGCAGTGGAACCACCCTCTTTCTTCTGAGCCTTTTTGGCCTTCAACTTAGGACACGACTTGATCAAGTGATCATTAGCTTTACAATAATGGCAATGCATCTTCTTTTTGCCCTTATCACCAGAATTTCCAGATGAATTGCTACCAGCAGAAGCATTAGGAACAGAAGTTTTTCCACTCGCAGCAGAACCATAAGAAGTGTCCACATTGTTGTTACCACCCTCTCTTTGAGAAGCAATAAAAGCATGTTCAACTGCACACTGCCTAGTCCTGTTTTTTTTGGAAAGTGACTCTTGCAATAGGTATGAGATGAGAAAACAGAAACAAAGGGTTGAAATTGAGGAGAAAACCAAGAAACTATTCCAGGAAAAAGTGAAATAAACGGGGAGTGAAATCAGGGAAACCACAGTGAAATTTGTAGGATCAATTTTAGTAGATAAAATTTTTAAGCCAATCAATGCAGCCTTGGAAGCTTACCAAGCGGGAGTCATACCATACATCGAGCAGATATTGTTTAGCAGACCCAAAGTCAAGCAAATAGATCGGTTACAATGCACACTTCACACACACGCACACACAGGGGGTTTCCAATCAACGAGCAAAGAAAAACGAACAAAGCTAATTTCTAAGCAAACATGAGAAACACCCTTGACAAATTGAGGCAAGCGCAAGCTATATTGAAGAAAATAATCATGACTTGTTGGACTCCACCACTCAACACCTCAACTCAAAAGGAAATTACCCAACACCTATTAAAGCGTATCACACCTTTAAATAAGTCCCTACTGCAAGTCACATATTTTGTCCAAGAGTTCTCATCAAATTGTTGTTCCTTACCATACATGCTTGAGTTTTCACATTGTGGTGGCATCTCAAAAGCAATATATCCATCATATTGTAATGGAAGCTCACAAAAATGCTGTATTTCTTGAGGTTGACTAAGCGCGATGGTAATGTTGGTATGCAATGGTAGGCATCTAATGATATCAACTAGACTTATCTAGTGATGTATGTTGTCTTAGAGATCCTCTTCGATAAATACTGCTGAGATCTTGGAGCAAACATTGCTCTATATTGGAGAAGTAGATATAACAACCTTGTAGAACTAAGAAACCTCATGATAAATAGCATAAACATGCTCTCCCATATTATTTTCTATGGGCCAAAGCTTTCCATTCTCTCCTGACAAAGTGAAAGGACCTTGCAATAATGTGTCTCCAGTCTTTGGCCCAAAGCAATAGTTCTACCATTGATAGCTAAGGTCTCCTGCCCTCTCATTTCAAATTCCTTTCCTCATCAACCAACGCTTGGCTAATCTTGAAATTCTTTCCTTGCATTAAGTGGAAAAAAACATGCATACCACCAACAAAACGCATTGCATGTTAGAACCTTATAGAAGTGCAAAGTCTTTAGGGGTTGACATGAAGGACCTTCTTATGAGGCTAATAGGCATGTTCTTTTTTGTTGCGACATGTAGGCTTCTATGAGCTCTCATGATTTCTCGTTGAATTTTTCTATGATGGCATAGATAAGTCATCCTAACAATCATGTTACCTTTTTACCAACAAGCTACCAAAGAAAGAGACTCTGAAACCCAGCTAATTACATGATTTACTCTAGTATCCAATCTTCCGCATCCTTTCCAATATTTTGACTTGCCTGAACCACCATTTTTTTAAACAAAATTGTCAATATGAACTGGTGCATAGTCGAATGGATGGCCGAGGCCTCTTTGAGGAATTCCGGGTGGTATTCCTACAATGGGAATCAAGAGAGAGAGAGAGTTTTTTCTATTTTCCTAGATTTGCTTCTGGAGTTGAGCCAACATAGCGACAAAGATGAGCACAATGAACACTCCAATGCAGATATCATCATTATCCAAATGTTGACCTGATAGCTATGTGTGTAGTAGAAAACCGTTGCTCATGCAATCCATCATTAGGCGAAGAATACAATGCTAGTGACGAGGGTGGAAGCAGAATGCATTGGGTAGCTGGAGATGGGGCGATGGAGCTCAAGCTTGCGCTATGCATGACAAGGATGATGCATTGTGAAGGAGAGATGCTTCCATGGAAAAAGGGTGACCAGTGTCATCATCACCCGAAAGCCAAAATTTTGGACACAAAAGGAGCATATACCACATGCATTTCGGAGCAGATGGTCAAAGAAAATGAGCAACTAGATGGAGCCGTTATGGAGTAACAATGTTACTGATCAATGCTTGAATGTGGAGTAATGAGACATCACATGCTACTTGACCACAAAGTAATGAGAGACACGCGCTATTACTGCTTCCAAGTTATCCTCTACTGTGTAGCATGGGATGTAGCCACCCCCCTTCCCGTGTCGCCACCATTGTGGAACGTGCCAAAACCCATCTCACCTGCGCGGATCACTGGATCTAGCATGCATCCTCCCATCTTGATGATGGGCTATGTCCATTAAGTAAAAGGCTAATGGCATATAATGGGTATAGGTTCTCTCTCTCTCTCTCTCTCTCTCTCTCTCTCTCTCTCTCTCTCTCTCTCTCTCTCTCTCTCTCTCTCTCTCTCTCTCTCTCTCTCTCTCTCTCTCTCTCTCTCTCTCTCTCTCTCTCTGACTGAACAGTGTTCGGGAAAAATGTGTCTTAGCTTAATATCGTGCAGTTTTCAATTTCAAAAATGCCGGTTGAGGGCACAGGAAAAAGGAAAAATGCCACCCAAGAATAGACAAAAATAATGTTAAAATCTAAAAAGATAGCCTAATTTTTTGAAATTTCCTCTTGCAATAAACAAGGAAAGGAATTTTGTATATTTGGAAAAATGATTTTTCTTGAACACTGTCTCATGACCTCATGGTCTTTGCAAGGGGCAGCCGCCTGGCGGAAACAATTGTAGGCCACTACTTACATTTGTATGACGGGTTGTGGCTCCATCTGGATCGCTCTCTCAGTAGTCGCTACCCTTGAGAAACATTTCAGAACCAGTCCGTGCCGGCGCGAACTGGTTCCAGCATGCATCCTCTTGATTATAGGCTGCGTCTCTACCTACCATGCGAACGCTCATCACGTCTCTCTCTCTCTCTCTCTCTCTCTCTCTCTCTCTCTCTCTCTCTCTCTCTCTCTCTCTCTATCTATCTATCGAAAGACTACACAAATCTCAAGAGGCGGAAAAGAAGAAACTATGAGCTACGCACGGAGACACAAGCCATAGCCAACTTCAAGAAAAATCCCAAAAAGGAATGGCTGAAAATCAAAGGACGGAGACATGACATTCTGGGGGACATAAGCTCAGATGACATGTACATGTATGTGGAACAACTATATGTGCATAATAATGCGGAAGAAATGCCACACATGCAAACCGATCTCCATGCCCAAGACCACTTTGATTCCGAAGCGGTTAA